>NC_135404.1:3480316-4080316 GCF_051989625.1 Stigmatopora argus
TGTCTCTCTCTATCTTGCTCTGTCTTTCTGTCTCTCTCTATCTCCCTCTGTCTTTCTGTCTCTCTCTGTTTCTGTGTGTGTGTCTCTGTCTCTCTCTGTCTTTAACTCGCTCTCTCTGTCTCTCTGTATCGCTCTCTCTGTATCTCTCTGTGTGTCTCTCTCTGTCTCTCTGTCTGTCTCTCTGTATCGTTCTCTCTGTATCTCTCTGTCTCTCTCTGTGTCTCTCTCTCTCTGTTTCTCTCTCTGTCTCTCTCTCTATCTCTCTCTGTCTCTCTCTCTCTGTCCCTCTCTCTCTCTCTCTTGCTCTCTCTCTCTCTGTCTCTCTCTATCTCGCTCTGTCTCTCTATCTCTCTCTGTCTCTCTCTATCTTGCTCTGTCTCTCTCTATCTCTCTGTTTCTCTGTGTGTGTCTCTCTCTCTCTGTGTTCCTCTATATCTCTCTTTCTCTCTGTCTCTCTCTCTATGTCTCTCTATCTCGCTCTGTCTCTCTATCTATCTCTGTCTCTCTCTATCTTGCTCTGTCTCTCTCTATCTTGCTCTGTCTCTCTCTATCTTGCTCTGTCTCTCTGTCTCTCTCTCTCTGTCTCTGTCTCTCTGTTTCTCTGTGTGTCTCTCTCTGTCTCTCTCTCTGTCTCTCTCTGTCTCTGTCTGTCTGTCTCTCTGTCTCTCTCTTTCTTTCTCTCTCTTTCTCTCTCTGTCTCTCTCTCTGTCTCTCTCTCTCTGTCTCTCGCTCTGTCTCTCGCTCTGTCTCTCTCTCTCTGTCTCTCTCTCTGTCTCTCTCTATGTCGCTCTGGCTCTCTCGCTCTCTGTCTATCTGTCGCTCTCTCGCTCTCTGTCTATCTGTCGCTCTCTCGCTCTCTGTCTATCTGTCGCTCCCTCGCTCTCTGTCTATCTGTCGCTCTCTCGCTCTCTGTCTATCTGTCGCTCTCTGTCTATCTGTCGCTCTCTCTCTTTCGGTCCCCCTCTCTCTCGCTCTCTGTCTATCTGTCGCTCTCTCACTCTCTGTCTATCTGTCACTCTCTCTCTCTCCCTCCCTGCCTCCCTCTCTCTCTCCCTCCCTGTTTTCTGTCTATGTGAATTACACCATCTAGTCAATAAAGCACATTCAAACTCAGTTTCGCTTCTTTCGTTTCAGCCATTTTATTAAAACATAGGCGAGAATCCATGCTTGAGTCTTATGTATGGGCCAATTTCTTCTGCCTCAGTAGTAAATGTAGTGCTATGCTCACACAAAAGTATTGCGAAAACCTGGTGCACCCAATGCTAAAAACGCTACTGGCAAAGTCGTGAAAACAAATAACTTCCACTTCACGTAACGTAAAAATAAACAATACAATGACTTTAATCTCATGATTTTACATGATTTCTTTGTAATACATCAACAAAGGTCAAAGCAAATGAAAACAAATAAGTTCCAGGTCATGTTTCTTTAAAAGAAACAATATAATTATTTTAATCTCATAATATTATTTTTTTGTAATATTCCACATGTGCCTAATATTTGCATATAAGCCCAAAAGCTGTTTTATGATGACAGACATTACATTGCCAAAAGTCAGTCCGATAAAAAAAAAACATCTGTTTCACATAACATAAAACTAAATAACTACTTCAATGTTATGATATTACATATTTTACTCGTAATATTACAAATGTTTTAAGATTGCATATTTTCCTCAAAATATTACGATTTCAATCTCACAATATTAAGACAAAAGCCATTTTGTCTTAATATTGTGAATGCCGTGAAACCAAACAACTTCTGATTATGTAAAGTGAAAATAACAATATCACGGCTTTTATCAATTTTTTTTACCTCGTAAATGGTGGGTCCAGGGCCTCATTTTTTTTAACAAAGCAATGACACTCTCGTCAAGAAGGTGCAGCAGAGGTTACATTTTCTGAGAGTACATAGGAAGGAGCAACTAAACGCCAACCTGCTGGTGACCTTCTACCAGTCAGCCATTGAGAGCATGCTGAACTACGCAGAGTCAGTGTGGCACTCAAGCTACACAGAAGCAACAGGAAAAGACAGCCCAAAAGATCATCAACTACCCCCTACCTCCCCTGTCCACCCTCTACAAATCCTGGTGCCTAGGAAGGGCAAAGGGCATCATAAAAGACAATACACATCCCGGATTCCACCTCTTCAACCTGTTGCCCTCTGGCTTATTCAGAAATTCCAATATTTAGTATTCTGTGTGTGCATTATTTAGAATTTAATGGATACCAAAAGACAATTGTTGTGCTTTTAAAAATGCTCTTTTGAAAAATGGGTGTTTAACAAATAAAAGATTGAATATACACACTTAGAGAAGGTGAAGAAATTCAATCACTCGTCTATTAGGATCCAACAGATTTTTCTGGCCACCATAAAAAAAATTCAACTCTCTACATTGCACGGTTTGGACAAATGTAGCGAGAGAATCTTAACATACACACTCACACACCCATAAATCATGCTTTATAAGAATTATAGAAGACCAAGTGTCCTACAGCACAGGAATGACCCAAAACCTACGTATCACTCTTAAAAGCAGTGAGGCAGTAAGCAGGAAAGACATCAGGGGATAGGAAAGGACCGGTGAACTCAATGGGCAATCAAAAGGACAGATCCCACACGGAGAAAAGCCAACACTAGAAATGCAAACTAAACCCCTAAAAGCCAACACCTAATAGATTTCAACATGAAAAAATCTCACATCCAAGAATAGAGGTATCAAAAATTGTTTGCATAGTGTTAAATGGACTTAAAGAGGATGGGCATTGTAGACATAGTCTAAATTAATTTCCTGCAAAACATTTTCCGGCAAAGCAACGTTGCTTTCAAATAATTTTTGCCAAACCTAAAAAAACAGCAATCACACACACCTGATCTATGCAACTGTTTATCAGATTTGCAGATAAGAAAATAATAGCATACTCTCCTCTGATTAACCTCCAGATTGTGAATTTATTCATTTATTATAAAATGTATTATAACATTGGATTAGATTGGATAACTTTATTCATCCCGTATTCGGGAAATTTCATTGTGGCAGTAGCAAGAGGGTGATTAGACAGAACAACAAAGCAAAAGCACGAAGCAAATCAAAGTAAATGGGATCATTGAGAATCACCAAATCAAATCATTAAGACAGAAAAGCAGCAAAAACACAAAACGAGCAAGAGTGGACGGAGCTATCGCCGCCGGCTGCCACTTGAACAGTGCCATCTTGGTTGTGGTAGCTAAAACGGATACAGACTCAAAAAGACGTTGTAAAGTTGGACAAAAACTGGAACCACACACAGGAAGTCTTCCACAAGATGGGGAACTTCTGCAGACTGGGACCGAGGTAGAGAATATGCAGAGTCACTCTTCCAAGCTTATCCGCACAGTTCCTCAGTAGTCTGGAGCTGAAGACAACAGTAGCAGAGTAGGGCACCTCGGCTTCGTTGCTGGTAAGCGCCGACAGCTCTTCCATCTTATCCCATGATGGAATGGTTGGTCAGAAGCGTTGCCTCTTCTCCCGGCACATTTGTCCAACTCCTTATCTCCGGCGGCACCGAGGTGTTGCGCCTTCTGCTGCGTATTGTAACACCTAGTCCCATGTGTGTGACAGCGTAGGCATGGCTGAATGGTTCCCAAAAAGAAGTAGCCAAAAGAAGCCAGGGCAACAGAACAAAGAAAGTTGTAAAAACATTAAAGTAAAAAATATAAAGTACAAAGTAAAGTAAAAAGGACTGTATTAAGAATTATTAAAATGTCATTAAAAAAAAAGATAGAAGGGCTGTAAAACACGAAAAACATAAGAGTGGACAAAGCTACTGCCACTGGCTTCCGCGTGACGGCGCCATCTTGGAAAAAAAAATTCATTCATTCATCTTCCATACCGTCCATGCTCGAAAGGGTTGTGGGGGTTGCTGGAGCCTAACCCAGCTGTCTTCGGGTGAAACGCTGACTACACCCTAGACTGGTCGCCAGTCAGTTGCAGGGCACACAGAGAGACAAACGACCATCCACACTTCAATCATACCGCCACCAGCGGGATTTGCGCTCGCTCCTGCCCGCACCGAAGTCAGGTGAGAGAACCTCTACACCACGAGGCGGCATTCCGTATTATAATATATAATACAATAACTCTATACAATAATTTATCATGCATTTATATAATATAACTAAGGGCAGCACAGCGGCTCAGTGCTTAATGCGTCACAGTGGGAGACCTGGGTTCAAATCCAAGTCGGTCCACCTGTCACCTGTGTAGAGTTTGCATGTTCTCCCCGGGCCTGCGTGGGTTTTCTCCGGGGTACTCCGGTTTCCTCCCACATTCCAAAGACGTGCATGGTAGGCTGATTGGACACTCTAAATTCAAGGTTTCCCCTGCCTCCGGCCTGAAGTCAGCTGGGATAGGCTTCAGCACCCCCCGCGACCCTAATGAGGATAAAGCGGTTCAGAAAATGAGAAATAAACTTTGATTATAAAACCATGTAGAAAAAAATCCAAACCAAAATTAAGAACAATATAAAACCTTTTTAATTTTGACAAAGAGTTGTGTTTTTAACCGAAACGACGTCCCGGCCATTCATAGATAAATATATAATAATATAAAATATGATAAGAATTTTGGGAGAAAGCGGTTAATAGTGTCAAAATATAAAATCATCATATCATTTCAATTATAACATCATGAATGAAAAATACAGAAGTTTTAAAGATATGCAGTTCACTCAAGAATGTGCATGGGAAATTAGACTCACAAAAAAAATATGAATACCGTTCAGTAATCAAGATACTCGGGATGGATTAAATCAAGGTCAATTTGACTCCTGATGATGGTAAAGTAAAGAAAAAAAGCCATACCACATCATGTTTTAATCATAGTAGACACATTTTTTAACCCAGATATTCACAGAAAGGAGTGAGTGAGTAGCCTTTGTATTATTACATTCAATTATTTAACAAAATGAATCAATTTTTACAGTGCTTGTCCATCGGTCTACATTGGACTAGTCTATTCGCAAACTCAACTTTGAGGCACCCGTGCTAAAAATACTTTTCCATGCTGCCCAGAATAGTTTTTATTGTCATCATTTTATTAAAGAGTGATTCTAAAAAATCTGGATATTTTCCCCCATCCTGCAAACATTGACTAGTTTACAAACCTGATGGTTCCCACTAGATGGCGACATTGACATATTTACAGTACAGATCATATACTTGTGCTATATACATGTTTCATTCCTTCTAGCAGCTTTGTATCTTTTATTGTTTCCTCCCTATTAAAAAAAGATATTAGATAATGTCGTTACATTTCACAACTAAAAGGGCCCATTTGATATGAACATCTTTTTTCCCCTCGTGTGCTGCTATTACCACTACTTCTACTACTACTTCTACTACTGCTACGCCTACTACTGCTATTACCACTACTACTATTTCTACTATTACTACTACTACTACTTCTACTACTGCTACGCCTACTACTGCTATTACCACTACTACTATTTCTACTATTACTACTACTACTACTTCTACTACTGCTACGCCTACTACTGCTATTACCACTACTACTATTTCTACTATTACTACTACTACTTCTACTACTGCTACGCCTACTACTGCTATTACCACTACTACTATTTCTACTATTACTACTACTACTACTACTTCTACTACTGCTACGCCTACTACTGCTATTACCACTACTACTATTTCTACTATTACTACTACAACTAATAATAATAATACTATTACTACTACTACTACTAATACCACTACTACTACTGCTACTACTACTACCACAACTACTACTACTACTACTACTGTGACTACTGCTACTACTACTACTAATACCACTACCACTACTACTACTAATACCACCACCACTACTACTACTACTACTACTACTACTACTGCTACTACTGCTACTACTACTACTGCTACTACTACTACTGCTATTACTACTACCACTACCACTACTACTACTACTACTACTACTACTACTACTACTACTACTACTATTACTACTACTACTACTACTACTACTACTACTACTACTACTACTACTACTACTACTACTACTACAAGAGGACGGAAGTGTAATAACTTTGCAGGTTATATAACTGTTAATATATCCATAACAGTAATAGACGGCGGAGCCCAGGGTAAAACACGTGTAGCTCTTTATTGCCACTCTCCAACTCCCACACACACAAACCGGACACACAACACTACTACTTCCGGGTTACGCTGTGCTACCCCACGGCTCCAGGGGCGTGGTTAAACACTCTTCCATAACCCGAGGCAACTATCATTATCAATATATTACACTCCTCCCCCTTTAACTATGAAGTTCCTATTTAGACTTAGCACTCAACTCCAACAATTATCTTTGCCTCATTAACTTTTTATAATTTTACTTCTCAACTTGTAACTAAATTATTACTGCTAACACAACCATTAGACTCAATATTCCAGTCTTTGACATTTCAATCTCAGGAACTCTTTTCACATTTTTGTATGAACAGGAACTCTTTTATTTTAGGAACGACGTTCCTCACAACTGACCGATCACAAATTCAGTCGCTTCGGAGGTGCTCTATCTCTCACTGGGTATCTGCGCCCACACACCTCTGGGGAACTGACTGCTCGGTTGTCAGGTGTAACTGTCTTGTCACAGGCCACTGAGCCTGGCGAAGATGTTACACGTGTCTCTTCAGGTGAGTACGGGCTACCACCTACTGCTCCAGGTGTGCCTTTCCCCCCCACATCTGCGTGAACCACCACAGGGTACTTGTTTGTGATGTCCAGCTGCTCATCCGGAAGCTCCAATGTCTCTGGTCTGGACGATTGGTTGTACAGCAGATGATCAATGTGGATCGAGCGTCGGCTCACACCATTCCACACCAGGTAGGTGACTGGTCCGAGTCTCTTTTCCACTGTTCCTTTTGTCCACCTCTCCTTCCCTCCACGGAAATTCCGGATCAGAACTGAGTCACCCTCAGACAGATGTCTCAGCTTGGAGGTGGTTCTATCATGATAGTGTTTCTGCTTCTCTTGTTTTGCTTCCACCACTCGAGCGAGATCTGGTTTCAGTAAGCTGAACCTGGTCCTGATTTTACGTTTTAAAAACAGTTCCGCTGGTGCACATCCTGTAACAGTGTGCGGTGTACTCCTGTATGCTATCAGGAAGTTAGCTAGCCTGTGCTGCATAGTTATTGTGACCTTTTGTTTCTTCTCCTCGAGTACTTGTTTCAGCAGTGATGCTTTCACTGTCTGAACTGCTCGCTCTGCCGCTCCATTGGAAGCGGGATGGTAAGCTGGTACCAAAGTTTGTTTTATTCCGTTGCTCAGCAGGAATGTCTTGTACTCCTGCGAAGTGAATTGAGGTCCGTTGTCAGAAACAATCTCCTCAGGAAGCCCGTAGGAAGAAAAAATGTTCCGCAACACCTCAATCATTTTGGCTGCTGTGGTTGTTGCCATGGCGATGACCTCCAGCCATTTTGAATGACTGTCCACTAGTACTAAAAAGTGGTGTTGGTCTTTCTCTGCAAAGTCAATATGTATTCTCTGCCAAACTCTAGTCGGCCATTTCCAGACGTGTAGAGGTGCGGTTGCAGGTAGTTTCCTCACACTCTGACAGGCGTCACATTGTTGTACTGTATGTTCTATGTCACTGTCCAACTGCGGCCACCACAAATAGCTCCTGGCCAAGGCCTTCATCCTGCACCCTCCCGGGTGTCCTAGGTGAAGATCATGCAGTAGTCGCTCTCGGTGTGCTGGTGGAATGATAACTCGAATTCCCCACAATATGCAGCCTTGTTCCACCGACAGTTCATTTTTCCTGAAAAAGTATGGTTTCAGTCTCTCGTCCTTGTTTTGACTTGGCCATCCAGACCGAGTCAGCTCCAGTACTTTGCATAGGACTGGGTCCTTGAGAGTGCTCTGTGCAATCTCTGTAGCTTGCACGGGAAGCTCATCTACTACTGAGAAATAGAAGATGCTGTTTTCCTCCGCGGTGTTATCCTTCCCCTTCCCGGGCAGTCTAGATAACGCATGTGCGTTGGCATTTTCTGCTGACGTTCTGTACTCTATACTGTAGTCACTTCCTCCGTCTTCATCTTCCTCTCCAAAGTCGTTGTCTTGGTCATCACTACCAAAGTCATCTGCTGAATCATTTTTGGTTTTGGGGAGTTTTTCCTCGGAGTCCTCACTTTCATCCTGTGAATCCTTGGAGCGCTTGTGCTTTTGCTCACGGGGTACTGCACACACTTTCTTGGGCTTTGAGTCACCATACTCCTCATCTGCATCGTTACCGCCCCTTGCTGGTACAACTGAGAAGATGCGTGCCCAGTCCAGTTTGAAGTCCCTGAGCCAGTTACGGCCAAGTAGCGCTGGTCTGTCACCTTTTACGATCACTAATGGTAGCTCCCCACTCTGGGTCCCATATTTTACCTTGGCCGTCACTTGTCCCATCAAAGGAATGTTCTCTCCGGAAAAAGTTGACAGCTGCACTTTACTTACTTCCAAAGGCAGATGAGAGAGATGCTTCTTATACACAATTTCTGAAACCAGTGTTACAGCTGCTCCTGTGTCCAGTTGCATCTCGAGAGGAGTTCCTTCTAATATGACCTGTACTGTCATTTCCTTCCTCCAATTCCCGACAGCATTTGTGGGATACACGGCATTCAAGCGATATGACTCCCACAGTTCATCATCCGCATTTCCTGTTGTCTCATTTTTATTTCCTTTTACATACTGCGTGTGTCCTTGCCAATTTTTAGTTTTACACATCCTTGCTATGTGTCCTACTTTTGAACACTTGTAACATGTCTCTCCTTTATACCTGCATTCATGAGCGGCGTGGTTGCTTAGTCCACATCTGTAACAGGGTTGGTGATTTTCTCTTCTCTGTGGTCTGAATTTTCCACTTGTGGTTTTACTTTTCCAATCGCTGGTGGCTGGTTGGTATTTCCATGCACTTTTGCTTGTCTTTTCCTGGTCAATCTTATTTAATGTGGCAGGTTCTTCCATTTTGCTAGCGAACTCCAACGTACTCTTTGATGCCATCTCCATGGACAACGACAGTTCACATGTTTTTTTAAATGTTAGATCTTGCTCCGTGAGTAATCTTCTCTGAATAGCTTCCACTCTCAATCCACAAACAAATCTGTCTCTCATTGCTTCATCCAACTGGAGACCAAATTCGCAGTGGCTGGATAGCTGCTTCAACGCCACGATATAATCCGACACAGACTCGTTCTCTCTCTGATTCCTCTTTTGAAACTTGAATCGCTCCGCGATCACCAGCGGTTTCGGGTTGTAATGAGATGCTAATCTTCCACTTAGCACCTCATATGAGAGGCTACTAGGCTTCTCTGGTATGCAAAGGTGTTTTAACAATCCGTAAGCCTCTGCACCAATTATAGACAGGAACACGTTGGTTTTTTTACCTTCCTCCACTTCGTTGATGATCATCCATTGCTCAAAACGTTCCAAGTAAGATTCAAAATCTTCTTTAACTGCCTCGTATTCGCCGAGATTTCCCAGGAATCTGGCCATGATGCAGCGCCGCCGTTAGCTTAGCACTCGTGCTAATGCTAGTCTGCAAAGTCACGTTACCTCCTTGTAACGCCTTAATCTCTTCGTCCGAAATTTTTTTAATCCCTACCGCATGGAAAGGGATCCCATCCTCGTCGCCACTGTAATAACTTTGCAGGTTATATAACTGTTAATATATCCATAACAGTAATAGACGGCGGAGCCCAGGGTAAAACACGTGTAGCTCTTTATTGCCACTCTCCAACTCCCACACACACAAACCGGACACACAACACTACTACTTCCGGGTTACGCTGTGCTACCCCACGGCTCCAGGGGCGTGGTTAAACACTCTTCCATAACCCGAGGCAACTATCATTATCAATATATTACAGGAAGCTTATTGCATTCACCTTAAAAATTAAAAAAAAAAGCCCTGGCCGTTTTTCAAATTAATTTATTTTTGGAGTTATTGAATTAAATATTTTTTAATCCTCTGTTTTACAAATTAATAAATTTTCTGGGGTTGTTTTTTGAATATTTTTCTTCCTCGTTTTTCAAATTAATTTATTTTTGGTGTTGTTTTTTGAATTAATTCTTTTTCAAAATTCTGTTTTTCAAATTCATTAATTTTCTGGGGTTGTTTTTGAATTAATTATTTTTCAAAATTCTCTTTTTCAAATTAATTAATTTTCCGGGGTTGTTTTATGAATTCATTTTTTTCTTCCTCGTTTTTTAAAAAAATTTTTTGGGGGGAATTAATTTTATATTTCTTCCTCGTTTTTCAAATTAATTAATTTTTGGCGTTGTTTTTTTTGAATTAATAATTTTTCTAAATTCCATTTTTCAAATTAATTAATTTTTGGGTTTGTGTTTTGAATTTTTTTTTCTCTTCGTTTTTCAAATTAATTAATTTTTGGGTTTGTTTTTTGAATTAATTATTTTCCTCAGCCCACCTGTCTAGGGAAAAAAAATTCCAAAAACAACCCGAGGAAAGAAAAAAAAAGAAAAACGAGGAAGAAAAAAAATTAAAAAAAACAACCCCAGAAAATTTATTAATTTGAAAAACGGGGGTTTAAAAAAAAATTAATTGAAAAAACAACCCCAAAAATAAATTAATTTGAAAAACGACCAGAGCTTTTTTTATTTTTTTATTTTTAAGGTGAATGCAATAAGCTTCCGTTCAAGAGGAATGTCTTATTTTCAACTTTTAATTGTAGATGGGCGGGTATGATTCGTCTAGTTTGTGTGATTTCCGCGCACTTGACTTCCCCAAACAGTTCGAACGTGGATTTATCTGGAGAGCAAGCTTGTTCCTTACTGGAATCACGTGACTACATTTTACCAGCCAATTGTATTCGCAACTCTTTCATCCACTTTTATCTGTCAGAGTGGAAGAGTTTGCATACAAAGAAGTAGGAACAGCTGTTCCCAAAGCCTGAATGCGAGCCGAGAAACATCTGCAGTGAGTCAGAAGATGAGCGCCGTTACTTCGCTGATCCTCCGCGAAGCATCTCAGGAATGAAGCGAAGCTCTCACAGGACATGATGCAACCCACGCAGACTTTAAAACGAGCAGGGACATTTCATTTTGATTGGAAATAAGTAGAAAAGAAAGCCTACAAGTTTAAGATCCGCTGAGGAATTACACTCTTTTCCACTGATGGCTTTACCTCCATCTCCTACATCTTCTCTGAAAAGACGCCTAATGAGGCTGGCAAAGAAGTCCAGCAATGGTTCTAGGTAGGTATATTAACTTATTCTCATGTTTCATGATAAATGCAGCAGCCTGGGCAAAACACAAACTCAAAGATGAACTGAATAATATCGATGGTCATACATCACAGTAGTGCCACCTAGTTTTTGTACATCTGCCTCACAGTTCTTATGTCATCTCATTTTCTGAACCGCTTTACCCTCACTGGGGTCGCGGGGGGTGCTGGAGCCTATCCCAGCTGACTACGGGCCAGATGTGGGAATCACCCTGAATTGGTGGTCAGCCAATCGCAGGGCACAAGGAGACAAACAACCATTCACACTCACACTCATACCTGGGGGCAATTTAGAGTGTCCAATCAGCCTACTATGCATGTTTTTGGAATGTGGGAGGAAACCGGAGTACCCAGAGAAAACCCATGCAGGCCCGGGGAAAACATGCAAACTCCACACAGAAAGATCCGAACTTGGATTTTAACCCAGGTCCCCCCACTGTGAGGCTGACGCGCTAACCACTCAGCCGCCTTCACAGTTCTAAGGAGTCCAAATCCCCCATCTGCCTTTTTGTTGAATGTAAATGTTCTTTTACTCCTGGATTGTTTTATTTATTTAGTTTTCAACGAAACATTCCCATTGGAGGAGGATCATTGGGAGTAATTTAAATGTACGTATTGTTATATTATCTCAGCTCATTTTCTGAACCGTTTTACCCTCACTAGAGGTCGTAGGGTGGGGTGGAGGGTTGATGGCGCTCATCCCAGCTTTGGCTATAATCTTACATTTTTACATATATGTGTTCATTAATATGTATTATCTCTCTTCTCATTTTCTGAACAGCTTTATCCTCACTAGGGCCGCGTGGGGGGGTGCTGGAGCCTATCCCAGCTGACTTTGGGCCAGAGGCGAGGGAAACCCTGAATTGTTGGTCAGCCAATCGCAGGGCACAAGGAGACAAACAACCATTCACACTCTCACTCATACGTAGGGACAATTTAGAGTGTTCAATCAGCCTACCATAAATGTCTTTGGAATGTGGGAGGAGACCGGAGTACCTGGAGAAAACCCACGTATGCCCGAGAGGGAACATGCAAACTCCACACAGGTGGACCGACCTGGATTTGAACCCAGGACCCCAGAACTGCGAGACCGACGTGCTAACCACTCATTATCATTATTATTTCATCTTAATTTTGATTGAATGATGATTTAATTTCGTGGTTGGTGGTGTTAAGGTGTCAGCACTGCCAAACCCCATTCACCCCATTCTAGGAGTTTTATGTTTTCATCAGCAGTGAATGCGATTCGCACAAATTCGATATAAAATGTAAAAAAAAATAAAAATAACGGGCAATTTGAATCAAACTATTATCATGCTTGAATTATTCACAATGCACTCGTGTTGCTGAATTCAGCTGGTTTTCAGTGCAGCTAAATCAAATGCGTAAGTAAGATGGCGGATGGTGGGCATTTCGAGGCATTTAAATTGGAAATTTGGCACGAAATGGTTGCTTCAAAAAAAAATTCGGTGCCAGTTTTTGGGGATTTACGGAGTTTAGGGAGGTTGGTAGAAGTCCCGGAGTTTGCGTTGCTTGTCCGGGGTAAACTCTCAAAATTCCAGAGTAGTTGGCAGCCCTGCCTTTTTCTTAAGTGTACCTTGCGACTAGCTGGTGACCAATCCAGGGCTAGGACAAACATTAGAAAATGGATGTTTAGACACCACAGAAAACCGTTGGGATCTTTTGCCCACGCAACGTTGATCTTTGAACAACAAGGGAGAAGACATCAAAGCAAACAACATAACGTCTTTATTAATTTCAACCTTAAAGCACGTGCAGGTCTGGAAAATAAACAACATAACTGAACAAACATATCTTTATTTAAGTATTTATTGCAGGCTCATACATATATATGATATATATACACATATACATATATATATATATATATATATATATATATATATATATATATATATATATGACGTCTATAGTCATCAATATATTGCAATAAATACTTATATAAAAATCAACTTTAGAGTGTTAATTATAATTGCATAATTAAATTAACAGATTTAAGTTTTATAAAGGGCGGCCCGGTGCCGCGAGTGGTTAACGGGTCGGCCTCACAGCTCTGGGTTACTGGGGTCAAATCCAGGTCACGTCCACCTATGTGGAGTTTGCATGTTCTCCCCGGGCCTGCGTGTGTTTTCTCTGGATGGTAGGCTGCATGGTAGGCTGATTGGACACTATAAAAGCGCGTCGGCCTCACAGCTCCGGGGTCCCAGGTTCAGATACAGGTCACGTCCACTTGTGTGGAGTTTGCATGTTCTCCCCGGCCTGCATGGGTTTCCTAAGGGTACTCCGGTTTCCTCCCACATTCCAAAAACATGCATAGTAGGCTGATTGGACACTCTAAATTGCCCGTATGTATGACTGAGCGTTAATGGTTGTCCGTCTCCTTGTGCTCTGCGATTGGCTGGCCACCAATTCAGGGTGTCCCCTGCCTCTGGCCCGGAGTCAGCTGGGATAGGCTCCAGCACCCCCCGCGACCCTAATGAGGATAAAGCTAGTGCAGGTCTCAAGTTGATTTGATATACAGTCAATTCTCATTACTATGCCACCCGTCGGGACCGAGCAAACGTGGTATAGTACCGAGAGTGGCATAGTAACGAGGGGTTTTAAAAACTGTTTTATTGGGGAAAAAAAACGCTTGATTTTCTCATGTTATCCATCAGCCCAAAGCTCTCAAAAATTGTCGGCTAGCGTATCTTTTTTTGGCGGATCTTGAGCATCTCATTGTCTAACTCATCCCACGCTTGCATCACAGCGGGTTTCCCGCTTCTCTGCTGCATGAACGTCCGGATGGTGCTGCATGCGTGCTGGGTTTCCTCGAACGGAACGATTTCGTCCCCGACAATTAGTACCTCGTTGTCTTCGTTTTCCACCGGCTCCTCGCGGCACAGCCTCTGCTTTGCAATCTCCTCCAGCTTAAAAGACCCACCAGTCGCGAGGCCCTCGTCAGCTTCGAGAAAGTCAGATAGCCTGATCGCCTCGTTCTCGTGCATCTTTTCCTTGGCAGGCAGAGCTTCCCAGATCTTGAGTAGCTCAGCATCCTCCGGCTCAGTCTGGATCTCTTCTTCAACGTACTTGGCCTTCGCAAAACAGTTCCTGATCGCCTCGATTGCATCCTTCTTGCTGAGTATGCCCTTCACGGTGGTTCTCTTAACTTCGACGTCCAATTTCTTGCTTATCTCCCTGGCTAACTTGGACTGATTTGACTCCTTCGCAGCATCGATTACCCCCTTCTTCTCCTGCAGTGTAAAGTCGGTCCTCTTGCGTTTCTGAGCTGATGTTGTGGGCTAAATATGAAAAATAAATGAATCATAAAATACAACACACACAAAATAGTGGCATAGTTGCGAGATTAGGGGTGGCATAATACATTTATTTTGTATTGAATTTTGTCGGGACCGAGCAAATGTGGCATAATAACGAGATTGGCATAGCAACGAGGTGGCATAGTAAAGAGATTTAACCAGTGGTGGACCATCAGGGCCTGCAAGGCCTTCTCTGCTGGCCTAAAAAAATATCTGAATCACAGACTGATGTTAATTATGTTTTGTCCATGAATACTTATTAAATTATTCCAAATTGTATGTCAGCTTCCTTTCATTGCTTTTCCCCTGGTTGCGCTGCTTCGAGATTTGTGTTTTCATATTTCGGGATTTAACCAATCACTTTTCAGCCATTATTTGTTGCCAGGGTCAGAAATCTACATGGAGGCCTTCACAATCAGTTCTGCAGGCCCTGCAGCATAAAATAAGCGTCGATAAAACTGACTTTAACCAATCAGATTTCGAGTTGGCGACACCAAGGCCTTCTCCCAGGCGTAGGGATATGTCATCGCTTTCACAAACTATGATTGGCTAGTGATAGAGTGGACTAGCCAGAGCTACCAAACTATCTAGCGAGCTGCACAAACAAATTAATAGTTGTGTTGATTTAATAGCGGTTTTGTCAACCCGCAATGGCTGAAGGAGGAGAAGAAATTGATTTGTTTGCAGATTTACTGTCAAAGGCATTTTCAAGACGGACTTTTCAAGAAAAGCTGGACATCATTAAGAAAGGTCGGACAACATTCCTAAATAATATTTCAATTGTATGAGGTTATTATTGATGCTTTTTTATGTGTCACAGCTGTAGCTGCAGTAAAGGTTTTATAGCCATAAAATAGTTTTTGAGGGTTGGATTGATTCAGACATAGCACTGAAGGCGTCAGTTTGAAATTCACGGTCCGTCACTGGATTTAACTATATAGTCTTATATTTATGGTATATGTGATGAATTCTTTTTAAAAACAGAAGACATGAAATACAGTAATACAATGCTCACATTGCACAGAAGTTGTAACTCCTCAAGTGTAAAAATGTTGAGTGTCAATACAAAAAGAGACAAGGATAAAGTGTATCTTCCTGACTATAGGAGGCTCTTGAACAAAAAAATGAAATTCAACTTTTTCACAATTATCTGTTAACATTCTACAAGGCTCACAAAAATATTGACCCTTTTTATTTCATTCAAAAATTCCAAACAAACCTCAAGTTATATTAAGAAAATGTGAACGATTATTTAGCCTATTGACATGGTGATAAAGGCCATTGATTTTTGTAATTCGAATTAGGATAAACTGCAGTCAATTCTAAATCAATTTTATTCATTTACATTCATGCGGTAGCAAGTGGTTAGCATGTGGCTTCACAGCTCTCGAGTCCAGGGTTCAAATCCAAGTCAGTTCACCTGAGTTGAGTTTGCATCTTCTCCCTGGGCCTGTGTGTTTTTTCTCGGGGTATACTTCGTTTTTCTGCTGTATGGGATTTTGTGAGTTCCGCTGCCTCTTCGTTCGGTGTGCACCTTCCCCATTGTGTTGTTACAGTGGTACCTCGAGATACGAGCTTAATGCGTTCCGGGACTGAGCTCGTATGTCGATTTTCTCGTAACTCAAACGAACGTTTCCCATAGAAATGAACTAAAAACAAATTAATTCATTCCAACCCTCTGAAAAAACACCCAAAACAGGATATTGGATTGGAAAAACATTTTTATTTGTTCTAATTTGCCAACTATTAACAAAGTAACAAATAACTAGTGGTTTAATACTCCTAAAATGTCTTTAATATTATTAAAATTAGACGGATTTCGTGGAAGGGAGAGAGATGGGACATAGAGAGAGGGGGAAAGGGGGGGACTTTTTGCACGGCAACGCGCTCGTAACATAACATAAACAAATTTAAATGAACTTGGATTACGATGCAGACACTCAAAAATAAGTTTAATCTAACCTTACACTAAACTTAATTCTAATTTAGTTTTAGATTTTTATACCTTTCTTTCTCTTGGCTCTATTTGCCGCGCCTCCACCCTGACTTTCAGATGCAACCTATCGAGGGTTGTTTACTTTTGTATTCCCTTCAAAATCTTCCCAAAATGATGCACACAAATGTCCTCACAATAGGATAACGCACGACCACCAACGAGAAGTAGTATATACGCCATTCGCACTGACTAACGGGAAAGGAAAAAAAAACACTGAAAAAAATGCAACGCTCCGCCCAGTGCTCGTAGAGACATCACACGAGGGAGCTGCGGGGAGAGAGACAGTTCCCATGATGTTCTTATGAGCAGCCTCTCGCGTCCGCTGTCTGCTCGTATATCAAAATTTTTCTCGTATCTCAAGATAAATATTTGCTCAACATTTTTACTCGTATCTCAAATTGCTCGTATGTCGGGGCAGTCTTATGTCGAGGTACCACTGTATTTTGGTAACTTTAGTCCCAGCTTTTTGTACAACTCTTTTTCATTAAAATCCTGAGTTGTGCTCTAGCACCTTCATGGCCTTTTTTCCTGCTTCTCGCATCATGGGTTCTGTCCTCGCTGCACACTCGAGGCAGTCATGAAAATGTGAATGCTTCAATGTTTCTTCATTTTTTTCCAAGATGGCGCCGTTCACGCGGGAGCCAGTGGAAGTAGCTCTGTACACTCTTATGTTTTTCGTGATTTACAGCCCTTCTATCTTTTTTAAATTACATTTTAATATTTCTTAATACATTCCTTTTGACTTTACTTTGTACTTTATACTTTTTACTTTAATGTTTTTACAACTTTCCTTGTTCTGTTAGCCTGGCTTCTTTCGGCTACTTCTCTTTTGGAACCATTCAGCCATGCCTATGCTGTCACACACATGGGACTAGCTGTTACACACATGGGACTAGCTGTTACAATATGCAGCGGAAGGAGCAACACCTCGGTGCCGCCGGGGATTCGGAGCTGGACAAAAGTGCCGGGAGAAGAGGCAACGCTTCTGACCAACCATTCCATCGTGGGATAAGATGGAAGAGCTGTCGGCGCTTACCAGCAACGGAGTCAAGGTGCCCTACTCTGCTACTGTTGTCTTCAGCTCCAGACTACTGAGGAACTGTGCGGATAAGCTTGGAAGAGTGACTCTGCATATTCTCTACCTCGGTCCCAGTCTGCAGAAGTTCCCCATCTTGTGGAAGACTTCCTGTGTGTGGTTCCAGTTTTCGTTTCTATTTTCCAGTTTCCATTTACTTTGATTTGTTTTGTATTTTTTGCTTTTGCTTTGTTGTTGTGCAGCCTTTGCGACTGTATTGTCTAACTTATAACTATGCCTTTTCTTGCTACTGTCACAATGAAATTTCCCAAATACGGGATGAATAAAGTTATCCAATCCAATCCAATTTGTATTTTTGCAAGTGAGAAATCTTAGATCAAAACAATGTGGTATTGGAGCAGGGAACCATTGCAGTAAGAAGCTTACAGGCTTGCCCACTGGTGCAAAAAAACTTCATTATTTCATTCAGCTACCCGTACAACTGAGAGGAATGGTGAAGGAAAGTGGGGCTTATATTGTATGTATGATCTTAACTAAAGCAGAAAACTAACATTTATTTATAGATAGCATTAGCTACGTATAATTTTGTATTCATATTGATATCTTGCTTATAGTACTATGTTGCTTTATTTTAACTGCAAGAAAAATCTTTTTCACTCTCAATGTCACAGTCTTCTCTCGAGCATCCTGGTTGTTTCCTCAATGGGATTTATTGTCTCAGGTAGTTTCATCTCTTTCTGTTTTCCAGGTCAAGTACGTCTTCTGGCAGTTCATCCATTGGAAGGTCAGCCGAGGCCGTGGCTTTCAGACAGCCTTCCAAGAGCCGCATCCGTCACCACACCAACCGCCTCTCAGGAGTCTTCCTTCGTGGCGCCGCCTCTGGCTCGCTCCCTGTGGCCATGTCCACCCAAATGGGGAAAGGAAGTGGTACGTCAGCTCATGAAATTCTTTTATTTTCTTCCAGCGTTAATGTCCAGGTTTTTTGTGGGGTGGTTGCATATGTGCAAGTGCATCAGTTAACAAAGTGTTTATTTAGAGATATTTCAAAGCAGGCAGGACTTTGGACCAGTGGTTAGCACATCTGCTACTTAAATCTCATTTTGGCACTTGCTGTGTGGAGTTTTCTTATTCTTCCTCTTTCTTTTTGTGTTTTCTGTACTTTGGCTTCTTCCTAGAATCACCAAAACGTGCGTTACATTGATTGAAGACTAGAAATTGATATTTCAAAACAGAATTCATCCATTTGTTTGCCCATTTGGCGTCATTAGTCATGGGACATATTTAACCTCTTGGGGTGGACTTTAACAATGCCGTCTTAAGAAGCTTTGCAAAGTTGAAAAACACATCCAGTCATCAGACCTTCTCTTCCAGGGATTAGTAAATACAAATTTGTAACAGACAACTGAACAAACAGGAAGGCATGATATTTGGTCACAGTTTGAAAGGATATAATGTTGGATCACAGTCAATGTAAGGTCAAAGCTGTTACACTTTGATCATTTATCTCATGTGAATTCAACATGTATTGCAGTGACACCTTGCCATTATGGAAACTATGACCAACACGCATGAAAGGGACTTTATTTATTTTATTTTGGCACATTCTAAGATATTGTTAAATTTTGCGGATTTTGAATGCAGGGAAGCAGGCCAAGACGGGGAGTGACGGTGCACTAATAAAACTTTAATGCTTTCAGAAAATTCTGAAAAATAACAAAGACTCCAATGAACAAAATAAAACCTGAAGGGCAAGATGCAGGGAAACTGGTGGAATAATGATTAATACCATTTAATCATTATTAGTAATATTTAATTAAACAGGAAGACATCGTAGACATAAACTGATTACAACTTGCAAGGAGAAATCACTCATAACGCGGTTTCGTTCAAAAGTATATCTGACGTGCGGCATACTCTTCTCTCTATTTAGTCGCGACATACTGAAAACATTTAATGTAATCTGATTCAAAACAATTGCATAAGCTAACTGAATAACACCCTTAAGGTAAAAAAACAACTGCTCATATTAGATCGAAACCAAAACACCTGCGTAAGAATTTGCAGTATAAGCATAATAATTTCTTTATAAGGTAAACTGCCGGCATCCCAGTCAAAGCAATTTATGAGTCCTTCGTAGATCAGCATCCTTGGCCTGGAACAAGGGGTTTGTTGCCGTCAATAGTCCTGAAAACAATTAACTGGCCTCGAAAGCAGCTGTGGGGGAAAGTGTCCTCTTGTTTGGTCCAACATAAAGCATAAATTAATTTATAGCTTTATTACCTATTATAAATGCTTACAAAACATATAGAAACATCCCAGAATAAACCCAACAGAAACGAACAGCACAGACAATCAGAAACATTTTTAACATAAACATATTTATTTTGGTGTGGAAAATTAACTTTCCCAACACTTATTACTCTACTGTGCATGTGGATCTCGAGTAAAAATGTGGCTCGTAACTAAAGGGCCTCCAGGTTAAATTCCCTTAAATGAAGGTGGAGGGGCTGCCTGGAGGGGGACTCTGAACAGGCAGCCTACATCCCTACAAAGCACTATAGCCACTGGGAAAAAAAAACCACAGCATCTGTGTGTCACTAACTTGAGTGTGTTTGCTATTATCCCTTCAATGACGGGTTAAAAAATCTAAGGCCAATACATCATCCACACGTAAGGGCCAGGTGGTATGCATAAAAATCTATCAAATAAAGAACTGCAATAAAAGAGAACAACGAAATGCATTGCACCGATGTCCGTTCCCTTATTATAAAGAGAGCCCATTAAACACACTAAGAATGTGTGTCTATTTTGTTTTCTTTTTGTTCTGTTCTTGATTAACAGTGGATGTCGTTGACGCTGAAGGTGTGGATGACCCATTTGAGCTATCAAATCAGTTAAGTGCTCCTGGAATCTTAAAGATCTTTGGAAGTGAAATCTGCAAAGGAGCTCATTATAAGAGTGTCCTGGCAACGACACATTCTAGTGCAAAGGAGCTGGTCAAAGAAGCCCTAGAAAGGTGAGAGGTATGCTATCGTTGTGTATTTGTACGTGTATGTTGGTTCACATATGTGTTTCTGTGATTGTTTGGCCATACTTCCTGTTTTTTTGTACAGACAATTTGTTTATAAAACCAGTCAACCATACACATATGTTTATACTTAATGGACTGTTCAAAAACCAAAGCAGACTAAATGTACTATCAATTGCGTTAAAACTGCAGTGTTGCGCACATGGTGTGTATCCATGCCAAATAGTCAATTTAATAGCTCTGAAAATGTAGCACAAACCACAGTTTGTGTGAAAGACAGCCAGTGTTGGCAGGGAGGTTCCCCAGTGAAAGAAAAAATGTCTATTTGTCTTTACTTGGGTTTCAGCCCCCAAAATGTAACACAATGATTAACAGAAGTGAAAGTCGACATGTAGAGTAACGTTTTCATGTTTGCATGATAAAATACACTGCTAAAATATTGTGGAACCTTAGTATTGTTTCCTAAAACTTGAATTGACTATAGATTGAATTGTAATAGGTTCTGAATTGACCAACTGGGATTCGTCTATCTTAAGGTGCCATTACACTCTCAGCTGAAGGTAGACAGACTAGCTATAGGAAGTGTTTTCCCAACCTTCAATACATACAGTACTTCTCCTGAATTGTCGAACAGTCCTTCAAGCAGTACTGTATTTACTCGCATATAAGACAATTTTGTCGGACAAAAAAATTATGACTGAATCGAGGGTAAGGCTTATATGTGCACAAAAACACGACTTGCAAAAAAAAATGCAACCGCCGTGACACGATGATGTCAGGAAAAACATGGCGCCCAAGCGTGCACCGTGACGTCACGATGCAAGCGAATGCCGATACGGTCATTTATTTCAAAATAGAGAAAAGATAAACAGATAAAACGCTAAACAAAATGTATTTTGACGTCTATGAATGAAATTCATGAAGAAAACGTATCTTGCATAAAACGCAAAACATTCACGTCACTGCTCGCTCGGGCCACGGCCATCTTAGTGAGGTCGGGGCACTCGGACGTTTCGTCGAAAGACGTTTGATCCCTGGACGTTTGGTCCCCGGACGTTTGGTCGACCGGACGTTTGGTAGAACGGACGGGGCGTCGACCGGACGTTTGGTAGAACGGACGGGGCGTCGACCGGACGTTTGGTAGAACGGACGGGGCGTCGACCGGACGTTTGGTAGAACGGACTCTCTCTCTCTCTCATGATTATAATTTTGAGAGCAAGAGATTACCTGGTTGCTCACTTTCAACAGTAAACTCTCTGTCTGTCTCTCTCATAATTTGACAGCAAGCGAACCCGACAACCAAACGTCCGGTCGACGGCCCGTCCGTTCTACCAAACGTCCGGTCGACCAAACGTCTGGGGACCAAACGTCTTTCGACCAAACGTCCGGTCACGGAGGTCGGGGTGCAGCCATCTTGGCGAGGTCGGGCACGGCCATCTTAGGGAAGTCGGGACGCAGCCATCTTAGTGAGGTCGGGGGCGCAGCCATGTTAGTGAGGTCGGGGCGCTGCCGTCTACATTTTTTTCGCCAGACGCAAGTAGCCTTGATTTTGAAATAAAACAAAATTCCACCTTGATTTTTTTTCATTTTATTTCTTGTTCGAAAGTGACAACTATTGGAGTAATATGAACCGTCGAAAGAATTGAAATATTTTGAGATTTGAAGCAATATGGCTGTCACAACAACTTAAGCTTCTGGTAAGAAAATTGTAATTTCTGTAATTTAGAAAGCATCAGGTTCTCATCAAGATAGACTTATTTCTTTTTTCAAATTGAAGAATTTGATATTTTGCATTTACAAAGACAGGCATATTAACTTCCTTATTATATTGACCCTAATAATGTGCTTTTGATTCATACAGTATCTCAGATATATCATTTTGATGATTTTTCTTAAGATTTTCCCTTCAAAGTAACACATTTGTACTCCCTATTAAAACCATGAATATGGAGGTGAAAATTGGGAATCAGGGGGGCGGCTTATATGCGAGAAATTGTAAAATTCAAACATTTCAAGGCAACTTTCAGGGTGCGGCTTATACTCACAGGCGGCTTATATGCGAGTAAATACGGTAGTTAGCATGTTTGATTACAAAGATAACAATGTTAGTTTGAGTCTAGACATAAAACGCGGGATGCGAAGATTACAACAAAATCTCACCATCCACAAATCTGGTGATATGTTAATTACACTATAACGTGTTCATTCATTAATTTTCTGTACCGCTTATCTAGGTATAAAACTTAACAATATTAAATTTTACTACCAGGATATTCATTTTTTTTAATCTAAAAAAAATCTGTGATAAAAATGTAAGTTTACTGAAGCAATGTGATGTTTTTTACATTAATTTTTAACAGTAAAATTCCAGCAACCAGACTTGCCAGTATTTTACTGTAAATGTAACATGTTCTTTGTGTGTCTGACATCTTTGCATTCTTTTTTTTCCTTTATGGTGCCAATTATTTCATTCAGGTATGGCCTCAAAAAAGAAGAGGCGTGTTTCTATGTTCTTTGTGACACAATTGGTTCTATTGGCAAGGGTCAGTGGAAAACCGAAGGGTTCAGAGTTGTGGCCGACAATGAGAAGCCACTCCTCTTGCAGTCACTTTGGAAACCAAGGGAGGGCCTTGCGAGACGCTTTGAAATTCAGAGGCGGAGCCTGGTGGAAGAGCAGACATCCAAAGATAAGGACACTGTCACTGCTGGTAGGGTGCCCAATGTTATTTCCCGCTGTATGCCAGCTTCAGAGCCTGGGCTTTTCAGTTAAGCATTGTCGCCCCGAAAACATTTTTAAGTTCTTACCAAGAATTATCCTGTTTTTCCAAAGACCCAATCGCATTCATCGATGTATGCTAGCTTTAATTTAGAGTGGCACATCCCGATTTTTTTCAGAACACACTCATTTCATAATGCTCTACAATAATTCCTCGATTATCTCGGTTAATGTAGACCAGACATGGCCGCGTTAAACGAAACACCGCGAAGTAGGGTCAAACAAATATACATATATATATATATATATATATATATATATATATATATATATATATATATATATATATATATATATATATATATATATATATATATTATTTTTTACTTTAGTGCTGAGTCCCAGTAGCAAGCGGAGGACAGGGGAGTGGCTTTCGCTTGCGAGTTTCAGCGTGGATTTTCACAATTTTATGAACTTACAAAAAAATGAACCGTAGTTTCACGACTACAAGGCGCACCGCATTATAAGGCGCACCCTCAATGAATGACACATTTTGATTTTTTTCCATATATAAAGCACACTAGATTATAAGGTGCCCTGTCTATTTGGGAGAAAATTTAAGACTTTTAAGTGCGCCTTATAGTCGTGAAAATACGGTAATTAACAAAAAAAAATTCTCCCAGAATAAAAACGCTATGTAGTAAAGCTGCGATAGTTGAAGCTGCCATATTCGAGGGATTACTCCAAATGTTTTGCATGGAAACAAGTCATCCACTTACAGAAAGCATGATGCCATACAAAACTACCCCCATCTTTCCATGGATATTATTAGCACCACATCATTTCTACTGGAAACCCTGGCTTTAGTTGACACAGCTGTGGTCACAGAAAAAGAGTGCGTCCTGTTTGGCATTTTGCTTCTACAACTGGCACAACATGTGATAGTCTTCTATCAGTGGGGGTGATCATTTTTCGTTTCCATGAGCTGTGTCTTTGTTTCCAACAACGTCTGTTTCCTTTTTGTGGACTCTCTGGGTTGATTATATAGTACTAACACATATAGGTTCACATACAGTTTCGGACACAGCACTTAACATCAGGAGGAATGCCTTATCACCGCATCACATTAATGCATTAACCCTTAATGTATGTAACATATAGTAGGATATTTTCACAGCCCACGCTCAAGACAATTCCTGTATTTGTTTATCCATCCCCCTAAAAGGTATCAATGCTCAAGCCCGCAAGCTGCAGAAGAGTCGCTCCAGAGTTCATTCCACTCTTATATCGAGATCAAGCAGTCCAAACCATAAACTCTGGAGGAGTAAAAGTGAAATGGACCTTATAGATGCTGATTCAGAGACCAAAGAAACTCAGGATCAATGTTTCTCCATGAATGGGACCTCAGTGGAGAGCCATAAGAACCCACAAGCAAGGGCAGAGCTGGATGACATTGAACTTGCAGTTCCCTCAAAGGGGGATGGTGTCTCTCAGGCTAAAACAGAGACTCTCTGTCCGTCGAGGCCGAGAGGTGAGCAGGAAGGAGAGGAGTTCGAGAGGGAGGAGACGGAAAGTAGTGACGATAACACCACACAGTACTCCATTCACCCACCTCATGACTCTCCATACCTGCTACTACTACACGGCCGCAGCCCTGTACAGGTATCTCATTCACGAACACACATATGCACTCTGCTCTGCTATTTCGTCACATACATATAATGTATAGACCGCTATTCACTGTTTTTTTTAATTGAACCTATACCAGTGGGGAAGTTTCCCAATCTTGTATAGCTCGTGCATGATAAATTTGGCAGGTTTTGTATGAAGTATCACAATTTACTTACCCCACACAGCTAAGGCTACACAGTTAACAGACAGCGATGGAAGCACAAACTATTTATTGTGATCAGATTTACAATTGACAAGCCAAATTGGCCTCGCCGAAATTAACTTTGTTGACTTTAACAAGTTTTAATTTAATTTGGAATACATTGGTGTTTTGAGTAGTTTAATTTATTCTATGTACAGTGGTACCTCGAGATACGAGCTTAATTCGTTCCGGGACTCCGGTTTACTCGTAACTCAAATAAACGTTTCCCATAGAAATGAACTAAAAACAACTTAATTCGTTCCAACCTTGGAAAAAAACACCAAAAACAGGATATTTGATTGGAAATACATTTTTATTTGTTCTAATTTGCCATCTATTAACAAAGTATCAAATAATTAGTGGTTTAATAGTACTCAAATGTGTTTAATAGTACTAAAATTAGACGGATTTCGTGGAGGGGAAGGAGAGAGGGAGTGAGAGAGGGGGAGACTTTTTTGCACGGCAACGCGCGCGTAACATAACATAAACAAATTTAAATGAACTTGGATTACGATGCAGACACACTCAAAAATTAATTTAATCTAACCTTACACTAAATTTAATTCTAATTTTGTTTTAAATTTTGATACCTTTTCTTCTCCCGGGTTGGCTCTATTTGCCCCACCCCCACCCTGACTCTCAGATGCTACCTATGGGTTGTTAGCTTTTGTCTTCCCTTCAAAATATTCCCAAAATGATGCACACAAAAGTCCTCACAATAGGATAACGCACGACCGCTTGCCAATGAGAAGTAGCATTTACTCCTCTCGTATTAGCGATGGCTCCGCCATTCGCACTGACTAACGGGGGAAAAAACACTGAAAAAATCCAACGCTCCGCCCAGTGCTCGTAGAAACATTACACGAGGGAGTTGCGACTAGAAAGACAGTGCCCATGATATTCTTATGAGCAGCCTCTCGCGTCCGCCGTATGCTCGTATATCAAAATTTGTCTCGTATCTCAAATTGCTCGTATGTCGGGGCACTCGTATGTCGAGGTACCACTGTATCTTGTACACTTGTACTCCAAACATCTTCCCCTACTGAAATGAACAGAAATACAAGTAATTTAGTACAGGCAACTCCCACCCCAAACAAAACACTGACAATAAGTAAATAAAAAATTGTTTATAGTACAGCAACTGCTCTCCACATAACCTCCAAACCTGCTAAACATATGTGCAAGTGCGACATGGATGTACCAATTGAATTTAGTTTTTTGGAGATAGTTTATCAATGACAGATATATGCAACACATCTCATTTTTTTCAGATGTGAAAAAAAGAGATTTTCGTACCAAATGTTGATTTACTGATTCAAACTTTACCCTGAGCCACCTGATGTTTTATTGCTTCTGCCTGAATTCTTAATTGGGCATTTTGGGGTCGAATTCCATTCAGTGGCGGTGCGGATGTGAATGTGAATGGTTGTCTCTCTCTGGGTGCCCTACAATTGACTGGCGACCAGTCTAGGGTGGAGTCCGCCGCTTGCCTGAAGTCATTACTGCTGAATTTTAAGAATATAACAAATCCTAAGATTGCGCTACCAAATGGGGATCTGACTTTCTTTTCTGTTGGTGATATCTAATTTCTAATATAGACAAATAAACATTTGCGTGTGCGGTCGTTTGGTCGCCCGGACTCAAACAACGGGCGACCAAAAGACCGGCGACAAAACAAGGTGAAACAACACGGTCTACGCATCAATAAAAGCCAACAATGGCCCTGAGCAGTTTCACTGAGCGGACGTGTGAGTGTATAAGAGTTTGTATGTACATGCGTTGTCCCTTTAAGAAGCTACGCCAGTCAGGGTCTTAACAAGTTCTCCAACAAAACACAATAAAAGTACGGGAAATTTGGAGCTTTTCTTTAGCGTAATAATTAATATGGCATTAAGTATGACTAAATAATAATTCGCAGTTTGTATTTAGGGAATTTGAGTAACGATTTAAATGGTAATTATCAATAACCTTCCGGGTGAACAAAAGACCGGCGACCAAACGACCGAGTACCAACATTTGCATTGGACAACACTTGTTTTTAAAATATGGGAGGAAGCTGGAGTACCTGGATAGAACCCACACAAGCACTTGGAGAACATGCAAACAAGTAACATGAGTACGTACACAATTTTCATGAGTTAACCAAAGTTGAAACTTAAATCTTTAAATTGTTAAATGTGCTAACCATGGTTCTGCCTACAATAAAACCAATCATGCGAAGTTTACCACAGTTATTTCATAAATTGTTCCCATTCTTGTCTTCTTCCTAGCTGATTCTACCGTGCTTTGCATAACCATACCAGCAATATAAGGTTGAATAATAGTTACAAAAGATTCAAATAGGTTATTAAATCAACATTTTAGTACATAAAAAACAGTCATGCAATATTCATTGTATCATGTTGGAGTTATTTTGGGTACTATTAATTGGTGAACCTATCATATCATATATACGACTTACTTTTTGGTAAACAAAACCTTTGATATTAGGATAAACTTGTCACTTCATTGTATTTGATATATGGTGTTGGTTATTATTTTATTTTAAATAAGCTACTTTGATTAAAAACTAAATAAGCTATGATTCATTCATTTTCCATACCGCTTATCCTCACAAGGGTAGCGGGGGGTGCTGGAGTCTATCCCAGCCATGTTCAGGCCTATCGCAGGGCACAAGGAGATGGACTGCCAATCGCGTCACACTCATACCGAGGGGCAATTCAGAGTGATGTGCTATTATATTATACTATTGTTTTTTTGTCTTGTACTTATCTCCTTAGGACTTGGTCCTCTACCAACTTATGAGCTCAAGCATTGTATTCGGGCGACAAAATGACGGCGGAGATGTATCACAAGCAGACATTGTCCTCCATGCTGAAGATATTCTTCCAAAACATTGCATTTTTCATCGTATTAGCACTCGCGGATCAACCATGCTGTCCCCTTTTCCGGGTGCAGTACTCACAAGGAATGGCAAAGTGTTAAAAAAGAAAGTAGAACTTCACCCTGGTGATGTCATCGGGCTTGGACAAAGCTACCTGTTTCTATTTAAAGATCCCTTGATGCACAAGGTAATAACTATTAAACAAAAAGTCACAAATTCACTCATTACGATGTTGTTGTTTCTTTCTGTAAAAAGGAGGTGAACAGTATTGCTCCAAGCTTGTCTACTCCCCCCTGGTTGTTTGGGTACACTACACCTGCTCTGACGGCAAGCCAGACAGGAGATGTGATAGACTCCAACATCTTTGGTGACTTTACAACCAGCAAAGAGTGCCTCAAGAGAAAACCTCAATTTTTCAAAACCCCTGAGGGTCACTGCCTGAATTTGAACTATCGGATTGATGATGAACATTCCATCATCAAACAAATAGTTGCAAATGGAAGCAGTGTTGTCAAAGATGGACCATCACTAAGCATCGCGTTCCTGATGTGCTTATGCATTCAGTATTCGGCCTCATATCTTAGTACCTCGGACCTGAGAAGGCTTCTGCTGTTTATTGCAAGTGAAATTCAGAGTGCTGTTTGGGTGAGTGTTCATAGATTGATGCGTCATATTTTTCAACGTCATGAAAACTGTGTTAAGTGCTGCCATAAAAAGGCATAAGTAGAGTTTATATTTAAATTCCCTAAGACTTGTGCGATATTCTGACATTTAACAATATGCATGATAAGGTTTAGCTTTCAAGACTGGACTGTAGTTAGGAGCAATGTTCCCTCTAAGCTGCGCGCCGGCGCAATTGCGCACTACTCTTGTCTTCTCTGCGCATAGCAAATCATATGGAGCGCACAAAATAAAATTCCATTTTTTTATTTTTTTATTTTATTTTTTATTTTTATTTTTTTAGCTGTGAGGCCGACGCGCGAACCACTCATCCGCCGGGCCGCCCATTCACAGATATTAATCATTACATTTTATTATTACTAAATCATTAATGTGTAGTAGACATGCACCTGCTTATGGCAGGTGTGATACTGGTGTGTGCCCATAGCGAGCAATGAATGTTGCTCACACCGGTACTCAGTGTGCTCAGGGAGGTTGTCTTTCTGCCCAGACAAACAAAAAATTAGAGGGAACATTGGTTAGGAGATGTCCCGGTGCTGATTTTTCTTGACTTTAGATTAGATTTTTTCAAGATATGATTAGCCGATACCGACTTAATGCCTGTGCAATACCAATATGAATGAATGGATAAAGTGAGCCCTGTTGGTAGCACCTCAGGAAATGCTCTCTATAAATATTACACGATCCTCTGTTACTATGATTAGTTTCTAAAAAGAAGTAGTCCCACTGAGCTGACATGTTTGCCTAGTGGTTTGGTTTTAAGCAGCCAAAAAGCTCCATGGTTGTGAAAACTCTTGACTTCTAGATAAAATAGCTGTACCGGATGCCGATGGGGAGACAGTATCGGTCTGGAACATCACTACTTGAGATACGACTAGAATAAAAAAGGAGAAACAAACAATAAAAAAATAAAATAAAATACATCACTCAAGGAGAAAATGTCAAACTAAAACCGACTCCTACTCAGCAGGACAAATGATATGAACAAAAGTCAAAGCAGTAAAAAAACTTATCTTATGGCGTACAGTGGCTTTCGTTGTCATGTTGGCATCAGTTGGATGAAGACCCTCTGGCACAAGACAAGAGTCACAACATTTACACTCAGGATAATGGGAAACAATATTGGATTGAGGATGACATGGAGAAGAGCAAGTGCTCTGAAATGAGAATTGTAATAATTTCAAAATAAAACAGCAAATGAAGCCACAACAACCTCAGCACGGTGACATTAACCTCCAAGACATGTACAGCAAGTTACCGTATTTTCTCGCATATAAGCCGCACCCTTAAAATTGCCTTAAAATCGTTGAATTTTACAATTTCTCGCGTCTAGGCCACCCCCTTATTCACAATTTTCACCTCCATATTAATGGTTTTTATAGGGAGTACAAATGGGTTACTTTGAAAGGAAAATCTTAAGAAAAATCATCGCACATGGTATTTCTGAGATACTGTATGAATCAAAAGCACATTATTAGGATCAATATCATAAAAAGTAATTCATCCGGTAATGGTTGTTTTCTTACTGCAAAACAGAAAATAACCACAAATAGTAAATGTTAATTTTCCGACATCTATTGGTGAAAAAGAGTATAGCAACGCTGTAAGACTTGTGCGCATATAAGCCGTACCCTTGATTCAATCATCATTTTTGGAGTTACAAATGTGGCTTATATGCGAGAAAATACCATAGATAAGTATTTGAATGCCCTACTATATTGCAGATTCTCCCACTTAGAAATCATGGAGGGGTCTGAAATTTTCTTATCCTTTTTATTTTTGTGGAGGGAAAATTGAAGACATTTTATACAATAGAAATACTCAAAAAGTTGCTCCTTTGTTTCTAAAAATCACTTTAGCTTGCTTGCTAATTGGCTAATTGGTTCCCGTCACATTTCTTGACTCAGTTGTGGCATTGTGACCTTGTGGCATTATAACTACCGAACCTGTTTGACATTTACGATGGGTGGCCTGATTATTTTCCAAACATTTCAATATAATCTTACAAGCATATCCCAGAATCGGGCCTCTACTGACTGTGAATCAGAGGGACGGAAACATGTCAAATTCGATCAAGTTCTAATGTGTGTCCCAAAATACCCAAGAAGTAATCATTCACTCGTTCTTTCATTATCCAGCTTATCGTGACTAAGTTTGCAGGGTACTAGTTGCCATCCAATCAGAGGGCACAAAACAGACAAACAACTTCACAGAGACCTTCTTATCTCCTGAAAGTTTAGAGCGTGGATGTAATCATTCTTATTGCAAATTTGAAGTTTTAAAAATAATGTTTCCATACAGGAGCAAACCAAGGAACTATCTGCTTTTCCAAAAGAAGTGTAAGCCCTTCTTTCTGACTCTGACATTATTCATGTAGTCATTCAGATCCTTCTGATGAAAGCTTATACCTGGATGTCCTACAACCTTTCAGCAACAAGGACATCATCACAGGACTGTTACCCCTAGTGGCATGGTTGTCAAACAGCCTGGAGTTGCTCCAGTTCATCAAGAATCAGCTGCCGCTCCTCTTGGAGTGGAGAACTCAAGAGGAGAATGAAGATGAAAGAGAAGAAAGAGAGGATTGGACAAATTTGGGTCAGTCACATTTTGATATTATTCCACAAATCATCATTTTTACCAATGCTAAAAGTGCTGCACATTAGATATTCGTATTATGGCACTAAATGTATGTATATGACTATAGTGATGCTTACATGTACAGACGCTCCCCTACTTACGAACAACGGTACATACGAACATGTCTGCAAATTGCGTTTAAGTCGAAAAATGTTCGTAAGTCCAATTTTGTATTTTTTTCCGAGTAGTGCTTCTTTCCGCCGCTAATACCGACGCCTGGCGCTGTGAGGGCTCAGCTCACCCAGCATCTACCTTCTTCGTTGCAATGCGGAAGTGCGTGAACGTATCTCCAGTGGGCAAAGAACCTTTTTCATTTGTATCATTAAATATCTCGTGCATCCATTATTGAATATGGTAGGTAAAAAGCGAAATGCTTCTATTGAGGGAGTTGCAAGGAAGAGGCAAGCCATTTCATTTGAAACGAGTGGCAATAATAACAAAGCTTGATGCGTGTGAGAGTGGTGATTGTTTCACGGGCATACAACTTCAATCGTTCGACCGTCAGTACCATTTATAAACAGAAAGATCGAGCAGCAGGACCCAAATATTGAACGTTGCACAAAGTTTGCAAATCAATTGAATGATGCCATACAGTGCTACCGCATCATTTATGATGAAAAAAAAGAAGAAAACTGTGCAATCGTCGTTAGATCGCTTCTTTCGGCCAGTTTCTAATACATAAATCTCTCTCTCTATACAGTACTGTACATATTCTCTCCATTTTATTAAAAAAAATTTCAGTACAAACCAATGCGTGTTACTTATACAAGCCTTAAACATACAAATGCACTTATATAAACCTTCAATATACTTATATAGGCCTTAAACATAAATTATAATACAAAATATAGCACTGAATCAACTTACAAACAAATTCAACTTATGAACAATCGCTCGGAACCTAACTCGTTCGTAAGTAGGGGAGCGTCTGTATTCTCATCTCATTTTCTGAACCGCTTTATCCTCATTAGGTGGGGGGTGGGGGGTGCTGGAGCCTTTCTCAGCTGACTCCGGGCCAGAGGCGGGGGACACCCTGAATCGGTGGCTAGCCGATCTCGGGGCACAAGGAGATGGACAAGCATGCACATGAGTGGTTAGCGCGTCAGCCTCACAGTTACTATATTTTTGTGCATGCTTGTCCATCTCTTTGTCCATCACCCATCCCTAGGGGCAATTTAGAATGTTCAACCAGCCTACTATACTTGTTTTTGGACTGTGGGAGGAAACCGGAGTACCCGGAGGAAACCCACGCAGGCCCGGGGAGAACATGCAAACTCCACACAGGTGGACCGACCTGGATTTGAACCCAGGTCCATCACTGGGGTCGCCGGGCCGTCCACAAAACTGTCAAATTTACTATATTTTTGTTCAGTGGTGTTGTTTATTTTCCAGACCTGCTGGAGCTGCAGTTGTCCTGTGTCCGCTCAGCCAGTGAAGAAACAATAGAAGCCCTGGAGGAGGTCATCATGCTTACTTTTCAACAATCTGTGTACCACATTACCAAGGTACAAGGATATGTACCTGATGCCTGATGCCTCTGAATGCTCAGATTTTTCTTTACCAGAAATGCTTTCAAAGTATTAAAATGAGTATAGCTTTTTTGAAATGTTATGAAAGGATTAGTCAATGGTTTTGTTTTAAAGCTTTTAAAGATATGTCAAATATAAAATATAAAACCTCAGCCTGGTCACTTCTTAGTTTCTGGTCAGTGTGCTGCTGGTGATCTGAAATGTATTTTTATTTGCTTTTTGTGTCTGGACGAAAGAAGAGTAGAATATCAAAGGGTTTTGGTAGACCCAGTTGCCAGTTACACACACATTACACTGGTTGTGCCATCGGTCATGTCATCCATCATGCTTGTCATCTCACCGCAGGAACCTCCTCTTTCCCTGAATGAAAGAGCAGAATTAGCGAGGAATGCTATGAGGTCTCAAATGTCAAGCACGCTAAAGCTACTCAATTCAACCCTAGTGATTAAGTTTCATGTCAAAACTTCCCTCTTGGTTGTTTAGCCAATCCGACCCATTTTCAACGACGACGCGGCCATTCCAAAGAAAATAGGGAACATTCTGTGTCCATATTTAATTTAGTTGCATTTTTTCAATAACTAACTAAACACAGTGTTTATACGTACAGTATACACATGTTTCATAAGTACTGAGTTAATTGTGGTGAAAATTGCTGCAGTGTGGAAAACAAGAGGCGCCATTAATGACAAACTATTTCAAATAAAGACGTGCTGATGGATATATGCACTTCTCCAGACTTGTGGGCAGACTGTTTATTTGCCATTTATGATGAATACACAATTTAGACTGTTAGACAACACAGGTCTTTGGACGAATTTGGTAAATCAAGCATAAAGGTTGGTTTTATTCTCATTGCTTGCCTTCACTGCATGCCAGTTTCCAACCAGAAAAAATGTTATTTTTTTCCCCCATTTCCATTGTCTCATGTGGGATTGGCGCTGTGGTGTGTTCCTGTCTGCTGTTTGTGTTCAGCTTTCCCCCGCCTACCAAAGGCTTCACAGTGAAAGTAAAATGATCTGCTTAGGGCGGATTCCTTCAGAACTCTTCACTCAGCAGTCTTGTTACTAGACCATGCCAAGCCCACATGAGCCATATTCAACTTTTTTGGAATGTGGACCTAGTGTCGGTGCTGGCCTTGGTGGGCGTAAAAGCTGAGAAAAGGGGATGTCTGTATACAATTAGCTTAAACAGAGTGGTCATTGTCCATGCTTATTCTGCGGAGTAGAAAGGACCTTTTAGTGAGAGAGGAAGAAAAGTGCCCTCATTTTTGAGGATTCTTCCAGTTTTGTCTTTTTAATCTCCCATCAATAATGTTGCATTGTCAAAAGAAGAGGGGCATGTTAAGTGAAAGGAACATAACGTGGTCTTTCATCTCCCTCAGAGGGCCAATAATCACAGCATAAAATTTGAACTTTGCTGAGCTACCAGCAGAATGGGTCACCTTAATATGAATGCAGTTAACTGAACCTATGATGTTCTTTCAGGTTCTGTATCCTAGCCTTCCGGGGTTTCTGGACTGCAACCCATTCAAGGAAGGTCTTGAGGGTCACTCTCCAACTGATGAGAGTATTCTGCCAGAGCATAGCAAAGAGTTGACAGCCCCTGATGGAGTCCAGCAGGTTTTGGAGATCCTATCCCAGACACAGAACCTACTGTTAGACTGTCAGCTCCACCCTGAGATTTCCACACAGCTCAATGCCTTCCTATTCTACTTCATCAATGCGTCACTCTTCAATTTACTCATGGAGAGAGGTACTGAAGCATCCTCACACAGATGTGCAATCACATTGTTGGTTGGGCAACAAAGCAATGCATTATTTTCATCTCTTCTCTCATCTCATTTTCTGAACCGCTTTATCCTCATTAGGGTTGCGGGGGTTGCTGGAGCCAATCCCAGCTGTCTCTGGGACAGAGGCGGGGGACACCCTGAATCGGTGGCCAGCCGATCGCAGGGCAGGAGGAGACGGACAACCATGCACACGCACACCCATACCTAGGGGCAATTTAGAGTGTCCAATCAGCCTGCCATGCATGTTTTTTGGAATGTGGGAGGAAACCGGAGTACCCTTAGGAAACCCATGCAGGCCGGGGAGAACATGCAAACTCCACACAAGTGGACGTGACCTGTATCTGAACCTGGGACCCCGGAGCTGTGAGGCCGACGCGCTAACTTTCCCATTATGTTGTCAATTGGACATTTGTACCAGCAATCAGGTTTATTGCTTCATTGGAAGGTATGACCAATTTTGGCCCAGAAGACAGACCAAAAATCAATTTAAAAAATCTTAAATTGGAATCTTAGCATTCTTACACGATGAGGGAAAAAATCATCACAAAATAAAACCTCTCAATTGTCCTCGACACAATCACACTTATATTGTAATCATGCAGAAATAGTGGTCGGTCAACCACAGATTTAATGTGAGCAGGCTATCTATCACATGTGAAAAACCTTAATGTCTCATAATTACTGGCAAACAGCCTGGATGAGTGGTTAGCGCGTCGGCCTCACAGTTCTGGGGTCCTGGGTTCGATCGCAGGTCAGTCCTCCTGTGTTGAGTTTGCATGTTCTCCCCAGGCTTGCATGGGTTTTCTCCAGTTACTCCGGTTTCCTCCCACAGTCCAAAAACAAGTATAGTAGGCTGGTTGAACATTCTAAATTGCCCTTAGATATGAGTGTCAGCGTGAATGATCGTCCGTCTCCTCGTGCCATGCTTTTGGCTGGCCACCAATTCATGGTGTCCGCTGCGGTTCAAAAAATGAATGGATGAATATATTTACTGGCTTAAATGGGCTGAGATTGGGCTTTCATAGCATCCTCAATGCTAAAACAAAACCAATAATAAGTAAGAGAACTGGTTGAAGTAGTAACCATTGTTACTAATATGAAGTCAACCACAAAGTATAAACTTGAATGAAAAGTAACCAGAAAAAGAGAAGTAAACAAATATAGTTGTCTAAGATTCAGTAGGAAATTATTTTAAAACAGTTGTTGGTTGCATTTCAGAAATCACAACATTCTGTCATGGACATTTTGCTAACCCTTTAACACTGCCTTATTGGTAGCAGCCATGGGTAGAGTTTTAGTAAAACCGTCCTACTAAAAGCCCCTTTTCCTTCACTTTTTAATCTTCTCTGGGACAATAGCTGAGTAGATCCGGCTAGCAGTGAATTCATGTGCCATCGACCCTCGTTTGTCGTGGAGCTGTTTTTTATTTTTTCTGACCGTGCGTAACATAACTTTTAAGTTGTTGTATGTGATAGGTTTATTATTAATACACTTTAATCAAAACAGGGAGACATCATTAACATACTCTGGCTACAACTTGCAAGGAAAATCACTCCTAACTCGCCCTCGTCCAGGATGATTCTAAAGAAACGGCATCTTTCTCTGTCAATTTAGTCGGCGCATAATCAAAACATTTGAGGTAATCTGATTCAAACAATTGCATAAGCTAACCGAATAACACCATTAAGGTCAAAAAACAACTGCCACATCAATCTCATATTAGATCGGAACCAAAAACACCTGCGTAAGAATTTGCACGAATAAGCATAATAATTTCTTTATAAGGTAAACAGAGCGACCGTATTTTTAAACAATAATGCGAATATTTTCGGAAGTTGATTCGATTATCGCCATCTGCCGGAATCCAAGTCAAAGCAATTTAAGAGTCCCTCGTAGATCTTCATTGCCAACTCAGATCAACAGTCTCGGCCTGGAACATGGTGTCCGGTTCGGTCAATAGTCCTGAAAACAATTAATTGGCCTCGAAAGCAGCCGTGGGGGGAAAGTGTCCTCGTGCTTACTCGGTCCCAACATAAAGTATAGCACAAATTTATTTATAGCTTCATTACCTATTAAATGCTTAATGAACATATAGTAACATCCCAGAATAAACCCAACAGTATGTTTATGTGTGTGTACTAAGCGGCCACTAGCAATTCCACTTCATTGGCAAAGATCTTAGTATTTCTTATTCATGTTTAACATATGAACTTTTTTCTCTTTTTTTGCCCAAATACGTCATTTCATCGACACTTTGCATATTTTCATATTTTTAAAGGGTTTGGGGTCTAGTATTAAAGATTGTGGAACTAATTGTGCTAATTCAATATGACATATGATTCTACTTATTGGAACGAATACATTTCATGAGTAAAGGTACCACTGTATTTTCATCATTTTCTGCTGGCCAACAAAAACTGTGTAGCAACCCACAGGTGTCCACTTGGCCGCAGTGTGGACATCCTGGATAAATGGAAAGCATCCAAATAGTCATGCCAATTCAAACTTTGACTAATCTTGTAAAAGCCTTCCCTTTTGTCTTAACACAAAGTTAAGATATGTTTGATTCCGAGTCAAGACTGAGCCCTCTGCTTCAAGTCTATGAGAGCTCAGCGAATGCCGCTTGTTCACATTCACAATTGCCAACTGCTCTGTGGATATGCGCACCAAAATGCTGACTAATCACTCTAAATTTCTGTGGACTGCTAAATGGAAACATGTGTAAAAACACGCGGCTAGTGTGCATATATCGTTATGACAGTTGATTATGTGCAGGTAATTTTGAAATAGGAAATAATAACACATGGTCTTTTAATATGACTTTCTCAAAATTCACTCAACAGGATACACATGATTTTTTTGCTTAACTCTGCAAAACACACTAAAATGTTCTGTTGAATATTGATTGTGCCACTTAATTGAGAAATGAATGTTATTACTGCTGATGACATTATTTCTTCCTCAGAGCATGTGAAGAGGAGGTACACCTAATTCCAAATAGAATTAAAAAAACTGAAAACAGGATAGAGTTTGGTTGAAACAGGGCAGGGTGAGGGTGCAAGCCATGTGGGAAAAACACTACTGTGATCCTTCTTCACTTTGCAAGTTCATTACATCGCAGATTTTTTTCTAGGAAAAAAAACATCCATAAAAATGTGAAAACCCACGCTGAAACTCACAAGCAGAAGCCACACCCCTGTCTTCCGCTTGCCATTAGAAAAATGGCGGAACAGAGGATCCAACACTGACGAAAAAAAATGGCTGGCAGCGGCCATCATTTTTAACTGAGAATAAAGCTTTCTGAGTGGCCGGGAGCCACTGTGAGGGTGGATTTTTATCAGAAGTGCGACCGTACGTCGTGGCGCTTATTTGAAAATAAAACTTGGAATGCGAGCCCTGGGCGACGTTACGGTGGACGCTATCAGCCTTGTCCGAAAATAGAGCACTTTGATCGGCGAGGATAGCGGAAAGTCAAGGCGGAGCAACGTGGAAGTTGAGATTCCATTTAGGGAGCTGACCTCGTTGGACATATCCGAAAATAGAGCCCCTCTGATGGCTAAAGGACGGTTGGACGACGCGGAGGAGTGAAGTGGAAGTTTACTTTGCCCGGTCAGTCGGCCGACAATTCGACAGCCCATGCCTGCGGCTTCAGCCAGGGCTTCAGCGGGCCATGCCCGCGGCGTCAGCCAGGGCTTCGGCAGCCTGTGCCCGTGGCATGGGCCGGGGCTTCAGCAGCCCCTACCTGCGGCGTCGGCCAGGGCTTCACACGGATCGCATGTGAGGGGATGCTGCTGGCTGCTTCATGGAAAAGTCAGCCTTAATCAACAAGTCCAACCATCCTCATGCTTTAAAAAACAAGAACAACGCCTATGTTTTGACAGATTCCTTTAAACCAGACAATGGTGTTTTTTAAGTCATTTTGTTACCTGACATATTAAGTCAGGCGAGTACAGTAATACCTCCAATATCACAGACAATGTACTGCAAAAATTTCATAATAAAATAACGGGTACAGGAAATGTATTGACGTCTTGGGAGATTTCGTATCAAAGGTTTTCGTATCCTGAAAATTGTACGTAGAAGCATTTGTAAGTAGAGGTAGCATTGTATTTTTCGCCTCTGGAAATCAACCAGCATTATAAAGTATATATGGTTGTTGATATTTTACAATGACATTCACTTCCAATGGCATCGATAGATATACAACCCAATCGAACAGAACGGGAGTGAGTTAAATAGCATTTGTCACTTATAGCATTCATTGTTGACATTGAAAAACATGGAATATCATTAGACCTTTATTCTAGTTAGAATTTCTGATTTGTGGTACATCATATGCATTTCTTTCACATTTCAATCAAAGACAGATGGGCTATTAAATATTACAGCCAGTCAGTAATAAAAATGTAACTCAGTAAATCACCCTATTTATGCAGTGATCAATTTCAAAGCAGAGTTTTTCTTGATGTGTTTGCAGGCGTGGAGCCAGGATTTTTTCAGCAGTCGACAGGCATGCACATACGGACCAATTTTGACTTGTTCTTAAACTGGTCCCAGACAACTGGATTGGGAAAATTGGCATTTGAGAGCACGCGCGCCCTATCATCGGCAATCAATCTGCTTACGACGCCAAAGAAAAATTTATTTCAGGTAAAAAAAAATGCACTCACAAGAATCTCATTTATGGAAGCAAACATTTTCCATTATTTTTTGTCATGCATTTCACTCACTTGCATAATCCTGTTTATTGTGCCTGTCCTATCTAATGTTTATTAGTATTCGTAAAACAACACAAGTAGTGACCTCAAATATTTGCAGAGTAATCAATGGAGAGTGAACCTATACAGAAGTTTCATTAACCCAATTTTGTGTGTGCGTGCATGTATAGACATCTTGGGCATCATTACGATCTGACTTCCCTTCCTTAAATGCGGCGCAGCTGAACCACTTGCTTCGTATTGACTACATTCCAACATGTTCCGCCAGGCACAAATGGAATCCGTGTGCCAGAGACCAAACAGAAGCGCAAAGAACTGGTGAGAGTTGAACACAAAAGTATATTTGTCACTGATAAAGATCTTTGTAACATTATATTCTGTATGCCTCTTCTATTTTAGAGGATATTCTGCAGAGTTTTGATACCCACCATACTCTTGTGCTACCAGATGAAGATTGCCAATTCATTGTGGGAAGCACAGTAACTGATTCTAGCCTAGTAGAAGACCTAAACAAGCTCCAAGTTTTCATTTTCAACCTCTCTAACTTACAGTCTCATGAGGTCACCGCTACTGGCCAGCACCAGGTAACTGGGACACAGATTATGTATACTGTCAAACGGTGGGAAGAATGGTGTGCTAGTGGTTACAGGGACTAGGTTTGCAGCGCAGTTCTGAGATTTAGTTTCATTTTTCGGATCTTTTCTGCGAGGAGTTTGACTCGGCCACTCCAAAACCTTCATTTTGTTTTTTCACAACCATTCAGAAATGGAATTGCTGACGTAATCGTGTTCTGGTGTACATAATTACGTGTGCGGTCGATTGGTCGCGGGCTTTTGGTCGCCGGGCTTTTGGTCACGGTCTTTTGGTCGCCCCGACCGCGACAACGGGCGACCAAAAGACCAACGACCAAAAGACCAACGACCAAAAGACCGACGACCAAAAGACCGGCGACAAAACAAGGTAAAACAACATGGTCTACGCATCAATAAAAGCCAACAAAGGCCATGAGCAGTTTCACTGACCCGACGTGTGAGTGTATAAGAGTTTGTATGTACATGCGTTGTCCCTTTAAGAAGCTACGTCAGTCAGGGTCTTAACAAGTTCTCCAACAAAAAACAATAAAAGTTCGGGAAATTTGGAGCTTTTCTTTAGCCTAATAATTACTGGGGCATTAAGTATGACTAAATAGTAATTTGCAGTTTGTATTTAGGGATTTTGAGCAACGATTTAAATGGTAATTATCACTTACCTTCCGGGCGACCAAAAGACCGGCGACCAAAAGATCGGTGACCAAAAGACTGGCGACCAATCGACCGTGTACCCATAATTATATCTACCATCAAACAATCTACCATATTTATTCGAGTATAACACGCACCCCTGTATAATGCACAGCCATAAGTTGTGACTAAAAATTTGTATAAATTTTTTGGTCACTTTTTCTCAGCTCGCACCAAGGATTTCACCGGTACTGGTAACTGGCAAATGCTGAACACATGTATTCACAACATATGGTACAGAAACCTGGTAAAACAAACTACCAGAAGTATTTGCAAATATAATTTACAATTTTAAGTCTAATTCATCATCATAATATTAAAAAAAAAATCAAAGTCTGATTCATCATCATCAGATTCACCAAGCAGTTTATTCCAATCTTCTTCAGCGAGGATAGTGCTCCCTGGGCAGAATCGAGTTTTTTTTTTTTGACCTTTTCCTATAAACTAGCCAAAGGCTATTTGGAGAGGGCTGGCTTTTGTAAAAGAAGGTAGATTATATCATCTGAGAAGGGGGATATAAATTTACCTTCTATGGGCCCTGGTAGAATGGGCTCTGGCACGCCATCTGGCGGACAAAGACGGAGGGGACTTTTTCACCGGCATAGGGCAGTTTTTCACCGGAATTTGGTCATAAAAGCGAAGACCTCATGTATAACGCGCACCCGAACTTTGCTTCAATTTTTTGGTACAAAATTTTGCGCGTTATACTCGAGTAAATACGGTACTTCAGAATATTCCGGTAAACAAACTGAATTCCTGATTGCATCAATCAGCCACAATAATTCATCCACGTCCTGAAGTAGCAAAGCAGTCTGAACCAGGGGTGTACAAACTATTCCACAAAAGGGAACAATGGGAGCAGGTTTTCATTCCAACCCATCAAGAGAACACCTTTTCACCATTCATGTGTCCTGCAAGTGCAATCAGTGGATTGCAGTCAAGTGGTTTTTGTTTCATGGAGAAACTTCATTGGTTAAACTCAGTGGCGGGACGTCAGGGCCTTCAAGGCCTTCTCTGCTGGCCTAAGAAATATCTGAATCATATATAATATTTTGTCCATCAATACTTATTAAATAATTCCAAATTGTCTGTCAGCTTCCTTTCATTGCTTTTCCCCTGGTTGCACTGCTTCCAGATGTGCGTTTTCATATTGAAGCATTTAACCAATCACATTTCAGCCATTATTTGTTGCCAGGGTCAGAAATCTGCCTCAAGGCCTTCACAATCAGTTCTGCAGGCTCTGCTGCATTAAACAAGCGTCGATAAGACTGTTGCTTTAACCAATCAGATTTCGAGTTGGCAACACCACAATGCATTGTCGCAGGCGTAGGGATACGTCATTGCCTTGTCGCAGGCGTAGGGATACATCATCGCTTTCACCAACTATGATCAAGTGGATTAGCCAGAGCTACCAAACTGTATCTGGAGCTAGCTGCACAAGCAAATATATTGTTGTGTTGATTTAAAGCCATTTTCAAGACCGACTATGCCAGAAATACAACAGGACAGGCTCGGCTTTCAGCATTAGTTTCGATGGCGATATAAAAGAAGGATGAAAGAAAGGAGGATTGGTATTGTGTACAGTTAAAAAGGATTTTTGGTGAGTAAAATATGGCTATATTCCTAAATAATATTTCAAATGTGGGCCAAGTTCTGATACCTGAAAACCTCCTGTTTGTATTTAAGCTCCAGTGTTTGTATTTAATCACTAAATGCTGCTAGGAAGTGGATATTTTCCCATTTTAGTGCAATTTTTGCCGTTTCGCCATTGACGTCCATCGCTGTCTTTTCCCGGGTAAATTATCCCCCTGGCACGGTTGTAATGTTTGAAAAGCTCCAGTATTTGTATTTAATCGTTACATGCTGCTAGCAAGTGGATTTTACCCGTTGGAACAAAAACCTGCACCCACAGCAACTTATGAGGACCGGTTTCCCCTGGACATCACTTTGCCACCACTATATTTGATTGTTGGTCAACTCCCTTGGTTTCATTACAACTTCTATTTCAGGGGGTCATGGAGGCCAAATGCAGTCGGGAAACAATGGAAATGCCTGAACATCTATTATTATCTGAGGCAACTGTCCAGGCTTTGCAATCATGGCCTGACTCGCCCCCATCAACTCCCTCACCATCCCTCCCATTCGCCATACATGGATCCCTGGATTACTTTAGCTCCTGTGGTGCCCACCTCTTGTCTCAGAAGTCTCAGAATATGGAGCTGCGGACAGGAGAGATGAAGAACGCTGACATCAGGAGGTCAGCACCAGACCGCTCCTGTCTTCTCACCCCACCCAAAACCCCTCTTATCCTAGATCACGTTAATTTTTCCAATGAAGACCAAGATGTACCTGCCGTCTCTGATGTCGATGCACACAGCGAAGGTACTGCAGAACTTAACCCTTCATTGTTGTTCCCTGATATTCTTTCAGAGTAATCTTGTATTACTTTCTCATCAGGTAGTTTAATGTTTGAATGCCAAACTGCACTGAAAGATGACCATTTCAATCGAGATTACACAAGTGTGAAAAGGATTTTTGAACTCATAGAGGAGGAAGAAGAGGAAGCCGAAGACATAAGCAATCATTTTGATGACAACAATGACGAGATATTCAGCCTGGAGCTTGAGCGTGACATCAGCGGTGTTGGTCTTGCACTAGTGGACACAAGGGTTAGTTCTTTGTAGTCTATAAATAGGGACCCGATGGAAATGAAAGATATAAATATAAACTTTTTGATATTTTCCAGGATATGCAATTGAAGGTGAAAGGTATCTTCATAAGGGCTGTGGTTCCTGACACCCCTGCCGCCCGCTGTGAGAAGCTGCAACCAGGAGATCGGTTACTTGCTGTTAATGGAGTCAGTTTGCTTGGCTCCAACTGCCTAAAGTAAACAGTCGAAAATCTATATACAGTGGTACCTCGAGATACGAGCTTAATTCAATCCGAGACTGAGCTCGTATGTCGATTTACTCGTAACTCAAATGAACGTTTTCCATAGAAATGAACTAAAAACAAATTAATTCGTTCTAACCCTCTGAAAAAAGACCCAAAACAGGAAATTGGATTGGGAAAACATTTGTATTTGTTCTAATTCGCCATCTACTAACAAAGTAACAAATAACTAGAATGTGTTTAATAGTACTAAAATTAGACGGATTTCGCGGAGGGGAGAGAGAGACGGACAGAGAGGGGGGGGACTTTTTACCCGGCAACGCGCTCGTAAGATAACAAAAACAAATTTAAATAAACTTGGATTATGATGCAGACACACTCAAAAATAAATTTAATCTAACCTTACACTAAACTTAATTCTAATTTTGTTTTACATTTTGATACCTTTCTTCTCCCGGATTGGCTATATTTGCCCCGCCTCCACCCTGACTTTCAGATGCAACCTATCGAGGGTTGTTTGCTTTTGTATTCCCTTCAAAATATTCCTAAACTGATGCACACAAATGTCCTCACAATAGGATAACGCACGGCCACTTGCCAACAAGTAGTATCTACTCATCGTATTGCCAATCGAGCCACCATTTGCACTGTCTAACGGGAAAAAACACTGAAAAAAATGCAACGCTCCGCCCAGTGCTCGTAGAGACATAACACAAGGGAGTTGCGGGGAGAGAGACAGTGCCTATGATGTTCTTGAGCAGCCTCTCACGTCCACTGTATACTCGTATATCAAAATTTGTCTCGTATCTCAAGATAAATATTTGCCCGAAATGTTACTCGTATCTCAAATTGCTCGTATGTCGGGGCACTCGTATGTCAAGGCACCACTGTATTAAGAAACAGAGAAGAACATTCTTTCAAATGATTCTAAATACTATTTTCTCTATGTCTTAAAACTTTTTCTCATTAGTGGCAAGGATTTGATGCAGTCATCAGGTGATAGACTGAGGTTATTGGTGGTCAGATCTGATTGGATGGCCAAGGCGATACAGACGGAATGCTGACACAGCATAAGCAAATGCTAAGGGTAACCTTTTAGCGACATCAAAGAATTGTGTTTGTGTCGACTTTGAATGGAATTTGAGGGTCTGGGTGCTCAAATTCTGCCTGGTTATCAGCATGTGTGTTCCCATCTTAAGATTGATGGTAATACACATAAAACCTGATGTTGAGCTCGTCATCGGGTCCACATTGATTACTACAATGGAGAATCTTGTTCATTCTGAAGACAAAATGCACTTAAAATTATTACAACTTTTAAAAATCAGTTGACTCGACATGATAGTAAATATTTTTGCTCTGTTTTTTACCACCTGTGCCTCTGTGAATAAAACACTTTTTTAAAATAAATCTTGAATGTGTGGCTGGAAACATTTTTTTAGGGATATTACTGCATCAAATCCTCCAATCCAGTCCATTTGTGCCAAAACCTCCAGAGGACCTCTATCCAGTCTGTCCTCTACGACAGTGGTCCCCAACGTTTTTCTCACCGCGGACCGGTAAAGATCTTTCTTTTTTCTCGCGGACCGGCTAATGGGGAGGGCGACAACTTAAGATAAAATTTTGTGGGGGTGGGGTCGGTCCACAACAACACCCACGACGGCAAAAAAAACAAGTCGCAAGCATAATAGCAATTATTTATTATTGTTATTATAACAACTTTTCTCATTTCAAGTAAGAGGGGGAGATTGAAAACATTAATATTTTTTACTCTGACGGACCACCACTATGTAGCTCGTGGACCGGTATCGGGCCGCGGACCGGTGGTTGGGGACCACTGCTGTACCACACCTGAATCAAATGATCAACTCATCAGCAATCTCTCCAGAAGCTTGATAATGATCCTGATTATTTGATTCAGGTGTGTTGGTGGAGGTAGACAAGGAAAACAAACTGGATAGGGACCCTCGAGGACTGGAGTTGGGCACCCCTGGTCTACCACATGGGTGTCCAAACCAGTCCTCGAAAGGCCACAGTGAGTGCAGGTTTTCATTCCAACCAATGAAGGAGGATACATTTTCACCCATTTGTTCTCTTACAAGTGTAATCAGTTGATTGCCGTCAGGTGCTGTTGGTTTCATGAGAAGCCTCATTGAATAGATTAGATTAGATAACTTTATTCCTCCCGTATTCGGGAAATGTCACTATCACAGTAGCAAGAGGGTGAGAATACAGACACAAGAAAATACATTTTAGACATAAATAAATAGGTAATAAATCAATAAATATGTAATAAATAAATAAATAGGTAATGAATAAATAAATAGGTAATAAATAAATACATAAATAAATAGATAAATATTTATTTATTATTTATTTATATTTGTATAATTATATAATTTAATTATTAATCTAGTATTAATAAAGAAATAAGATAGATATAAATAGATAGATCAATAGATAAATATATATTAAAGTATAAGTATAAGTATAAACTATCAAAGCTGGATCAGGTAGAAATAAAACCTGCGTGGAACAGTTTGGACACCCCTGGTCTACATCTATCAATGGCATCTTTCTGAAAAGCGCAAAGAAGCAAGAATAATGGTCGCTCTCACCACTCCTCAGCCCAGAGATGCCCTAGTGCATATGCGTCAAAGTGGCGGCCCGTGGGCCACATCTGGCCCGCTACGTCATTTTGTGCGGCCCGAGAAAGTAAATCATGAGTGCCCACTTTCTGTTTTGGGATCATGAAGAGTATAGATACATATTATATTTCCCGATTTTCCCCTTTTTAAATCAATAATCGCAATTTTTAATCAAAGTTTTCATTCAATTTCTGAACCGCTTTATCCTCATTGGAGTAGCGGGGGGTGCTGGAGCCTATCCCAGCTGACTCCTGGCTAGAGACGGGGGACAACCTGAATCGGTGGCCAGCCGATCGCAGGGCACAAGGAGACGGACAACCATGCACACTCACCCATACCTAGGGGCAATTTTTATAGTGTCCAATCAGCCTACCATGCATGTTTTTGGAATGTGGGAGGAAACCGGAGTACTGGGAGGAAACCCACGCAGGAGAACATGCAAACTCCACTCCACACAGGTGGACCGACCAGGATTTGAACCCAGGACTCCAGAGCTGTGAGGCCGACGCGCTAACCACTCACCCCACCGGGCCGACGATCCAATTTTTTTTCTTTCATTTTAGTTCAAAAAGTATTTCGTAAAATGTAGTTTTCCCTTACTAAGAATAAAGCTCAAATAAACATTGATTTAGATTAAAAAACTGAATATTTAGGGCTTTTGATGCATTTCTGATTTTAAAAAAACTAAATAGTATTATATCTAAAATGGTCCGGCCTACATGAAATCGAGTTGACGTTAATGCGGCCCACGATCCAACCGAGTTTGACACCCTTGATCTAGTGGATTTATTATATGCATTGGCGCCTAAAACAGGACCATTTGCAATCCGTCGCAGCACAAATAGGAATTTCCTGGAGGTTGAACAAGGCCATCCCGGTGCCTAACAGTTCCCTACTGCAGTCAAGCAACCATCCACTCTGAGAGACAAAGTTTTGTTTGTTTGATTGAAAATAAATATTTGGATTGAAGCAACTATTTTGGATTGAATAATAAAGACAACAAATCTACCTCTATAGTGCTGCCAATTATTATGACAATTGGCAAAGCTACATGCTCGTAGAGTTTCATAAGGCTTTTGATCCTTTCCTACAATCTTTGGGAGCAAAATTAGAGACATCTGGTGGATGAAAGAAATCAACATTTACGTCACTAGCCTGTGTCAGAGTGAGCCACTCACTAAATAGTTTGAAGTAGAGATGGTTGTGAAAGACGGCGAATATCAAAGAATTAGACCAAGGCTGTGCAAACCTTTTTCTCCGAGCACTGCATTCAGCAAAATCGAAGACTTCAAGGGCCAACAAGAAATCATTCTAACTCTTATTTGTTCAACAGAGGATGAGAAACAGGTATAAAAGATCGGGTTTTAAAAATGCATTCATTGTTTAACTCATTGGCTGCCATTGATGGCAACAGAAGTGATCAATTAACCTACCCAGTTGAAATTTGATGTAGACAGTGTTGTTAAAGCGTTCCTAATTAACACATTATTTTAATCTGATTGCTGTCTTTTTGTAACGAGGAATCTAACGTATTCATTTTTTCCCTCAAACCTGTATTCTGATTGAAGTTGGTTTCCTATTACTTTGATTAATCACTATTGGGATTTCCTTTATAAAGTGTGTGTGACAACACTGGTAGTGAATGAATTAAGAGATACAAGAAACCAATTACAGTGGTACCTCGACATACGAGTGCCCTGATATACGAGCAATTTGAGATAAGAGTAAAATTTTGAGCAAATATTTATCTTGAGATACGAGACAAATTTTGATATACGAGTGCCCTGATATACGAGCAATTTGAGATAAGAGTAAAATTTTGAGCAAATATTTATCTTGAGGTACGAGACAAATTTTGATATACAAGCGGACACGAGAGGCTGCTCATAAGAACATCATGGACACTGTCTCTCTCCCCGCAACTCCCTCAGGTAATGTCTTTGGTCGCAACTCCCTCTTTGTAATGTCTCTGCGAGCACTGGGCGGAGTGTTTTTTTCCCCGTTAGTCAGTGCGAATGGCGTATATACTACTTCTCGTTGGCAAGTGGTCGTGCGTTATCATATTGTGAGGACATTTGTGTGCATCATTTTGGGAATATTTTAAAGGGAATGCAAAAGCAAACAACCCTCGATAGGTCGCATCTGAAAGTCAGGGTGGAGATGGGGCAAATAGAGCCAACCCTGGGAAAATAAAGGTATTAAAATGTCCAACAAAATTAGAATTAAGTTTATTGTTAGGTTAGATTAAACTTATTTTTGTGTGTGTCTGCATCGTAATCCAAGTTCATTTAAATTTGTCTATGTTATGTTACCAGCGCGTTGCCGTGCAAAAAGTGCCCCCCCTCTCTCTCTGTCCGTCTCTCTCTCTCCCCCCTGCGATATCCGTATAATTTTAGTACTATTAAACACATCTTAGTAATATTAAACCACTAGTTATTTGTTACTTTGTTAATAGATGGCAAATTAGAACAAATAAAAATGTTTATCCAATCCAATATCCTGTTTTGGGTGTTTTTTCAGAGGGTTGGAACTAATTAATTTGTTTTTAGTTCGTTTCTATGGGAAACGTTCGTTTGAGTTACGAGAAAATCGACATACGAGCTCAGTCCCGGAACGCATTAAGCTCGTATCTCGAGGTACCACTGTACTCTGAGTCTAAAGCATAGATGTCAAACTCATTCCAGAACGGGCCGCGTGGGTGCAGGTTTTCGTTCCAACCCACCAAGATGACACCTTTTCACCAATCTGTTCTCTTAGAACTGTAATCAGTTGATTGCAGTCGGGTGTTGCTTCTAGAAGACCTCCTAACTGTTTGCGTTTTTTCAGTAGGGAGGAAAACCTGCACCCTCTTTGCCCTTTCTGGAATCAGCTTGACACCTGTGTTCTAAAGGTATAAGGAGTAACCCTGCCATGATATGCAATAAGTCCATTAATTCCACAGAAATAAAAATGAAGTCAGTATTATCCCGGCAAGGGCTTATTTTGTCTGTAGACTTTAGAGAAAATATGGTTTAGGTCCTATTTTTTTCTTTATTATTTGTGGAATTGGCCCAGCAACATGTGCAGTTAGCATGTTGGCCTCACATCTCAGGTTCCCGGGTTCAAATCCAGGTCGGTCCACCTGTGTGGATTTTGCATGTTCTCCCCAGGCCCGCGTGGGTTTTTCTCTCACATTTCACAGACATGCATGGACCCTTAAAATTGCCTTAAAATTGTTGAATTTTACAATTTCTTGCGTATAAGCCGCACCCGATTCACAATTTCCACCTCTATATTCATGGTTTTAATATGGAGAAAATATGGTAAAAAAGTGCTTATTTTCACCAAATGGGCTAACTTTTGTTGTATTCATCTTATGTTTCAGGAATAGTTGGAGCTTGGAAAACCAACTGACAGTAGCAGAAGAGGATTAGTACATACTTTGATGCTGCATATGCAAAAATGAAAAATGTTAATTATAGATTTGCATGGGTTGTAAAGAATTATGCCTCTTAATCCTCAATGCAGGTGTGATATGATGTGATATTCAGGCTTTTCTAGAAATGCATAATTCATCAGCTATGGAACAATATTTTGGAACCTGAATTTAAAATGTTCCACCATTATTGATTGGAATTAGAAGTTCAAGTCATATTTGTTTTAATTGTAATTAGGAGCATTGTCTCCTATTTTAGCCAGAAGAAAACTATTGCCTTGTTATACCAGAACAACTTAGCTTTCAGCTGTCAAAAACGCATAGCGATTGATTAGAGCAGGTGTCCCCAAACTTTTTCCTGTGAGGGCCACATAACTTTTCCCTTCTCAGATGGGGGGCCGGTGTCAGTTTGTAACAGAAAAAGTGTGACGATCGTAGGGGAGCTTAAATTTTTTATTGTTTTCCAGAAAACCACACATAACCAAATAACCCTTTCCAGGTTCTTTACAGAAAAAAAGTCAGGAAACAAATAATAACACTATTAATGAAATAAATAAGAACTAAATAACCCTCTCTGAGTTCTTCACAGAAAAAACAGGAAATAAATAAAAGTATTTATGAAATAAATAATAACTAAATAACTCCCTCTGGGTTCTTCATAGAAGATATTTATTCCTAATCTATAAATCCAATTCAGAGTTGCTCCGCTCCACAGCTCTGGGTCAAAAAGAACAATTCTCAAACAGGTTGCACAGTTTTTATATGCTTGAATAGTCCGCGATGGTCCCAGGGCTCCGCCCTCACCTCTGATCGTCCAGATGTCTCGGTAACACTGTACTCGCGCATGCATCACGCATGCACTGGTGGACGTGCCCACGTGCATCAAAGGGAAACACTCTCCCCGCGCGTGTCACCAAAGAAGCAATGCGAAGCCCCGCTTCACTGGGATGATTTGTGGGCTCAGCGGGGGTGCAATGAACCAAACACAAGATTAAAACGTCCCAGTCTTCAAGGCCAAATAGGAAAAAAATCCAATAGCGTCTCTGGTATTGTTCAGAGGGCCGAGTCAAATGTGCTGACGGGCCGTGTCCGGCCCGTGGGCCGTAGTTTGGTGACCCCTGGATTAGTGTCAAACCGGTCCTCAAAGGGCCGCAGTGGGTGCAGGTTTTCATTCCAACTCAAAAAGAGGACACCTTTTGCAAGTGTAATCAGTTAATTAAAGTCAGGTGCTACTTATTTTAGGTAAAAAAATGTTGGTTAAAATGTCGGCACTGGATCGGTTGGAACAAAGACCAGGACCCAATGCGAACCCTCGGCGGAATCGGTTTGACACGTGGATTAGACTATAAATCAGGGGTCGGCAACCCATAATGCTGAAAGAGCCTTATTGGACCCAACAAAAAAATATGTGTGGAGCCCCCCAAAATTGGGATTGATTTGGTCAGACACGGTGATACATTGCATTGACACTGTGTTGACACTGCGTTGTTGAATGCTGACACCTGGTGGACATAAATATCGCTACATTGTTGACAGACTACTGAGACTGACTTTATGACCTATTGCAGGGGTGACGAACAAGGAAGTTAGACAAAGAGCCAACATTTTAAACTGTGAGCGTCAAAGAGCCACACCTTAAATTGGATTGGATTGGATAACTTTATTCATCCCGTATTCGGGAAATTTCGTTGTCACAGTAGCAAGGGGGTGAGGATGCAGAAATAGGAAAGGCATTTTAGACATAAATAGATAGGTAATAAGTGGGTTAATAAATAAATACACGAATAAATATAATAAATATAAATCGGAAGAAGCATTAAAACAAATCCAACCTGCCAAATTATTTTTAAAATATATATTTTTTTAGTTTTTAATAGCCCTAATGAATTTGACTGTGTTTTAAGAGAAAATAAAAATAAGAAAAACTTGAAACGAGGCAAAGAGTCACAGTATATATACAAAATATGATAAGAAGCACACAGCCATATTTATTTTGGCCGGGAGCCACCAACTCGCCAGCGACCCGGCGGGTGAGTGGTTAGCGCGTTGGCCTCAGAGTTGGGTTCTGGTTTCAAATCCAGATCGGTTCACCTGTGTGGAGTTTGTATTCTCCAGCACCCGCCCGCGACCCTAATGAGGATGAAGCGGTTCAGAAAATGTCATTAAAAAAATGCAACATCTTGGTATTGATATTTTCCACTTTTTGTGTGGGACATGAATGCACCATTACGTGCAAGCAAGAGTGCATTAGCCAACCTGACTAATGGTAAACAATATAAACAGCAGTGATTTTCGCACAGAAAATGGTCGCCGATTTGGCAAGGGTAAGGTTCTGACACATTATCAATATTACGGGAGTCATTTTTCCTGCGACGGATGTCTACGTAAAGCTATAATGCGTATGAACAAAGAGCCAGTGTGTTCGGCGTAGCTAAAACATCCTCGTTGGTTCGCTTCTCATCTTCGTCACAGAACCATGAAATGTAGTTCTATGGAACTATTTTTTTTCTAAATTGATATCAAATTGTTTATTATTGGGATCAAAATGGATTGTGCCCCTGTCAATAAATAATCACTTTAAATTGATTTGTTTTTCTCATCTCATGTCATTTTCTGAACCACTTTATCCTCTTAAAGTTCATGGGGGGTGCTGGAGCCGATCCCAGCTGACTTCCGGCCAGAGGCAGGGGACACCCTAAATTGGTGGCCATCCAATCGCAGGACACAAGGAGACAAACAACCATTCACGCTCACACTCATAAATAGGGGCAATTTAGAGTGTCCAATCAGTCTACCATGTTTTTGGAATGTGGGAGGAAACCGGAGTACCCGGAGAAAACCCACGCCGGCCCGGGGAGAACATGCAAACAGCAATTTTGGCTGCCTCCTTGAAATATTGGCTTTTATTGACGTTCTCCACCAATATTATGCAACATAAAAATCCCCCCCCCCCCCCCCCCCCCACAGAGAGACGAAATAGTATTCAAGCCCAACTAAGGAAATATTAATACAGAATAAAATAAAACAACATATTTTAAAATTTGAGTTCTGCTTCTCTTCATTGTTGATAGTTGTTTGTTTCATTTCACATGAAGTAGTTAGGTTACATGATCTATGACTCACCAGTGAATTAGCAAAGGTGGAGCTGAGAAGAATGTTTTACAGTAAAACATTCCTCTTTTAATCTAGTCTCCTATAGAATTCATATATGCTGTCTCATCTACAGTTATGTCCCCTTACCTAATCACTAGACAATGAACCATATTGGGTCAATCCAAGTTGGGAAAATACATGCATGTCAACAATAAGCATAATAATAATTTACCAATACTTCAATGAAGAAGAAGAAAGGAAAAAAGAAAGAACTGAAACGTGAGCTAATTTTATAGAAATCAATTGCTGATTTATGAGGGCTGTCAGGAATTAAAATATGCATACAGTACATTTATGATATTTAAACATAGAGTACATGTAGAGTACCATATTGTGTTTTTCTACATTTTTGAAAATTAAACAATAACAATGTACTTGTGTTTTGTTGATCTTTCATATACACTCTATATATTGTTTTTTAAAATATACCAGCCATTTTATCACAGTAGCCATTTAGTTTTGTTTTCTTTATATTTGATTAATTAATTCAATTCTGTCATGTTTTCCCAGTAACTGGGGAGGGAGCAAGCTTCTTACTTTCAGTTTCATTTCTGTGTAGCTCCAGAAAATGAAACTCAACAGCATGGGGGAAGGATTTATAAGCAAGTCCAATACGCTCTCTGGCTCATACTCTCTAGTTAAAGCAGATCTGGACACACGAGGAGAAACGGTAAGACTGTCTTCACTGATTTGCTTAACTGAAGGTGATTTTTTTCATCCTGTAGTTTTGGTGTGTCATAATAAGCTTACATAAAGAAAATATTTGCTATATTAGTATTGTTGCTTGGTGAGTAAAGTTTTTGGGTTTTGAACACAAGATTAAACAACCACATTACATAGTTATGTTGAATTAGTCTAAAAATGTATCTTTACTTAGGTATGGGTAACGTTTTCTCTTTCAATGCCATATATTATGATAGATATCAAATCATATGGCACTTTTAATCCTTCTGCAGTGAATTTAATATAGTTTGTCACAAGTGGAAATCCAATCCATTTAAAATGGGAGGTTCGGTAGCAAATTGACTTTCCTGCCAGTTCAAATGGATTAGATGTCTATGACCACAATAAAAATATATTTTGACATTTTGCAGCTTTCTTGGGTGACATTTTCAGATTCTTCTGGGTATTTACAGCTTCCTCCCGTATTCCAAAAACATGGACATGAAATTCATACAAAACCACTCTTTAAATTTCCTTAAGCGTTTCACAATATTCTTAAATGTATTTGAGAGAGAGACAGAGAGAGAGAGAGAGAGACAGAGAGAGAGAGAGAGAGAGAGAGAGAGAGAGAGAGAGAGAGAGAGAGAGAGAGAGAGAGAGAGAGAGAGAGAGAGAGACAGAGATCGCTCATTTTGGCTGTGTTATAGTTCTTATGCTTTAATGCAATAGTCTTAGCTGCTTTATTGCTAATCATGCTACAAACAGCTGTGGTTACAGTCATAATATAATGAGACTTAATGAGAATTAAATTTGAATTTTACCAGATTAAAATTGCAATCAACTAGAGAAAAATCATATTATTATGTAAATATAGTTTTTATGTTGCTTATTTCTACGTTATGTGCACCGTAAATTATTTTATTTCACAAGTTTTAACTTTGGGCAACCTAAGACGTATGTGAATACAAAACTGATTTTGGCATAATACCAGGAGATTCATTTGTTGTTGTTGAGAAAACGGTACAATACAATATTGAAATAAAGTTGTTCTATTAGTTATCTTTATGTTACGTGATCTGGAAAATGTTCAGGGTACGTGGACGTCAACTTTTGAATTAGCATTAAATTACAATTCGATATTGAAATACTAAAAAATGTAGTAATTGAGTCCTGTTGATGAGAATAACTTTCTAAATTTAATATAGGTTATATAGTTTTACATTTTAAGATTTATAGCTGGTGGTGTGCATTGAGATTTTTCCAATGCAAAAAGTTTGCTTCAGCTCAAAAATGTTTGGGAAACACTTGTTTATTTAGGCTAATTTAGAAAACGTTCCACACATAAAACATATTAAAACGTATGTAAAACTCTAAAAGAAGAAAACCACAAGTTTTAATTTGCATTTTTTAAAATCAAAATATGCAATGAATTTAAACTTAAAAGGGAATGAACTTTGGCACTTTTGAAACATAAAAACTATTCCTTCATTCACTCTTACATACCGCCCATCCTTGAAAGGGTCGCAGGGGTTGCTGGAGCCTAATCCAGCTGTCTTCAGGCGAAAGGCAGACTACACTCTAGACTGGTCGCCAGTCAGTCGTAGGGCACACAGAGAGACAAATGACCTAAATATACCAAATAATTTTAAAAGGTTCGCAATAATGTAGAACAATTATCTAACCTAATGCTTCAATACAAATATGAAGTATCACAGATTTTTACCTAGGAAGACCAATTTGTCAACTGGGATGAGGTTGTGTGTGTGTGTGTGTTTATGTGCGTGCGTGCGTTGACACAAAAGTGCAAGAGATTCATTGTGCATTGTGCAGGGCTGGTCTTGTGGTTTAACTCCAATTCACTCGGTACTGAGTTGGTGGTGGGGGTCGCTTAACACTCAGTTGGGACCTTGCAGCCCCTTCGCTGGCTTAAGCAGACACCTGAGAAGAGACAAAGTCCCGTCCCTTCACCATCAAAGCTTGCTGAAAGCTATATGTAATTGCAGCACATTTGAAGTGTCCGAGATCAATGTATCACTCAGCGAGCAGCTGCCACAGCCCGTTTATGTCCGGCGAGGCAACCATAAAGAGCTTCTGTGCTCACCAAAAGACGGCTTTATGGAATCGATAACTTGATTTTGATCATAATGATCTAAAAGCATCATATTGCTCACCCCTTTAAATTCATTTGCTGTATTCTTTAATATCATATTTAAGTAGTTAACAGATTACCTATATCTGGTAACATGGAAGTTTATTTTTTCCGGCTCTTTATAACCAAGACATTGATGATAGAGTTCACACAAATTTAAGATAAGTATTCCATTGCTTCGGGGACCGTCTTGCCTGCCCATCTTGGCTTGATGTGCTGGGTAAGCAATCAGGTCTTAGTCCAAATCACTGAATTTGATGGGTGATTTGCATGCATTTGTCCATGAAATAATTAATAAAATAGTGAAATAAATGTTTTTACATTAGATGAGCTGGCATTTTAATTCATTAATGACATATTTAAGTATTGATTAAAGTTTTACAGTAATCCTTCAAATATCGCCGTCAATGTAGACCATACATGGTCGCGATATACCAAAAACGCAAAGTAGGGCTTCCGCTTGCGAGCTTCAGCATGGATTTTCACATTTTGATAAACTTTAATTATTATTATTTTTTTACTCCAGTACTGAGTCCTAGTAGCAAGCGGAGGACAGGGCAGTGGCTTCCGCTTGCGAGTTTCAGCGTGGACTTTCACATTTTTATGAATTTACAAAATAATAATAATAATTTAAAAAAAATCCCCCCAGAAAAAAATCTGCGATGTAGTGAATCCGCGATATTCGAGGGGTTACTGTATTTATTTATTTCACTCTCTCCAATTTAGTACTCCATCTTTCCCTTAAACAAAAATTAGTAACATTGAGGTGCACTAAGAGTTTTTTTGTTTTAAAAGTTTATTCATTCATTTTCAACACTGCTTATTCTGTTCAGGGTCGCGGGGTGCTGGATCCTATCCCAGTTGACTTTCCGCAGCCTACACCCTAGACTGGTCCCCAGTCAGTCGTGAGCCACCTATAGAGAAAGAAAGCCAATCACACTCAAAATCACACTGCCACCGAGCGGAAATCGATCCCAGCTTACCTGCAAAGAAGTCAGGTGAGTGAACCACAACACCATCAGGTGGCTCTGTTTTAAATGTTTTAACTTTTTTTTCCACCGCATTGTGGTGTTAATGGTATTTTGATTTTTTTTTCTACAGACTGAATTAATCAAGATGGCCAATGTTTTCGAAGATATCGTGGCCATGGTGAAGCAGCACCCATCAGGGATCCCTATGAAAAAACTTGTTATGTATTATAACGAGACATACAGTCGTGACCTTGAAATAGCTCAGTTGGGATTTGAGTCCAATGCTGCTCTGCTAGCCTCTCTGGATAAAGACTTGGTTGTAGTGGGAAAAATTGTGTTTCACAAGGACTACGATGACAGGATAGCTAGTGCCCAAGATGCAGCTCGTGAATTAGAAAGAAAAAAAGAAAAAAGAAAGGAAAAAAAAAGGAAGAAGAAAATTGAAAATATAGTGACCATGTTGAAAGAATTTCCACAAGGGATTCCCATGAAGAATCTGCCTACAGTCTACAAGGAGGTACACAACTGTGAGCTCAAGTGGAACAAGTTAGGCTTCTGTTCTATTCCTGCTATGGTAGCAACGTTAAATAACGATCTGGTAGTGATAGGGCAGCTGGTGATTCACAAAATCCACCAGCCTCAAGATGCTGATGTAGCTAAAATATCAACAGCAGGGACACCTCAGCAAGTTCCTGTTAGTACTCTCTCCTTTGGATCCACACTCGCTGATCAATTGGACGAACCGCATCTTTATGAGAGAATTACAGAGGTCAGTCAAAACAATGATATAATATAAGTAGTGCTTATTTTTTAAGCAAAGCATCATGTTGCAGTTTTTTTTTATTATTCAAATGGGAATGAGGAACAGGCATCACCAGAAGCCATGCGAAATTAATGATTTTCATTTTATACATAGTAACCTTTTACAGTCAGTTCAATAGGTATGTGAACACCTTGCTATAGTACAAGTTCTCCCACTTAAAAATCATGGAAGGGTCTGAAATTTTCATCGTAGGTGCATGTCCTCATTGAGAGAGATAATCTAAAAAGAAATATCCAGAAACTACAATGTATGATTTTTTTAAACGATTTATTTGTGTGATACAGCTGCAAATACGTATTTGATAACCTGTCCATGAGCTTGAATTCTGACCCTCAAAAATCTGTTAGTCTGCCTTTAAAAGTCCACCTCCACTCTAGTACTATCCTGAATCAGATGCACCTGTTTTTAGATGGATCTCAAACTCCATGTTTCTCAGCGACAGCGCAGAAACCTTACTGGAGATGATCTGTGTGGAGGAGTGGTCCAAAATCCCTCATGCAGTGTGTACAAACCTGGTGAAAAACCACAGGAAACGTTTGACCTCTGTAATTGCTGACAAACGCTACTGTAGCGAATATTAACATTGGTTTTCTCAAGTGTTCAAATAATTACAATGGTACCTCGACATACGAGTGCCCCGACATACGAGCAAATATTTATCTTGATATACGAGACAAATTTTGATATACGAGCAGACAGCGGATGTGAGAGGCTGCTCATAAGAACACTGTCTTTCTGGTCGCAACTCCCTCGTGTAATCTCTCTACGAGCACTGGGCGGAGCATTGCATTTTTTCAGTGTTTTTTTTCCCGTTAGTCAGTGCGAATGGCTTATATACTACTTTTCTTTGGCAAGTAGTCGTGCGTTATCCTATTGCGAAGACATTTGTGTGCATAATTTTGGGAATATTTTGAAGGGAAGACAAAAGCAAGCAACCCCCAATAGGTTGCATCTGAAAGTCAGGGTGGAGGCGGGGCAAAAAGAGCCAACCCGGGAGAAGAAAGGTATAAAAATTTAAAACCAAATTAGAATTAAGTTTAGTGTAAGGTTAGATTAAACTTATTTTTGAGTGTGTCTGCATTGTAATCCTAGTTCATTTAAATTTGTTTATGCTATGTTACGAGCGTGTTGCCGTGCAAAAAGCTCTGTCCTACAATAAAAATTGCAGACCCCTCCATGCTTTCTAAGTGGGAGAATACAGAGATCAGGTATTTTAAGTAAAATTTCTCCACAGTGGTCAAGAGAGCCCCATTTTTTTACACTACACGGGAAAAGCAAATACTGGATAAATAAAAAATAAGGCCATTACCGCTTTGTACTGCATTCTTTTCACTGTATATTTTAATGATAATTTATTTCAGGTAGTTGAAAAATATGATCTCACTAAGCCACTCATGGAGCTACTGGAACTTTGCTATTTTCACCACTTTAATGATAAGCTTCCAGCTCAGCTTTACTTATCCATGTACAAAAACTTGGAATCATCTTGCCTGAAGAATCTGCCTAATCCATTAGGTACTGTAGCACTTTGTTGTGGTAGTATTCAAATAAATATAATGTAATGTTTGATTAACAATTTGATATGTCCCTTCCTCAGCAGGTAAACAGGTTGCTGCAGCCAAAACGAACAAAACAAGTGATGCAGTCTTTAGAGCATCTTTTGATGCTCAGGTGAGAGAAGTGCATAGAGATAATATGCGTGCCCTTGACGCTGTAGCGGATGATGAAGCAGGCCAAGTCAGGAAGAAAAGACCTATGAATCCAGAATTGGTCAACAGTCTGATGGAAGATGTGACACGAGACCTTGCAAAACGGGGGGAGTTGGTCACCAAAGAAAAGGTGAAAATTAGGAGAATCTTGTTGAAAACTAATCTTTTGGAAATATTACACTTTGAACTGTATTGTCTTGTTAAAAAGTGAGAAGATATACTCTCATCAATGTGTTTGAAGCTAACATTGCATTACAGTAGAATGCAAATTGTTGTAGATCGTTTTTGCCAAGGGGACTGCGCGAAAACAAAGGAATTGACATTGTGCTATAGTCAGCTGTCACTAGTAAACAAACAAACAAAAAATTGAGGGTTGGATCCCAAGACTTGCAAAACGTTTAGTTGTAGCCCTCAGTTTTACCTCCTGCCCATAGTTAGCTAGGATTTGATCCAATATCCCCGTAACCCTCGTGAGGATAAGCAAAAAAATGAAAAATGGATAGATAAATGAGTGAAAAAAATATTTTTTCAAAATAAGATCAGGAATTTATTGTTTGTGAATTTGTATTTTAGTTTGCAGACTAGAGAAATTTATGAACTAGTAAAAAAAAAGACAGTGGGTCACAGGAGTTGCCATCTTCTCACATTTTGTATTGTTTGTGAATTTGTTCTGAGATTCTTCTTTACTCCTTTCAAAGGTGGTTTCAAGGACGTGCATCTTATTGCAGCTTACTTCTAAACAATTGGAAAGGCAAATACCAGCTCATACCATACAGGCCATTATAGACCTTCACTACTTGATGAGAGAAATAACAATGTACATACAGGTAAGAGGCCAGTCATATTAAATTAAAATATTCTCTAATTTCATCCTTTTTGTTGACTTTTCTTTTCTTTATTTGTTAGTCGACAGAAGCGCTGACGTCGGTTTGTACATTGTATGAGCTGGGACAGTCTTTGGCTAGTCTGAAGAACAAGAAACACTATGAAGAACTAAACCTTGGGCCTCTTTGCAAGATCCCCCTCATCCATCGCATGTTCAAGATTGACAGTAACACAAAGGATGATGATATCCCCCAGATTGAAACAGTCGACATTTTAAAGGTGTGACTAAAGTAGTAAATCATATAACCCAGAATTGTCCAAACCGGTCCTTGAGGGCCGCTGTGGGTGCAGGTTTTTGTTCCAACCGATCCAGCACAGACACTCTAGCCCAGGGGTGGCCAACTCCAGTCCTCGAGAGCCACAATCCGGTCTGTTTTCCATATCTCCCTCCACCAACACACCTGAATCAAATAATCAACTCATCAGCAAGCTGTCCAGAAGCTTGATACCAATCCCGATGATTTGATTCAGGTGTGTTGGTGGAGGGAGATATGGAAAACAGAGCGGATAACGGCTCTCGAGGACCGGACTTGGCCACCCCTGCTCTAGCCAATGAGATTTCTGTAGAAAACAAGAAGCACCTGACTGACCAGATTGGTGAAAAGGTGTCCTCCTTATGGGTTGGAAAGAAAACTCGCACCAACTGCGGCCCTTTGTGTAATCCATAGAATCAGCAGTTCCCAGTATGTAACATTTAACATGCATTCTGTTTTGCAAATTTTTGTATCTACTTATTTACATTCTATAATAAATAATCTCAAATTCATTTGGAGACATGCAGCAATATCGACAAACAAATATTGCCCAGGAGTGGTAATAAGGAAAACTACTAGTGTAAAGTCTTAGCAGACTGCCATGTAATAATAAAACAGGAAAAAAAAAGTAATGTCACAATAACTGTCACCAAAATGATCACTACTAATAAACCCCAGGACAGCATTGCAAGGTATCAATCAGCAACTTTATACACACCTTTGCCCTAAGAAATTGTCATCTTATATACTTTCAGTACACTTCACTGAAACCAACTTGTCTTGGTGTGTGTATGATTTTGGGTAATAATGGTTGATGGGAAAATGAAAACTTAAAAAAAATCATTCAAGAAGGTTCACCCCTTATGAATTCTTTCCAACTCTGGTGGGGATCTTGGTGTGTACTTTGTATGTGTGTACAAAGATGTTTTGATTGGACTCAAAATAAAATCAAAAGCCTTTATTGTCATCATACACAGCTGCGAAGGTAAATTCTCAAATATTGCGCAATCTAAGATATTGCACATTGTTATTGCACACCCCAAAGTTATTGAGCGCACCTATTCAGTTTTTCCCCATCTCCCGCCTATACCACACCTGACTCAAATGATCAACACATCAGCAAGTGGCAGGGGCCTAATAATTCATTCATTCATTTTCTGAACCGCTTAGAAAGGGTTGCGGGGGGTGCTGGAGCCTATCCCAGCTGACTTAAGACACCAGACGGGAGACACCCTGAATCGGTCATCAGTCAATCGTAGGGCACGAGGCGACGGACAACAATTCATGCTCACACTCATACTTAGGAGCAATTTTGAGTCTTCAACCAGACTGCCATGCAAGTTTTAGGAATGTGGGAGGAAACCAGAGTACCGAAATACCACGCTAGCCCATAGGGAACATGCAAACTCCACATAGGAGGACCCAACTGGGATCAAACCTAGGACGCTAGAACTCTGAGGCCGACACTCTAACCATTCAGGCGCCGGGCCGCAAGCCTGATAACAATCCTAATTATTTGGGTCAAGTGTGTTAGAGGAGGGAGACATGGAAAACAGACAGGATAGGCGCCCTTGAGGACTAGAGTTGGTGACACCTGAGTTAGTGTAACAAGGTGTCAGGTGTGATTGGGGAGCATATGTATTAAGTTCAGTATTGCAACTTTCAAACTGGTCAATGGAAGTTCAGTATGGCACCTCATAGCGAAGAACTGTTTGAGGATCTGAATAAAGAGATTCATTACTCGACAGAGAGACTAGGCTGTAAGAAAATTGCCAACACCCTGAAATTGACCTGCAGCACTGTCGTCTCAAAACATGCCTCACCATGGTTGACCAAAGAAGTTGAGTGAGCGAACTCTGCGTCATATCCAGAGGTTGTCTTTGGAAAACAGGCGTATGAGTGCTTCCGGTATTTTTGCAGAGTTTGAAGGGCTGGGGGATCAGTCTGTCGCTCCTCAGACCATACACCGCACACTGTATTCAATTGGTCTATATCAGGGGTCTCAAACCAATTCCGCAAAGGGCAGTGGGTCCTGGTCTTTGTTTCAACCGATCCAGTGTCGACAGTTTAACCAATGAGGGGTCTTCTAAAATAAGTAGCACCTGGCTGCAATCAACTGATTACACTTGAAAAAGGTGTCCGCTTGTTCGGTTTGAATGAAAACCTGCACCCCCTGCGGCCCTTTGAGGAGCGGTTTTAGCCCGCTGGTCTACATGGCAGTCATCCTTGGAAAAAGATTATTTTACAAACGATGCACAAAGAAGCCTGCAGGAAGTTTGTTGAATGCAAGCAGACAAAGAATATAGGTTACTGGAGCCAAGTCCTGTAGTCTGATGGAACCAGGATAAGCCTATTTGGTTTAGATAGTGTCAAGCATGTGGTGGCAACCAGGTGAAGAGTACAAAGTACAAACTGTCTTGCCCACAGTCAGTCATGGTGGTGGGAGCGTCATGCTCTGGGCTGTATGAGTGCTGCTGGCACCCGGAAATTACAATTCATTGAGAGAACATTGAATGCCAACATGTACTGTGGCATACTGAAGCAGAAGATGATTCCCTCGCTGGGCCGTAGAGCAATAGTCCAACACGATAACAACCCGAAACACATCTAAAATGACCACCTTCTTTCCAAAGAAGCTGAAGGTAAAGGTGATGGATTTCTGAGCATGTCCCCAGACTAAACCCCATGGAGCATTGCTGGGGCATCCTCAAACAGAAGGTGGGAGAGCGCAAGGTCTCCAACATCCACCAGCGGTGACCTGTAAAGCTCCAATGAACTCCATGCCTAAGAGGGTTAAGGCGGTGCAGGAAAATAATGGTGGCGACACAAAATGTTGACATTCTGGGCCCAATTTTGATCGACCAAATTGCTGGATCAGTTGGGTCAGTTTACTGTCAGGGCCTTCTCATGTCATTGCTTGATCTTGTTGCCTGATCTCGGGCTTCTTGTTTTTGCTCAAGGACCACGTCTTCGCCCACGCCTATTGTACCTTCGCCTCAGATTCTCTTACGTACTTCACTGCTCCCGACTTTCACGCCACGTTCACCGACCTGCCTGATCTACACCTCTGTCGCCTTCGTCAAGTTGCCACAAATTAATTTATCGTCAATATCAGAGTTGTCACTTTTGCCTGCTTGGGGTCCCTCGCCCACAATCGTACTAGATTCATTGCTGTTTTGAATTATTTTGAAGATAGAATCAATTTCTGTTAATTTCCTAGCTCTACAGTGACTACACTGTATAAAAGTGTCATTTCTTCAGTTTTGTTCCATGAAAAGATTTTATTAAAAAAATGGCAGAAATGAGAGGGGTGTACTCACTTCTTGTGAGATACTATATACACGCATAAATAAGGTATCATAATTCTAATAATTAAATGTTAATGTTTTTTGTTTTTGTTTTTAGCAACTTCAAGATTACAGAAGAAAGTCGAACGAGCCCAGAGTAGACTTGGCTGAGTTTATGAAGCATCTAGCCGACCACTATAAGTGTGACTCTCCCTATGAGCTGGGCATCAGAATAAAAAGTCTTGGGCTGCCCATATCGGTAAGGTTTTAGTTTAGGATTTTTCAGTTTTGTAGTCATTGTTCTCTTTTTCTTAGTGTGCAGTTTTCACTTATAGTCCTTCAAAAACAGTCAAAAAACAATATACCACCTTGGTAAAAGATCTGTCTCTGCCTCCTTTAGACAATAAGTAATGTGAGACGTCGTGAGTATGATCTAATGAGTAAGGCCAAAGAAACCATTCAGAAAGAGCTGGAAGAGGAGACCTGGGAACATCTAAAAAAGATAAAGAAGAGTGTCCTAGAGGCAGCACAAGGCACAAATTCCTCTTTCTCAGAGGACTCAGGCCTCAGGAAAAAATACACATCCTTGACTGCAGCAGAGGTGGTGCTGGCAGTCTATAAAAATGCTGAAAAGGTGTTAGATAAAAAATTGGTAAAGGTAAGTAAAACACATTAAAAAGTGCTTTTTGTGGTATTTAATGTTTATACCTGGGATGAGTATTTCATGGTTGTTGCGGGTTATGCCAAAATTGCTAACCTTAGTTGTCCTCATTGTTAATTTGAAGAGAACATATGCATTTTTTTCCACATGTAAGAAACTTGCCTTAACATTGTCTTAACATCATATAACAGGCTTTCATCAAAGCTCCTCACGTTTCATAAGTACAGCACACTACATTTTTTCTATTGGAAGCTAGTTTTTCTACCTTTTCTACCGAGCAGTCCTGTCTGTTCAAAACAAGCAATTTTGCAATTGATTGGCTCGCAGCAATTGAACCAGGACTGGTGTCATTAAGTAAGGTCTTGGTCAAATAAATACATAGCATTTCTGGTGACGCTGGCGCTAAATATCAGTGCCATATCGGAGGGACGTGCTATCACGTTAGTCTCAGTCTCAGTCCTTGTTGTAATACTACTGTTTATTGCAGCCTGTTCAGCATTTCCTCATGGAAATCTCAGGAAACAAACTGGCAACAGCGCTATTTCAGCTGGCAATCTGTGGTGGATCTCTAGATATACCTCAGAACCTGGTCACCAAGGACAATACACCCCAAACATCTGCAAAAGTAGGCCCAGTGGAAGACAGACCCACCATGTCAAATCCCAGTGAAGGTATTAACAGGGAAATATTCATTTAAAATGTATCTTTGCAACTCTTTCACAACCAAGTGTTTTTATTATGATTCTCCCCTTTAGCCAAAGTGAAACAGTACCTAAAAGAGACCCTTTCCTCTATGAACTCATCCAGTCATTTGGCTGATATTGCCAACGCAGAGCAGAAGTTGACCAAGCACTTCAAGGTCAAAGAATTCCATTCCTTGGGTCAAGGCAGCTTCTTGGGTTTTTTGACTAAACACATTCAGGTACCAAGTGCACGATAAACAATCTCTGTGTGTATTGAAAGGCCAAGCTGCCAATTGTTAATCATGGATAAGTCAGTTCATTAAAAAAATATCATTGTTGTGTTGACTGCAGCTGTTGGAGGACGAATTTGGTACAACTTTTCTATTGAGAAGTTGTGGCATGAAAGCCACAAGGAGTTTCTTCAGACCCACCAAACAAGAAATGTTTGAATTCATCAAACAGTGTGGACAAAGTTTGTCTGGTGTTCAAGCTGATGTGAGTCCTCATCTAAGAAATTAGTAGAGAACTAAACCAACAAAGATCATTTACATTCATTTAGACAGAATGTCCTTAATTTGTTACAGTTTTGGAAGACACAATTTTGATCACCTAATTCCTATCAGATTTTTGTATCATCCAAATATTTATCATAATTTTAATATCAAGTTACATGAATGCCACACAATGAAATCTACGCAGTTGTGTTAAACAATATTTTGACACAATGTGCCACTATGTGGCACTGCATGCTTAGTAACCACTATACATTTTAAAATGAATTGGTTTACATCAGGGGTCCCCAAACTTTTTCTTGTGAGGGCCACATAACTTTTCCCTTCTCTGATGGGGGGCCAGTGTCAGTTTGTAACAGAAAAAGTGTGACGATCGTAGGGGAGCTTAATTTTTTTTAATTGTTTTCCAGAAAGCCACACATAACCAAATAACCCTTTCCAGGTTCTTTACAGAAAAAAAGTCAGGAAACATATAATAACACTATTAATGAAATAAATAATACCTAAATAACCCTCTCTGACTTCTTCACAGAAAAAACAGGAAATAAATAACACTATTTATGAAATAAATAATAACTAAATAACTCTCTCTGGGTTCTTCATAGAAAAAAAAGCCATGGAACATTAACTTTCTGTTGTGCCATGCACAATCTTCTCCCTTTGCTCTGAAGTTTATGCACGACACCACAACCGTCATTACAGAATCCCACGTCAACATTTTGCAGCACAGTGCTTGGTGGTGAATTTGGCAGTGGACTCGTAGCGGGGCGGTGATACCCCTTTTTTCCAACTCCCGGTTCATGCGTCCCATTATTAGACCGCGAGTTTCGGCCACCATGCTAGGAGCCCCGTCAGTCGTGATGCTAGCTAGCTTTGACCAGTCCAGGTCCAACTTCTCCATGGTTTGGCACACTTTGTCAAAAATATCCTCTCCCGTTGTAGTCCCTTTGAGACTTTGGAGGGCTGCCAGATCCTCGCAAATCTCAAAGTTTGCGCTAACTCCACGAATAAAAATGAGCAGTTGCGCTGTGTCTTGCACGTCCGTGCTTTCATCCAGTGCTAATGAAAAAAAGTCAAATTATTTCGTCTTCTGCTGCAGCTGGGCATATACATTACTCCCGATTTCTTCAACGCGTCTGGTCATTGTACTCACCGACAGACTTACGGCATTAAATGCATCTTTCTTCTCGGGACACACCTCCTCCGCGACAGTATCCATACATTTCTTAACAAACTCTCCGTCAGTGAAAGGCTTACCGCTGCTTGCTATCAATTTAGCAACCCAAAAGCTGGCCCGAACGGATGCCTGGTTCTGCTGAGATAGTAGTCCACTTTTTCGCTTTGAGAGTTTGTCTGCTCGTATTTGGCCTTGCAATCTATCGTACTTGTCTTTGTGACGGGATTCATAGTGTCGGCAAAGATTGTATTCTTTGAATACCGCCACCGTCTCTTGACAAATGAGACAAACAGCCTTTTCTTTGCATTGAACAAAAAAATAATCGTTTGTCCACTCCAGCTTAAATACCCTGCATTCTGAATCAATTTTTCTCTCACCTAACTTTTTCGCCATTATTCCGTTCTCAAACAGGTTGCAGTTTTAATATGCTTGAATAGTCCGCGATGGTCCCAGGGCTCCGCCCTCACCTGCGATCGTCCAGATGTCTCGGTAACACTGCTCGTGCATGCAACGGTGGACGTGCCCGCATGCATCAAAGGGAAACACCCCCGCGCGTGTCACCAAAGAAGCAATGCGAAGCCCCGCTTCACTGGGATGATTTGTGGGCTCAGCAGGGGTGCAATGAACCAAACACAAGATTAAAACGTCCCAGTCTTCAAGGCCAAATAGGAAAAAAAATCCGATAGCGTCTCTGGTATTGTTGAGAGGGCCGGTCCAAATGTGCCGGCGGGCCGCATCCCAAAAAAAAAAAAAAAAAAAAAACAATCCGATAGCGTCTCTGGTATTGTTCAGAGGGCCGGTCCAAATGTGCCGGCGGGCCGTAGTTTGGTGACCCCTGGTTTACATGTACATTTCATGAAAAAATGCATACATTAATTATCACTTCATTAAATCATGTGGTGACAGACTAGAATGTGTCAACTACACATGTACAATGTTACAATGTCACCACTGTAACACAACTCTTTAAACTGAGGGCACACTTCACAATAAATGATCATGAAGTGTAAAACTATAATCATCTGAATTTTCTCAGCTTTCCCACATCGAGTTGGCATTGAGGTCTCATTATGGAGTGCAGGACATTCGTGACCTGGGCTTTGGATCACTACAGACACTGGCCAGACTTACCCAACACCAGAAAGACCTAGCTGGAGGAGGACCAAACCATGTCTTTTATGAGTCTACCTTGTTTGCCAACCATGGAATTTCATGGTTAGGTCTTGGTATTGTTTGCTAAATCACACAACATTAGGCTTGCGGCAATTACATTTCTCTAACTTCTTACAGATGACATTGTCTTATCTCATTTTTCTTTTCTATTATCAGCAGTGCTAAAAGTGGTTGTGAAGAAGTTGGGCCCCTTGGGGAGATGTCTATGGTCCAGGCATTAGCCAGTTTGCAGTCTTGTCCTCTGCTAGATAATTTAAGTGAATGGAGTCAATGGGATCTTATATTTAAACCTCGTCATGGCTCCCTCAAAGACTTTATCAACACAAATGCAGGTAGGTCTCCTGGCAACAGTGCATATAGGTATGTACTGGTCAGAAATGTGTTGCCTCTGTTATCAGTGCTAGTATACAAATGATCTGATACCTTTCAATTTAACCATTTTCTCAGCTAATACAGGATTGGCGGCATTAGAAGTGGCACCAGGTTTCTTGCTCAGAATTACAACAAGCACAGGAGACAAGCATTTCTCCAATGCTGCCATGTCCCTTGATCCGGTGGCGACAGCTGGCCATCTAGTTTCCATTGTTGTAGCTGATGGCATCTCAAATGCTCCCACGGCCCTCCTGGCTAATCATATTCAGACTTCTTTGGCTGCAGCTGTTGCTAAAGAAGGTAGCGGTCTCAAATTTCACTGAAATGCTTTTATTTGAAATGAAAATGTACTGTATTTTAGATGTACTGTTTTATATTACTTTGCTAAAAGCATTTGTTTTACTCTTTAGATCTCTCTCATGCTGAAGAGGACATTTCATGTTATAGCACAGTGGCTATTTTCCTATTGGATTGTTTGGCTAGAATTCCAAACAGAATCTGTCAGGCTCTTTTGAAGCAGGTTAGTTGCGCTAGAGAATTTATATAGGTTATGGTATATATAGGCATCAATGTTTATGAGGGAAAATCTTCCTTTGAAGATTCCCAATGTTTCTATTCTAGTGTAAATAACTATTGCTGTATGGATCCGAAAATAAGATGGTGTTTTGCATTGATAGAAGACTGAAAAAGTGGGGGTGGTCTTACACTCGGGTTCTAGACATTATACCCATTCACAACGCCAGATGGCGTCAGATATCTTTAGAGCGAATGCTGAAGTTAACTCCCCAGGCCAAAGTGAACCCCTTTAATGAAGAAGAAAAAAAATAGTAGTATCACAAAGAAGAAAAGTAAAAAAAGTAGCACTAAGAAAGAAATGAGACAATTTTGTTGTTTCTCACAGTAGATTGGTTAATTTACATTTCAAAATCCAGAAACCATTCATTAACAAAAATGATTGCCTTTGGTTTACATATTTAAATGTTCAGATATTAAGACGTGATAGACAGTTTTTGTATTACTAGAATGAGGCAAAATAATATGCTTTTTCTTCCAAATATATTGTTATAATCATTTGTTTTCAGATGTACTGAAATTATTTCCTGTATAAAAATAGAATTGAGTGTTCAATGAAAAAGAGGGTGTCGTCTTATAATCAGGGTCGTCTTATATTCGACTATAGTAGTTGCACTCTGAAAATGATACAAATGCTGATAACTCAATGGTAGTAATCATACCACGAACTTTTCTTGTACTCAAACTGTAGCACAAAACCTTATTTCAGCATGACATCTTTGCTATAATTATTGTGACCTTTAGGTGTTTTTAGAGCCTTGGTCCGGTGTCTTGGGTCAGACAAAGTCAAAAGTGGTTCTAATCACGATGGCCAAGTCAAACCCCAGGCACATGAACTGTTTGCATCGACTGGGAATACTAATGGGCATAACCGAATGGATGAAGGACTTCCAAAAAAAGTATACAGTATCAGACTCCCAAAATGCTGCTTCATACACAGAACCTTTTGTTGGGCTGAAATTCCAAACTCAGGTAAATACTACTATTACTCTAATAAATACTGCATTATGAACCAATGTATATCGTTTGTTGATCAAAGCTACATTTTGAAGCACATATAGCAGTTGCTCGGGTTATCTTTATGCGATTTGTTATCGTGATTAAATTAGTTTATTAGTGACTGTCCTATCCACTATGAACATTCACAAGGTCAAACACAAGTTAAGCACGCCGAGACAGATGAGTGAGATTTTGAAGCTTCTGCACAAGGAGAGTATGGCGGTGGTGGGTCCGACGACTCTACTTCCCAGCCGATATTTTACCTAGGGCAAGATTTCATGACATACAAATGCTCTATGACAAGGGACATACAAATTCCCTATGACAAAGATGCAGCGGAACAGTGACACCGATGATGGTGGTGACACTGATGATGTTAAATGCTACATATAAACAAAGGACATACCCTATTACAAAGATGCATGGTTTTGAAACCGATGGTTGTGATGTGGATGGAAGGTCTCTATGACATGGCCATGACACGGATTGAAGGTGATGTCATAGATTGAAACATTATTTGATTACTTTCAAGATTATTTCACATTTCCCCCCTATAGTAACTAAAATATTTTTTATTAATCACATCAATTTGTATCCCTCCTCTCCGGGTGACCACGACTCCTCGCTTCTGGTCTCCAGGAATCGCACCATGCGTCCTAGGTCCTTCCAGGGCCTGTGGGGTTTTCTCTTTATGGACACGTGGGGTGTTATCCCAAACTGTAGGAGTTTTTCCGCTTGAGGTGGCAAGTCCACTGAAGTGGCCGCATCTCCCTCTGTCATGGTGTACAGGTACTCCAATCGAACTAGTTGGGGTCCTAGTCGCTCGAACTGTTTAACAAATTCTGTTCTGGCTTCGGCTGTCTTTGTCCCGGATGGTGGACATGATTTCGGTTAAGTCTAACACTTCTGCTGGCGAGCAAGGGGTTTCTTCGTCCTCCCCATCACTTTCTTCAGTTTCCTCCTCTGTGTTAGGCTTCTGTTTCTCTTCCCTCTGGCGTCATTCTTGATGTTGATGTTCAAGGTTGAACAGTGGGGGTCCTTCTTACCCTTGGGTGTACTTCTGCAGTCTCGAGCAAGGTGTCCTCTCTTTCCACAGTTGTAACACTTGCCTTCTGGGTTTTCTTTTCTTGGTGGGCCGGATCTTACTCGGCCTCTTCCTCTTCCACATCCTTGTTGGTAGAATACTTCTAATGACCCTTGGTTCACCAATGAGGCCATGGCTTGGGTCAGAATATTGACTCCTGCGCTTGTCTACTTTTGGCGGTGTCTCTCCTCAGCATGAATCACCCACTCCATTAGTTGATTCATTGACATGGTTCGGTATGTGACACAGTACTTCTGCACGAACCCTTTGATTGGGGGCTGGAGCCCTTCCAGGAACCCTTGTCTCAGTTGAGCTTGGTACACCCCTTGGTCACTTTGGTCTTCCATGATCCCACTGTGGGTTTTGAACACTTCTTCAAATCTTGCTCTGAATTTATGAACTCCTTCACCTGGTTCCTGTTTTGTGGCCCTGATCTTGTCATAGCTTGGTGTGGGGCGCCACGTGTCTATGGGAGGTCAAGGTTAGGTAGTTGTGCAGGTGAGTAGACGTCAGATGAGTGTTTCACGGACAAAGGTTTGGGAACCGGCCGACTTCCAGTCTACTCAGAGTCACCTATGTCTCGAACTACCTTGACCTGGGATTGGTGAATCCACGTCCACCTTTCAGCGATCCTTACTGCTGTGGGGGTGGTGAGTTGAACCACAAATGGACCTTCCCAGCGTGGCAAGGATCAGGATTTCCTTTTTATGACTCGGATCGGGATGCCCTCGTTTGGGCCTGAGGTTGTCTGTAAACAAAAAATTTAAAGTGGGTATTTACACCAACCTCTGGGCATGTCCATCATTTGTCCATCATCCCCCCTGTTGAGACATGGCTCCTCCCATGGCTCAATTTTGGAATAGATTTTTTGGTAGGCACGGCAGGCCTTTAGCTGTGCACAAGTCGTCCGCAGACTGTGTGCCTTACATTTGCATACAGCTATTTGGTTGGGCTTAATACTCCAATGAACAAAAATCACAAATCTTACTTATTCCATCACAATAGTTTGTGAAAATCTAAATGCCTTGTCAGTCAAAATTGAAAATATTAGCTGGTATTCTATTTTGATCACTGCTTCCTTGTTAAATTCAAGAACTATATTTGTTTTCCTTTCCTGTAATTACACAAATTAACTAATCATAATTAAAATTGGAAAAATACAAAAAGCAAACCAGGCTGCTTTCTCTCAGGAAAACAGCTTTCCAGTTCTCTGCAACAGTTACATTCACATCAATTTATATCCAGAAACAAATGCACACATTTATAATTCTGAAAAGAATTGAACCCACTAAAATGTAACCACCCCTTGTTTGTCAAGGTTAATATTTTTAGCATAACGGTCCTTTAGAGCAATTAAAACTCATTACTTATAAAATGCATATTAATCAAGTCCCAATTCATTCAATAATGTGTATCGCGTTGCATATTAAACTCAGTTTGAAATTCAAAATATCCCAATCTAGTAGTCTTTTTTAATCAAATGTAACATTCCATTGTCTTTGGAGTTTGTCCATCATCTCCCATAAAACTTTCTTAATCAATATTTTTCCTAATATGTTCTTAATTTTTCAATAGTCAGGCATGAAATTAAAATCTAGTTACATTTCTATCCATTTTAGTTTCTTTTTTCTTTCTGATCATTTACTCTCTGTAACAAGGTTTAGTCTCAATTGAAACACTTTCACCCCTTTTAATGGAGACAACCAAACCAATACAAAAAGTTCCCTATGGTTTATGGTATTGATCCTTGAGCAATAATCTTTTGCATTGCTCCCCAAGCAATAATCTCTCCAATCAATATTGGAGTGCTTGCCATCAACGTCTGACCATGTCAAAAAGTTTATCTTACCTGTCTCCTCAAACGTTTCAACTGAGAGGACCTTCTTACAGTGCAAAGGTGGATCCGCATCCTCCTTTCCAGCTTGTTTTGGTCAGTTCCATTTGTGAAGTGAATAATGGCGATTTATATGGTCTACCAAATAGGATTTTAACTCATTATGTACGTGCAGTGATTTCATAACGAAATATGGAACCTTTTGCCAATCCCGTCAATTATTTTGTTAACAGAATTTGGGGGTACTCGGATGATTCGCGTAAAGATGTTTCGCCGACGGACGTTTGACAGATGGACAGGTCGCCGAATGGACGTTCCACCGAACGGTCATTCGGCCCAACGGCCGTTCAGCCGAACGGATGTTCGGCCGTTCGGCTGGACGGAGGTTTCGCCGAAATGGGATTCGCGCGCTCGCCCCGCCCCCGGATCGTGTGTGTACAAGTTTTTCAACCTCGGCCCCCTGGGCCATATATGGCCCGTTAGGATTTTTAATCCGGCCCGCCGCCGGCGTTGTCCAAATTATAGTAAAAAATAATGATTCATTTCCCTTTGCCGCTCATCACTCTCAATTTATTAGTCTACCGTCAATGGCAGGCCGGGAATAAGCACTCTTGGGCGGGCATGTCAGCCCGGGAATAAGCACTCTTGGGCAGGCATGTCAGCCCGGGAATAAGCACTCTTGGGCGGGCAGATGTAGCAGAACCGAGCCGTGAAATTACAGCAATTAGGTTAAATCCATCCTAAAACAGCATTTAATGATCAAATACAAATACTGGAGCTCTTTGGACATTAGAACTGAGCCCAGGGAAGTGAATTCCTCGGTAAAATGTCGCGATGATGACGCGATAAGGCAAAAAAAAACATTCGCCAGACGGCTCAAAATGCTCTCAAATTCGGTCAGATCCAGCCGAAAACAGCGTTTAATGATACTACTAGTATTTTATTTAAAAGAAGACAAAGGAAATTCACCGGACTATTACAGCAGATTTTGAAGCTTCTGCAGAAGGAGAGTACGGAGGTGGTGGGTCCGACGACTCTACTTCCACAGCTGATATTTTACTTAGGGCAAGATTTCATGACATACAAATTCATAGTCCGGTCAAATATGGTGTGAATCGGGCGATTTTTGGAAAATCCGATTTTTTCGATGCTGATCAGGATCTTTTGACACAAAACCTAGCCTCTGACACTCCCAGACACTTAGTATAACTGTGTCGATTTTCATGAAAATTGGTTCAGCCCTTTCGGAATGTGAAATCCAGCAGACTATCCTTTCGACTCTCAGAAATACCTCGTGCGATGATTTTTACTAGGTTTTTCCAGTCAAAGTAACACATTTGTACTCCATATTAAAACCATGAATATGGAGGTGAAAATTGTGAATCTTGGGCCATCTTATACGAGAGAAATAGTGAAATTCCATGATTTTAATATAATTTTAAGGGTATGATTTATACGCGGGGGCAGGCAATATGTGAGAAAACATGGTATTTAAAAAGTACCGCTACTACTACCACTACAGTGCCAATGTTTTTAACTGTTTCATTCATTAGATGAATCGAAATGAGAGTTGTGTCATCCGTGTATTCATTCATTCATTTTCTAAACCGCTTTATCCTCGCTAGGGTCGCGGGGGGTGCTGGAGCCTATCCCAGCTGACTTCGGGCCAGAGGCAGGGAACACCTTGAATCGCAAGGCACGAGGAGAAGGACAACCATTTACTCTCACACACATAACTAGTGGCAATTTAGAGTGTCCAATAGGCCTACCCTGCATGTTTTTGGAATGTGAGAGGGAACCGGAGTACCCAGAGAAAACCCATGCAGGCCCGGGGAGAACATGCAAACTCCATACAAGGGGACCGACCTGAATTTGAACCCAGGACCCCAGAGCTGTGAGGCTAACGTGCTAACCACTCAAGGCGCCGTGCTGTGTATTTATTGTTTTATTTTTTGTATTGCCATTGTATTTCCAAGTGAAACTATCTTGTAAACAGTAGCCAATTCCCGGTGGTAAAATGTGCCACATCAAACAAGGAGTATAATTTTTAATGCATTATGTAAATCTATATGTGTATCATAAATGTGGTATCAATGACCAAGCACGAATGGACATTAAAAATGTCACTGATCTAAATAATGCAACAATCCATCAAGACTAATCCAAATGGAACAGTAAAAATTATTGTGGCAAGTCTCCACAATAAGACTACAGTGAAAAGTCTCGTGACACCTAGGTGCTGACGCAGAAAATTAGAATTATCGCTTCCAAATGTAATTTATGATGTAGAAATTCAGTAACATAATGATCATACATCATTGCCAGGCAGGTTTCTTTCTTGCACAATAACATGATTTTTTAAATGATTTTAGCCTAATGTGGTGGATTTTGAGAGCAGTAGTCTGTTGGGACAGAGCATTAGTGGAGAAGATGAGAGTTATGATGACAACACAACAGGCGACCATACCTCTCATCTCAACCTAACTCTGCAGCAAGGTGACTGAAATAAATAAAATCTTTGTCTAACTTGTCTTGTGAATTGACTTAAGCAAATCTAAAACTTGTATACCTTTTACCATTAGATCATATATCTCATGAAAGAGAAGAACCAGTGGAGGACCAATCAGCTAAAGAACAGTTTTTTCCCTTACTAACAGACAACGAGATGTTGCACAACAGTAATGAGATCCGAGGTGTGTGTGACAATAAGTCAGAGCCTCTGGATTTGAATGAAGGGGAGATGTCTGCCTGTCAGCACCAGGACACTATTGATTTTCACAGAACTATAATAGAAAAAATAAGGTATGTATTCATGGTTAAAAAAGTTAGTGATCGACCGATATGGGTTTTTCAGGACGGATACACACACGCGCACACACACACACACACACACTCACTCTCTCTCTCTCACACACACACACACACACACACACACACACACACACAGTAGGGCAAATAAGTATTTAGTCAACCACCAATTGTGTAAGTTATGCTACTTGAAAAGATTAGAGAGGCCTCTAATTGTCAACATGCATGGGTAAACCTCAACCATGAGAGACAGAATGTGGATCTTGCATGGAGCCCCAGATCGAGGGAGATTATCAGTGATCTTGTGTCTTCCATTTTCTAATAATTGCTCCCACAGTTGATTTTTTTACACAAAGCATTTTACCTGCAGATTCAGTCTTCCCAGCCTGGTGCAGGTCTACAATTTTGTCTCTGGTGTCCTTCGACAGCTCTTTGGTCTTGGCCATAGTGGAGTTTGGAGTGTGAGAGACTGAGGTTGTTGTGGACAGGTGTCTTTTATACCGATAATGAGTTAAAACAGATGCTATTAATACAGGTAACGAGTCGAGACCTCGTTAGACCTCTTTAGAAGAAGTTAGACCTCTTTGACAGCCAGAAATCTTGCTTGTTTGTAGGTGACCAAATATGTACTTATTTTCCACTCTAATTTGGAAAAACCATTTTTTAAATCAAACAATGTGATTTTTTTCCCCGCATTCTGTCTCTCATGGTTGAGGTTTACCCATGTTGACAATTACAGGCCTCTCTAATCTTTTCAAGTAGGAAAACTTGCACAATTGGTCGTTGAATAAATACGTATTTCCCCCACTGTATGTGTGTGTGTGTATCGGTCCTGAAAAACCCATATCTCTATATATAATATATATAGAGATATGGGTTTTTCAGGACGGATACACATACACATACACATAAACACACACACACATACACACACACACATCTGAAACCTTTGTGTGTGATAAATATGCAAAAATATATGCATATATATACACATATATACATACATACATATAAATATATATATATATATATATATATATATATATATATATATATATATATATATATATATATATGTGTGTGTGTGTGTATATATGCATATGTTTTTGCATATTTATCACACACAAAGGTTTCAGATCATCAAACCACGTTTAGTAAGACACAGAGACAACCCAGGCTGGTGAATGAGTGGTTTGCACATCGGCCTCAATATTTTTGTTTTGGCTTGGAACGCAATTGACCTACTATCGGTGGATCACAAAAAAAATAACTTGTTTGTTTCCGGAAAAGCAAGCTAATCTTTCTATTCTCTTTTCATTTTTATAAAAGGAAGAATGAGTTTGGGATTGGAGTCGAATTCACAACTGAATTTCAGAACCTGATCAAAAACAACCAGGAGCGACTTGGTAGAAGCTTGGACCGCTTGTCAACTGAGCTCTACAGCAAAGACACACATTTTGTTCTGGAACTCATTCAGGTGTTTGTAGTGTATAACACACTTTTAAAAGATATCTCATTTTTAAAATTCTCACTGAGTTTCAAATCATGTTGTGGGATTAGCAATGTGTCTAAACCTGTCCTGCGAAAACTAATGCCTATGGGTCGCATGTTCTTAAATTTGGTATTTTCTCACTATGATATATATTAAAGCTGGGCGATATGACAAAAATTGTTAGCACAATAAAAAAAAAATCAGTCTACATCGATAATTATCACGATAACTAGCACATCTTTTTTGTTTCATATTTGAAACTTCAAACTTCTGTGAATAAGCAAATAAATTATTTTCCTCCTTACCTTACTTATATGTGTATATATATATATATATATATATATATATATATATATATATACATATATATGAATATATATACACATATATATATATACACATACATATATATATATATATATATATATATATATATATATATATATATATATAAACACACATACATATATATATATACACACACATAGTATATATATACACAACCCGTCGGCCTCACAGTTCTGGGGTCGAGAGTTCGATCTCAGGTCAGTCCTAGCTATTGGCAGTTTTCATGTTCCCCTCAGGCTAATCCGGTTTCCTCCCGCATCCCAAAAACATGCATGGTTGGTTTAACACTCATTCATTAATTTTACATAGCCTACTAGAAAATAAATCCTTTAATTATCGCTTAGGCATTACATATACGACTGCACTACTTCAGTTAATTGATAAGCATCAGTGTTGAAACTGTGCCTTTGCGTTATGAACTTGGCAACATTCTTTATATGTGGTAGAATGAAGATGAACATAGTATTGTATCTGCAACCATGACTCATTCCAACCACTTTGTTTCCAGAATGCAGATGACAACAGTTACCCATCTGATGTTGTTCCATCACTGGATTTTGTGATTGAGAGGGATTGTATCACAATTCTCAACAATGAAACTGGCTTTGAAGAGGCAAACATAAGGGCGATATGTGATGTGGGTCGAAGTACCAAGGGAAAACACAAGTATGGATACATAGGTATGAATGGACTTTTGGTGTCTGAGGTATGTCGCAGTTATGCAATACATATTTTTGAGTTTGGGTTTTTTGCCCATAATTGTGTTAAACAACATGTTCTCAAATTTTAGGAAATACACTTACTTTTCCCTACATATGATTAGTCTTAAAAATCCTGGCAAGGAGTAAATGCAAGTGTAATGAGCTTGGACACAGAAGAATAAACTTTTAATTCAAGGTACACACTTTTTTAAGACTGTGACCTTTTGGTGTCTACAGGACAGAAGGGAATTGGATTCAAGTCAGTGTTCAAAGTTACAGACCGCCCAGAGATTCACTCCAATGGCTTCCACTTGTTTTTTGACAAAAACTCTGGTCCCATGGGATACATCCTGCCCCACTGGAAAGATGATGACAGACAGAACCTGCTGTTAAATGATCAATTTCTTCACAGGTATGATGTGTTTGCAGGGTATAATTTTGTTACACAAAGTAAAGTAATCCCTCTAATATCGTGGATAATGTAGACCAGACATAGCCACGATAATCGAAAAACCGCGTGGCTCACAAGCAGTGTGTTGACATCCTCTCGTCATGCCAGCTTCGCTGCCTTATCTAGGGCATAAATCCCTCCTAATGCTGGTTCGTTTTTTATTCCTCAGCCGGGATGTTTTAGTCCACACGAGAAAACATTTATTTTTATTTATTGCAGCATACAGAGCTCTCACCACAACATGCGTGCATCTCCACAGAAGCGTTTACTTCCGTGTGTCTCCCTTTTTCTGCACAGCGGAACCCATTAACATTAACATGGTTGCTACCAGGCAAATTATGTACAAAAGAACACCACAGTGTACAATCGCACCTCTACTTACAAAATTAATTGGTTCCAAGACTTTTTTCGTAACTTGAAAATTTCGTAAGTAGAGGTATACTTTATATGTAAATTCTCTGATTCGTTCCACGGTACTCACACAACTACCAACTAAACCCTTTAAAATTGGTCAAAGTGTCCCAATTTTGTGTGAAAGTGTTAGGTTCAAACACCAGACATTTGTTTCACCAACCTGAAAAGAAGGAAATCACAGAGAATTTGAGTTAACTTTATTTAAAAAATGAGAGGTTCAGAGACTGCCCCTGTCACAGCCCTCCAAAAACACTCTGAAGAAAATCCCCTCCTGCCAATTCTCTTATTGTGTTTTGGGAGTGTCCAAGTTACAGGAAGTTTCAAGCTGATCAAAGGAGAGAGAGATCTCTCCTAGTTACAAAAGGTTCTTTGATCATGACCATATGCCCCTTCGAGATAACATCTTTACAGTCACCCTCCTGATACCCTGCAACCCTCACACAATAGTTCAAACAGACAGGCGTCGGCCCCCCTGGGTAGTTCCTCTAAGGTGAAACTTTCCAGGGCCCAAGACACTCTCATTCTATTAACTAACATTTCGACAGTCATACCAGAATCAGGATAACTTATATAAAATAATTCCAACATAACCCTCCTGTTTATCCGGATTCTGCTATAAAATATCATCATCCATAACCTCTTCTTTTCAGATTTTCACATTACAGGATCACAAAAATAACAGAAAAACGTTACACTCAAAAGTCAACAAGGCATAGTGTTTAGCATCTGGGAACATGTCAGGCAGTCCCATGAACTGCATTTCCTCCTCATCCCCAGATGCGTCGGCATCGTCATCATCCCGTGGTTCGCCTCCAGATGTCAATAAGGCATACATTTCGGATTTGACTGGTTCTATGGCATTTGTTATTAATCTTTGACATAACGCACGAATACAGGGAATGCAACAACATCCACAAGTTGTGAGAATGGCAGCATAAACAGCGATTGACATTAAAACTGATACAACCAACTGTTTGTATCTGCCAAACATGCTACCAAATTCACCCCACATTGAGGTGTCGATTCCAGAATGTTCTTTCATCTTGCTGTTGAGGGATCGAAGGCCCTCCAGGGCCTTGGTTAAACTCCCGTCAGCTGCTGTATTGTTAGGGATGAACGTGCAGCATTGGTCGCCAAAGATGGAGCACACGCCACCTTCCTCTGCCAGGAGCATGTCAACAGCAATTCTGTTCTGGAACGCCATCAGGAGGTCACCGACAACTGTTCATGGATGGCTGCAAACCCTTCCTCCGTCCTGTTCTGGAGTCGTGCAATTTGGTCAGCGAGTTTATACTCATCTGGTACGCTGCAGGGAACCCCGATGTTGTTGATGTAGATTGGGTCCCCGTCCAAGAGCGGACCGCTTGGCTCTGCCATTCCAGTGATGAGCCAGGACGTTTCCTGCACTTGTTTTCCAACTCGAGTCTCTGTGGGCGGGGCGTTCAGATACGCCCAGGCTGTCACTGACAGTCCAGTCACTGTGATGTGGATGGCAACAGCTTTCACTGTGGCTTCTGTATAGAGGTGCAAAGTCTATGGGAGGTCAAGGTTAAGTGAGGGGTGCTCGTGGCTGGTGAGTAGACGTCAGATGAGTTTCTTCACGGACAAGGGTTTTGACACCGTCCGACTTAGTCCACTCAGAGTCACCTGTCTCGAACTCTTGACCTGAATTGACTTTGACTTTTCAGCGATCTTTGCTGCTGTGGAGGTTGGTGAGTTGGGCCACGAATGGGTCTTCCCATCGTGGAGAGAACCAGGACTTCATTTTTATAACTCGGATCAGGATCCAGTCACCTGGCTACACCACCTCCTGCAAGATAGACAAATATCACGGCACCTTACATGTTCTTTGGATGAGTTTCTCTCCTTCATCTTCCCATAAAGGAAGTTGAAATGGTCTTCCAAGAATTATCTCAATAAGTGTTAATCTCGAGCTAGTTCTACCAGTTGTTTTGCCATGTTTTGCACTATGCTGTTTGAAAAATGAGCTCCATGATGATTCTGGAGATCCCATGTTCTTTACAGATCAATAAAATAACAAATTAAACAGTTCCTACAAAAATTTTAAAATAGGTATTTATACCTCTTCACCATACCTCCCCCCTGTTGAGACATTTATGGCTCAATTATGGAATACATTTTTGGTAGGCACGGTAGGCCTTTAGCTTTGTACAGTTCGTCTGCACTGTTCTTGAGATCGGCTCAGTTTTGTTGTTGTGTATGCTGTGCAGTAAGTGTTTGCGCTGCTGCTTTAGCTGCTGTGTTCTGTCGTTGTCTTTAACACGTGCTTAACATTCATCATTATGTTTGTGAAAATTTAAAATGCCTTATTAGTCAAAATTAAACATGCTAGCTGATATTCTATTTTGAACACTGTTTCCTTGTTAAGATCAAACCCCATATTTGTTTTTTCCTCTTTCCTACAATTACACAAATTAACTAATCATACTAAAAATAGGAAAAATACAAAAAGCAAACCAGGCTGCTTTCTCCCCAGGAAAACAGCTTTCCCGTTCTCTGTAACAGTTTAGATTCACATCAATTAATATTCAGAAACAAAATGCACACATTTATAATTCTAAATAGAATTGAACCCAGTAAAATGTAACCACCCCTTGTTTGTCAGGGTCAATATTTTTAACATAATTGTATCTTTTAGAGCAATCAAAGCCCATTACCTTTAAAATGCATACTAATCAAGTCCCAATTCATTTAACAATGTGTATTGCGTTGCATATTAACCTCAGTGTTTTTCTTAATTCAAAATATCCCAAACTAGTAGTCTTATTATCAAATGTAACATTCCATTGTCTTCGGAGTTTGCCAATCATCTCCTATAAAACTTTCTTAATCAATATTTTTCAATAGTCAGGCATAAAATTAAATTCTAGTTACATTTCTATCCATTGTAGTTTCTCTTTTCTCTCTAATTGTTTACTTTAAAAATATGTAAGAAGATCTAGTCACAATTGTTTACTTTAACTATCTGTAAGAAGGTGTAGTCTCAATTGAAACGCTTTTTTATGGAGACAATAAAACCAATATAAAAAGTTCCTTATGGCTTACAGCATTGCTCCCCGAGCAATAATCTTTCCAATCAATATTGGAGTGCTTGCCATTTTATCTGATTACGTCAAAAAGTTTATCTTACCTGTCTCCTCATACGTTTCAACTGAGAGAACCTTCTTACAGAGCACAAAATGGATCCGCTATTTTCATGTCTGCTGGTTTGGTCAGGAACATTTGCACTCTCATCCCGGGTTGCTCATCATGTTTCCTGTTGAGAAATGCAATCTCCCTCTGCCAACCCAAAATTAATGCGTTTCCTTAAAGTTTTTTCTTTTATGCAGACATATGTTTAGCCTCATCCTCCAATTCCAATCGTGTAGTTAATAATGGTGTTTGGTATATTCCACTAAATTCGATTTCCATTTTTTTTTTTCTTTTTTTTCGGAACGAAATATGGAAACTTTTGTCAATTCAGTCAATTAATCTGTTAACACAATTTGGATGCCATTATCACAATAAATCAATAGTACTTTGGAATTTGGTATCAAGCACTGTCTTTTCAGTGCTCCTAAATTTTGCATAGCAGATTTGTTTCTCCACTTCAATTTTCACATTTGGAGTACTGCTGCTTTTACTATTGAAATTTCATTTGACTAAACAATTTTCCATAATTTTCATCAAAAATTTGATTTCAAATTTCTAAATCATTTTCCACCTTGATATCTGATTGATTATATCTTGATGGTCGGCCAATTAGAAACACAAAAAGACAAACAAACAACCATTCATTTACACTCAGTGGTCTGCAATTTTTTTCATCACTGGTTAAGAGCCATCCCCAGTCTGGGGCTTCTTGGCAGCTAACCACCTTTTTGCTGTGCTATCAGCCTAATCATTCTCAAAAGAAATAGGTTAATGTTGTTTGGTTGACATCAACTGTTTGATGCTAATGCAATTAATATTCTAATAGTCATTAATATGAACCACGCTAAAGCATATTCCACCTGCTGATGGGCAAAACAAGGAATGTCTTTCTGTCCTAGGGAAATCATGCCTATCCTAAATCAATTATTTTATCTAAATTTACCTAATAATTTGGATAAATGCCGTTTCTGCATTGTTTTCATGTTTGATATCATTAATAATTTGGATGATTCTTAATACTTAAGTCTAAATCGCAAATCACTCTCATATTTCTAAAACCCAATAGTTAAAGCTCTGGCTGAATTCCTATCCGCTCTAAGAAGGCAGTTTTATTTAAAATAAGAGCCATTTTCTGTGCTCACTATTACCTCAATTACAATTCAGGGAAAATAACCTTTCACTAGGCATTTCCTAATATAAATTTTAGTGTTTAATAAAAGACCCATAATTTTTCACTAATATATCATAACACTATCAACTATCTCTGTCTCTCTTGTGGTAGTCTTTCCTGCCCTTTGTTTTTGGTGTGAAGGGAGCAGTAAGCTGTATGGGCGCCCCAACCCCCCCCCCCCCCCCCCTCTCCTTTTGTTTGCAAAGAGTGTGCTTAGCTTGAGGGGGGTCCGCATCTGTGAAGGGGGGTTTCACCACCTTTTTTATCTATCTCTCCCCTTACTTTTGTTAACCATTTGTTTTGCTACCTCCTATTTTAGTCGTGCGCTATCATGTCGTCGCTGTGCGCGGGGAGGGTTGCCCCCGCATTCCCTGGCTATGTGGCCCTCTTTGCCGCACGACCAGCAGGCCCCCTTTCCCCCCCCTCGTCGTCGTGCTCCCCGCTTGCGTGTGGAGCCTCGCACGAGGAGAGCTGAAGAGGGACCACTGTTTTTTAACAGGCCTAATATAGTTATCTCTTCTCTTTTTTGTTTAGCTACTTTCTCAACCTCTTCTATTTGCCCTGCTATTCGCAACCACGCTTTGGTTTGATCATAACCTTGTTTTTGCATTTTACTTCGTTTTTTGTTACACGATTTTTCGATTTTTTGTTGTAGTTCACGGATATCTTTTATTATTAGTCTACCAGTGAACCCATATTTTTTTACCCAATAACGCAAGGATTCCACCGCGTCGGGATCCTCTCTATGGACTATCTTCCAGTCTTTAGACGCAAGTTCCGAGAGGAATTCCTCTTTTTTACTTGTTTTACTCTGTACTTTACCCATTTTTGAATAAAATTTAGTCCCAGTGGGTCTTTGCACCTATAGTGCACTAACACTGGGTTTAGACAACAGGATGTCGATAAATTCCTTTAGTGGTAAACTCACTTCAACCTTTTCAGGCGGAGTCTCATGTCTACATACATCCACTAAAGGTCGACATTTGTCTCCTGTTGTTTGATATGAGATACAAATCACCAAATGGTAAAATGTATTTCCAAACACACTTTTAACACGTTCACTCCTTTTAATTCGCAACCAAGGCTCCGCAAACCTTTACAGAGTTTAATTAGTCTTTTCCAACTAAGGGTGTCTGTTACGCCACGAATTTCTGGTTATTGTTTGTTCAATACAACTTGGACTCCGATATCCTTTACAGAGTTTAATTAGTCTTTTGCAACTAAGGGGGTCTGTTACGCCTACGGATTTAATTTTACAGAGTTTAATTAGTCTTTTCCAACTAAAGGGGTCTGTTACGCCTTCATTCATTCCTTTTCTCATTCATTCCTTTTTTAAATAAAATTTACTCACGATTCTCTGCATCCTCGGTATCCCTTCAACCTTTGGACCCCAGCCCGTAAGGAAGAAACAGTCCTGGAAAAGGATCTTTATGCTGTGGCCACAGACTTTTCTGGATCTTGCTCACCCGCTGGGATCCTTAGGTATCTTGGGATCCGGCTCGAAGGACCAATTAAATGTTAGGTTCAAACACCAGACATTTGTTTCACCAACCTGAAAAGAAGGAAATCACAGAGAATTTGAGTTAACTTTATTTAAAAAATGAGAGGTTCAGAGACTGCCCCTGTCACAGCCCTCCAAAAACACTCTGAAGAAAATCCCCTCCTGCCAATTCTCTTATTGTGTTTTGGGAGTGTCCAAGTTACAGGAAGTTTCAAGCTGATCAAAGGAGAGAGAGATCTCTCCTAGTTACAAAAGGTTCTTTGATCATGACCATATGCCCCTTCGAGATAACATCTTTACAGTCACCCTCCTGATACCCTGCAACCCTCACACAATAGTTCAAACAGACAGGCGTCGGCCCCCCTGGGTAGTTCCTCTAAGGTGAAACTTTCCAGGGCCCAAGACACTCTCATTCTATTAACTAACATTTCGACAGTCATACCAGAATCAGGATAACTTATATAAAATAATTCCAACAGAAAGATGTGAGGAAACTTAACTTAACTTGGATCTTTTTCGTATCTCGAGTCACTCTTTTGCATATAAAAAAATGTCGTAACCTAAAACTTTCGTTCCTAGAGGCATTCGTAAGTAGAGGTATGACTGTAGACTCATTTATGCTGCTATGGCGTGCTACACCTTTAACATCTCAAAGAACGTCAATGTTAGAGGCATTTTCAACGGCGACTCAAAATCCAAACAAAGAGTGAATCGGCTCGGCATAGTCTTTCTCCACAGGTGATGTGCGCGATGCGATATTCACTCGCCAAAAAACAGGAAATGGCAAGACATCATTCTTCTCGGCCGTTCTTATCATTTGGTGCGCCACTCTTCTACGGTGAAATATCGCTTCTCTTACAGCGCTGCGTGCCATCCAAATCAGCACCGAAGAAAAAGCGGGGACCTGATTTCCGCCATTTTTTATCCCGTTTTCTGTTTGTGAGTTTCAGGGTGAATCTTGACATTTTTATGAACTTTTTAAAATACTAAATATGAAAAACTGCAATGTACTGACGCCGTGAATGTTGAAGCCACAAAGTGGTGAAGGATGACAGTAAAGTAAACCTGGAATGAATGCTTAACTTTGAGTTCACATGGATTTTTTTTTTGAGAGGAGGGGTTCTGTTTGGCCGAAATATTACAGAATTGTTTTAGAAATATCAATGAAAAAATGGCGTTATATTGAGTTTTTACACAGCCTGTTTCTCAAAACAAAGTATTTTCAAAAACTTGTCAGTCTAACAATCCGAAAATATATTTGATCTTTTAGCGGCTGCACAACTAAGATCCGCCTTCCTCTCCGCTCTGAAAGCCTTAAGACCCAAAACCTGTTCCATGACGTGCACCCTTCCCTCCTGCTGTTTCTACACCGGCTCCGTTCCATCACTATACAAAACCAGGTTCTACGTGATTATGCAGAATAATTTGACTCACGGTCATTTCTTTCTTTAATTTGCTGGGTCTAACTAAAATCTGTAAAACTGCAGGCTGAGAACCGCCATGTAACAATGACACGTAAAGACCTAGCTCATAATGTCATCGAGGTAGAGCATTCAGATGGCACAGAGCGCTGGCTAGTCATCAAAAAGACATTGCAGCCCAAGAAGGTAATGAACACACTTCTTACATTTTCCTCCTTGTTATTCAGTGCATAGACGTGGATTTTTAAACTGCAATATTTAAGTTTCCAATTCCAAGCGTTGACTACATGCAGATTTCAATGTCTGGAAATCTGAACAGTTTGCAGAATACAGGATGAGGTTCAGAATATATTATTTTACTTATAGTTTTTATCCCGGCTGCTAGGTGTCATGGTAAAATAGTGCCCGCCATTGGCCCTGTTATCTATCCCTCAGTTTGTTTTTTAAAATTCATGAATAAATCGAAAAAAGTCAGAACCTCTATCTCAGGGGTGTCCAAATTGATTCCTGAAGGGCTGGAGTGAGTGCAGTTTTTCTTTCCAAGTGATGAAGAGGATACATTTTCACTACTACTGGTTTCCGGAGAAACCTCATTGGTTAAACTGTCTGTGCTGGATTATAGTTGGAACAAAAACCTGCACCCACTGCGGCCCTTTGTGGAAATGTTTGGAAACCTATTCCTCGATGTGAAACATAAATATCTGGTGTTGCATTGAAATAAAAATGCTTATTTGACGTGAAATCAATCTCTGATTTAAAAAAAACATTAATGCGAGTGATAATTTTCTTGATTTCAGTTTATTTTATTTCACTTCATTTTTGTTCATTTATTCATTCATTTTCTGAACCTCTTATCCTAACAAGGGTTACACGGGGTGCTGGAGCCTATCCCAGCCAGCTACGGCACCAGGCGTGAGACGCTGAATCGGTGGCCAGCCATTCGCAGGGCACAAGTATTTAATTTTATTTTCTAAAACATACATTTGTCAAGCCAAGTTTTCCAATAGCTATAATAATTTATTTTAGTATTTTCGGTTTTCATGTTCATGTTTTTGGTTTGTAATTTAAGCCTTTTTAATTTTTAGCTAATAATTTTCATTTCGGTGGATTCCTACTACAGTGGTACCTCGAGATACGAGCTTAATGCTTTCCGGGACTGAGCTCGTATGTCGATTTTCTCGTAACCCAAATGAACGTTTCCCATAGAAATGAACTAAAAACTAATTAATTTGTCCCAACCCTCTGAAAAAACACCCAAAAGACGATATTGGATTGGAAAAACATTTTTATTTGTTCTAATTCGCCATCTATTAACAAAGTAACAAATAACTAGTGGTTTAATATTACTAAAATGTGTTTAATATTTCTAAAATTAGACAGATTTCGCGTAAGGGAGAGAGAGTGACAGAGAGAGGGGAAGAGGGGGGGACTTTTTGCACGGCTACGCGCTCATAACATAACATAAACAAATTTAAATGAACTTGGATTACTATGCAGACACTCAAAAAAAATTTAATCTAACCTTACACTAAACTTAATTCTAATTTTGTTTTAAATTTTGATACCTATCTTCTCTTTCTTTGGCTCTATTTGTCCCGCCTCCACCCTGACTTTCAGATGCAACCTATCGAGGGTTGTTTGCTTTTGTATTCCCTTCAAAATAGTCCCAAAATGATGCACACAAATGTCCTCACAATAGGATAACGCACGACCAATTGCCAACGAGAAGTATTATATACGCCATTCGCATTGACTAACGGGAAAAAAACACTGAAAAAATGCAACGCTCCGCCCAATGCTCGCAGAGACATTGCACGAGGGAGTTGCAACCACAGAGACATTACACGAGGAAGTTGCGGGGAGAGAGACAGTGGCCATGATGTTCTTATGAGCAGCCTCTCGCGTCCGCTGTCTGCTCTTATATCAAAATTTGTCTCGTATCTAAAGATAAATATTTGCTCAAAATTTTACTCGTAACTCAAATTGCTCGTATGTCGGGGCACTCGTATGTCAAGGTACCACTGTATTTTACAATCTAATATGAAACAATACAGTACATGACTACATCCTATGATATTATTCAGTGTTGGCATTTGTTTCCTTTTAAAGCTCAGTGAAAATGTTGACTCGACCGAGCTTGCCCTTGCCTTCCAACTTACCTGTGTCAACTCCGAAAGTGACATGGCAGGCCAACCACAGAAACAGCCTGTTTTTGCTTATCTGCCTCTTCGCAGCTTTGGCTTCCGCTTCATTATCCAAGGTTTTTATTTTTCTGATCTTTTATATACAAAAAACGACACTTATTGACTGTTTGATGTGAGAAAACTGTGACACGAGTATACTCACCTAGTTCTCTTTTTACCTTACTTTGAAATTACTGTAGCTCGTGTGTGTGCATATAACCAGTAAACAGTAATGTGTATGTAATTGTAGTGAGTGAGTTTTATAAGGCACATGCTCTGTTGTATACCTTTTAACTTTTCAAGCATGTATTTTTTCTCTTGCAGGTGACTTTGATATCCCTTCTTCTCGAGAGGATGTTGACAGAGATAGCTCATGGAACCAGTGGCTCCGAGCAGAGATACCTCAACTCTTTCTTCAGGCCATGAACGTCTTCATTGTAAAGCAGCATCTGGATCATTTCTAAAGCTTGTTTGGAATGTGCCATCAGATTTTCTTATGTTTTTTCTGCTTCCAGGATCACCCAGAGTTCACAGGTCTGAGGGGTCTCTGTCAGATCCTGCAGTTCATTCCACTGCCTGATGAGGTGTTAGACTTTTTTAAGCCTGTTGCCAGCCAGATTATCCAGTTGCTCAAGGGAATGGCCTTCCTGCCTACACTCAACTCAGGTATTACCCACACTCTGCTGCGGGGCTTGCTTAATGGACACTATAATCGAGATCATTACGATGGTCCTGCAAAAAAAGCTGTCCATCTTGCTCCTTTTTAAAAGCACCACTCAGACTCAGGGTGTACCCTGTCTCTGGCCTTCAGCCACCCGAGATTCCTGTGAATACAGAAACACTTAGTTTCTGGCTCAAAAGGTTATTCATTCATTTTCTGAACCACTTATCCTCACAAGCGTCACGAGGGTTACCGGAGACTATACCAGCTAACTACGGGCAACAGGCATCGGGCACCCTGAATCGGTGGGCAGGCAATTGCAGGGCACAATAAGACTGACAACCATTCATGCTCACACTCATACGCTGGGGCAATTTACAGTGTTCAATCAGCATGTTTTTTGGGATGTGGGAGGAAACCGGAGTACCTGGAAAAACCCACACGAGCCTGGGGAGAACATGCAAACCCCACACAGTGAGAACCGACCTGGGATGAAATCCTCAACCCCAGAACTGTGAGGCCGACACGCTAACATCTAGGCCGCCGGGCTGCCTTGGCTCAAAATTTTGCTCACAACATGTTTTTTGGGATGTGGGAGGAAACCGGAATACCCGGAAAAAACCCACGCGAGCCTGGGGAGAACATGCAAACCCCACACAGTGAGAACCGACCTGGGATGAAATCCTCAACCCCAGAACTGTGAGGCCGACACGCTAACATCTAGGCCGCCGGGCTGCCTTGGCTCAAAATTTTGCTCACAGCATGTTTTTTAGGATGTGGGAGGAAACCGGAATACCCGGAAAAAACCCACGCGAGCCTGGGGAGAACATGCAAACCCCACACAGTGAGGACTGACCTGGCATGAAATCCTCAACCCCAGAACTGTGAGGCCTACACGCTAACATCTAGGCCGCCGGGCTGTCTTGGCTCAAAAGTTTTGCTCATCATTTTGTTTGTAGCCTAATTTATATATATATTTTTACACAGATGGTCAGGTTGTGTCGAAGCTACCGTCTCAGGTGGCGGTCTGTAAGGACGCTGTCATTCGCAAGGTGATAAACCAAGATGAGCTGGAAAAGCATCTCTCGCTATCATACCTGCACCCAAGTCTAAGCCCCGCCCCATCTGCCTCTCTACTCGCCCACCTGGGTGTTCGGAACCTCAGGGGCACTGACGTTACCATGGTGACCACAGCCATGGCTAAGGAGCTGATGAAAGAAAAGACTATACACACAGGTGAGTGGAGATTTGGTTTTCAACTCTTTTTCAAATCTATAAACATTTAAATGAATTATTTTGACACATTTTTTTATTCAGTTATTAAAAAAATATTTCATGTAACATGTCTACTAATCTCCTTTGATCTTACAACATGCTGTATGTACAGTTAGGTCCTGCTACTTTGTAACTTAATCATTTTGTTTCTAACTTTATTATATTAAAATTCACTGTGCTACTGTATCTACTGGAGTGGCTGTACTGATCTGAGGCCACTGTGGAATAAAGCAGGAAAAATATTACACTTATCACAGATCACTTGCTCTAATTTTCTTCCAAGTTTTTTAAACACATCACTAACTGATTTGTTCCGAATCTGCAGAATAAGGTTAATACATAAATAAAACAAGGAATAACCACCAGTTGATGGTTAGTATTGTATTTTCCAAACGATAAGTCTCTTTTTATATAGTTTGGCCAGTGGTGCGATTTATACTCCAATGCGATTTAGATGTGAAATTATTCATACAATATGATATCATTTCATTTTACACTGAACAAACATTGGTGATGGGTGGATTGTTTTTCTACAGTAACACCTAAACTATAGCAGTAAATAGTTTCCAAGACCAAGATCCAATGATACGTTAGTCTTTCGACACATGACTAAAGTAGCTTCCACACAGACAATAGTCTTATTATGATAACAACTCTCTTTGCTGTCTTACTAAAAGTCACAAATGTGAGCCTCGTCATTCTTGATAGAGCGAATGCTAGACTCAATTACACTAAAATTTAGCGAGATGGCAGCTAAAGTGTTCCCTTTCTTTGACATATCGAGCAGTTTCAACTTCCCTACGAGTTTTTGCTTTCTCAGTTGCCGTTTTGCGTAGGAACATTCACGCTTGTGAGTTATTGTGGGCGAAAGAGCGATCCGAGATCAACACTAACTGAGCACGGAGGAGCGACGCTAAAATATATTGTAGCATTGACAAAGGAGTCGCCATTTTTGTCAGGATTTTAATTATTTGGATTTTGAAAACAAAGAGGCTACAAAAAAAATGGGAAACCTTCATCCAACACTTCCACATAACTGCCCCATCCTTCTGCTTACTCACATGGTGAATTCATGAACAGTAGGAAAACAAAAAAGGGTAAAATGCATCTTATAGAGATATATGCTGAAAAATGTATCTTTAAAAAGGCCCTGTTAGATAACGGATGCCAGGTAAGGCGGTGAACTAGGTATCAAGTTTGTTTTATTATTCCTACAATATGAACATTTTATATGACATGTCTGTTCTTTGTTTTGAAATGTATCAAATGAAATTCCCCCCAAAATGAGGCTTATGCTCCATTGTAAAATGTTTTTCCCTTTCATTGAACATTTTTGTCCCGTGCGACTTATGGTGGTACTTATAATAATAAAAAAATACAGTAGACTTAAAGAGTTTTTTCCGAGCAATTTGCAACTAATTGATTAAATGCATATAAAGGAACCAATTCAATTGTAGTCACAGTATAATTGTTGCAGCCTTGAATGAAAACAATGTCTTAAAGCGTTGAAAAAAAAATGATATCCACTCATCTCTGCCCATAAAACGAAAAGAAAAAGGTTCAAGTCCATATGGAGAAAAATAAGAATCATTTAGAAGGGCAAACAGTTGGAGGATCCCTTTTTGGACGATCATGTTGTCAATTTAGCACATTGAATGATGCAATGATCCAATCAATATTTTTCTCTTCTAGATGCTGGGCTGCGTCAGTTGGCCAGACTTCTTGTGTGCAATTTCAGGGCGGTGGAAAATGGTTATGGGGACGAGAGCTTAGTTTTGCAGACTCTTAGGAGTCTTCCAATATTTCCTCTGGCTAATGGAGGTGTGGTGCCACTAGATGGAGATGCTGTTTTCTTCCCTTTGGATAAAAGCAATGTAAAGAAAAATAAAGAAGCCCAAAATGGTAAAGTATTTTATGTATGCATTTAATCTTTTCTTTAGCTTGACTTTTTAATAATCATTCACTCATTCATCTTCTTAACCGCTTATCCCCACAAAGATCATGGGGGGGTGCTGGAGCCTATCCCAGAATACTACGGGCACCAGGCGTGAGACATGCTGAATTGGTGGCAAGCCAATCCCAGGGCACAAGGAGACAAACAACCATTTGCGCACACATACCCAGATGCAATTTAGAGTGTTCAACCAGCCTACTCGCAACTGCTTGTTTTTCACTCACAGGCGCCTCTGTTTTCATGTACCAGCCCATAAATAAGGCGCTTCAGGTCAATGGGCGCAACAACTGTAGTGCTAGCATGACACATATGTTAGCATGCATGCTAGCGCATGTTATGCTAGCACAGTGGTCCCCAAACTATTCCAGAAAGGGCCGCAGTGGGTGCAGGTTTTCGTTCCAACCGGTAAGAGGAAACCTTTCCACCAATCTGGTATCCTAGAAGTGCAATCAGTGGATTGCAGTCAGGTGCCTAGAAGTGCAATCAGTGGATTGCAGTCAGGTGCTTCTTTTTTCAGCAGAAACCTCATTGGTTAAACTGTTTGTGTTGGATCGGTTGGAACAAAAACCTGCACCTACAGCGGCCCTCCAGGACCGGTTTGGAGACCTCTGTGCTATTACATGTTAATGCTAGCGGGTATTGTTTTAAAGGCAGAAGGAGCTAAATTAAATTTGATTGTGCTTTATTGACGAAATGTGTACTCACGTTAAGAGAAGTCAAAGCATTCAAACATCTACAAATCCATAAAAATGCTCATCTTCTGTTCTGACATAAAGAGTTCGGCCAAGTTGGCGAGTTCACCGTCCAACACGCCGTGTTCCATCTCACTGTCACAGTCAGAGTTGTCGCCGTTGTAGTCCGTGAATGTAATGTCGGCTTTTGCGAAAGCTCGAACTACAGTGATGGCCGACACTTTATCCCAGGCATCCACAATCCATTCACAAATTGTCCTGTAACTCGCCCAACGCTGCCTGCCAGTCTTTGTATAACTATATGTGCTATCGGACATCCATTGCTTCCAAGCCGTTTGCAACTTTGTTTTGAATGCTCTGTTTATGCCAATGTCCAGCGGTTGTAGTTCCTTTGTCAATGCCTCCAGGAATGACAGCTGACGGTATGCTCTGAGTTCATATATACTCATGGAGTCGCAGATCAGCATAAACATGTGGAAAAAGCCATCCGGTCTCCTCACGTACACCTCATTAAGCCTCTCTTTCATTTTGTCCTCGTCCATCCATCCCTTCTGGTTGACTTTGACAATGACTCCGGCTGGAAAGTTTTCCTTAAGCAATGTGTTTCTCTTAAAAATCACCATGGGTGGTAGTTTCTAACCGTTCCCGTAGCAAGCAATCACAACGGTGAAAGCTGCCTTCTCTGTGGCCCGTTGTACGTACCGCATCCGTGCTGGTTCCCTTCTTGTTAACAGTGTGGTTCATCGGAAAGTCGAAGGTGAGCAAGATCTCGTCCATAGTGATGTGGTTGGGCTGGATATGCTTGTAGGCAATCTTTTTTGCTGCAGTCGGACCAAAAGGCTGTCATCTTATCCCTGTAGTCTCCTGAAAGCTGGTATGCCACTGTAGTTCCTACCCAGGTGGATAGATGGCTCCGTTTCATGAAGCAAATGCACCAAGACGAACTTCCATGAAAATGTTCAATTTTCATTTCAAGCTTACTCAAATGGTGACTGTAGAGTCGCTTCTCCCCGCTGTTTTTTCAAGTTCGATTCGCTTGAGACCGTCTTCCAACTTGGGCCACCTTGCTTTACATCTGCGGAAACTCAGCGTTGTCTTTTTGACTTGTCTAAGCAGATTTTTCAGCTTCCTCCACTTGCAAATCATGGACAAGTTTATGTTGAGGTGCCTTGCTGCAGCTCGATTTCCTTGTTCTTCCGCGTAGCAGAAAACTTCCAGTTTGAACTGTGCCTCGTTAGCATCTCTCTTTGCAGGTGCCATGTTAGGGGTTCAAACTGATATTGTTTTGCACAAAGCATACCAGCACTATTTATAGTTTATGTATTGGTACGGGCTCTTTTCTTGTCCGACCTCCCCCCTTTCACACCTGCCTCCTGTCATCAGTCACGTCTGCCCTTTCTCAATATAAATGTAGCGTGTTGGCAAGAAATACATCCACGCAGTCAAGTGGTCCACATCATATTCACATCAAATTTTGTGCATACACAAGGCGCACCGACTGATTGTGCGCCAGTTCATAAAAATGTGAAAATCCATGCTGAAACTCGTAAGCGGAAGCTACTCTTGCCACTAGGACTCAGCAATAAAAATTCGATTATCGCAGCCATGTCTGGTCTACATTAATTTCGATATTCGAGGGATTACTGTAATGGACTGTTCACAGGTAAAAACCCAAATCTGCAATTAAATGTAGACATTCAGTTAATTCATATTACAACAATTTGGCTTAAAAAAAAACAAATGTTATTTTAGGTTATGGAACTGAACCAGATCTGAAAAAAATATGAATAAAAGCTCATGACAAAAAAGAGAGCAGGCACATCAGGTTACAGTCAAAATGTTAAATGCATAAATGTATAGATGTGTTAATAATTATTTATGAATGGGAACTTGTAGGTCAGATTGATCTTGGGTTCACATTTTTTGAAAGGTTTGTGTGGAGGGTAAATAAATTAGATCATTCCATTTCCTTTTGCTGGAGAAATTGATTGTAGGACACATTTCTACTTTTTCACAACATTTGGATCTGTGTGAAAATAGTGTCATCATACCTAACTACAGTATATACTTTCTAGGCTGAAAAGTGCATGCCTGAGTTTGACTCATACGGCCTCTTCTCCTATTTTGACTTCATGTATTTTTATGAGTCCCCAATTACATGGAGGAGTTTATTTTGCCTCTAAAACAGTGTGCTAGTAAAGCTGCAGGTTTGATCAAAATTAAATAGGTTTGCCTCGTATTACTTTGATATATCTTTTTGATGTGTCAAAAACAGAATTGAATTGAATTGAATGGTTTTATTGTCATTATACAAGGATAATCTGAATGAAGTTCAGAAATTCAGAAGGCTCAGCATTTTTACCAAATTGCAATAGTCGCTGGAAATGCTGAACTCTTCTGCTTTGGTTGTGTGTACAAGTGTGTGTGTGTGTGTGGAGGGGGGGGATTGGCGATGGTGGTGGAGGGAGGGGGGTTTGTCGCAGAGGGACCACAGTGAATCATTGTGAACTCTTAAAATATTCAGTGGAACACAGACGAAGTGATGTGTCAGCCTTGGAATGTAGGCCACTGACAGTCCTTCTCTAAGTGTGTAAGCATACAAGAACTAAAATGTATTTCATTACTGGATATCACTATTATCTAGAGCATTTGCCTTTGTATAATTCAATCTTCTTTTGCATGTCGGTTCAAGTCGTATAAAGAAAGTATCCATTGCTGTTCTCCACAATACAGTCATACCTCTACTTACGAAATTTTTGGTTCCAAAACTTTTTTCGTAAATTGAAAATTTTGTAAGTAGAGCAGTACTTTATATGTAAAATGTCTAATTTGTTCCACGGTCCTCACCAAACTACCAACTTTAAACCTTAAAAATTGATCAACGTGTCCCAATTTTGTAGGAAACTTTTGAAGACACACAAAAATGAAGGAAAATGATCATAGAATTGTTTAATAAGCAATTAAAATCAATAGACAGGCAAAATCTATTTGTGTTGAAGCGCATGTGCACAAAATGTCAGGAAGCTAACGTTAGGCAAAAGAGGCAGAGAGCACATGAACACACATCTAGTAAACATAAAATATATGTATAAATATATAAATATATATATATAGATATCAAAATGTTCACCCATTTTTTTACCGCCACTGCTTCTTATCTGTTTGGATTTAAGTTCCCCTTGGGCGCTGCTTGTTGACAGAGGTTTTGAGAAAGATTGTATCTATAGACAATTGCCTTAAACGACTTTTATTAATATTTCTAAAATGCACAAGACAAACATCGTCAAAGTGGGTGATCGCACGACTTGTGAACACTTTCAGGATGTTTTTTCCATGAATTCAGAAAGTTCGTAAAATTTCTTCCCCATTTTTTTCTCATTTGTGCTGTTGGAATGGTGGCAGCCGCCTTCTCTGAATTCCTTGTGTGTTGCCGAGCGTTGCATTAATTCCTGCTCCATATTGAGAGTTCATTTTGATGCCCCTCGACCAACTCGTCAACGTCCTCCTTACTGACCACCGGCCCCATCATTTGCCTCCGCGGCACAATTTCGCCCACCGCAGGCTGTGGTTCAGGTTGAGGCTCGACTGCGAGTTCCTCGAAGGCACTCGGTGGCCACAGCTTCCCCCAAGCAAAAGTTCAAGCCCACAACGACAAATGGCAGTGAAAAAAAACATAAGAAAATCTTGAAACATGAAGAGTTGTTGTTGAGTGTGACTCTGTCGAAGGCACTCAGCCACAGTTTCTTCCAAGCATAAGTTAGCACACAATAGCTGATAAAGAAGCATGGAGGGTTGTTGTGACACAGTCATTGAGAGCCCAGTAGAGTGTAATGAAATTGTCAAGCAAGAAGCAGCGCATCCACGAAAATGTCAAGCTAAAATAACGGACACATGAAATGTATTGACGTTTTCGTAACTTGGATCTTTTTTTGTATCTTGAGGCACTCATTTGTATCTCAAAAGGTTTCGTAACCTTAACATTTCGTACCTAGAGGCATTCGTAAGTAGAGGGATGACTGTAATGGGTTCAGAAAAGGTACTAAAACACTCACTGATTGAACAATCCCCAAATCCTCCACATAATCTAGTTGAGTGATCCCCTCATTTTTCGCGGTTAATGTCGACCAGAACCCCCCCGTGAAACGTTAAAAACCGCAAAGGTTTTGCCCTACCCCAGAAAATCTAAAATAAATAAGAATAAAAGATCGACCTCTCTCTTTCTCTCTGTCTCTCTCTCTCTCACTCTCTCTCTCTCTCTCTCTGTCTCGCTTTTTCTGGCATGATTTTTTTCTTACTGAAATTGTGCATGCATGAAAAGGATTGTGCGTTCAGTTAGGCCATGTGGCAGTCATTCAGGATTCATTGAACTGTTTTACAATTTTTCTTGACAGGAGTGTCAAAAAATAGAGATGGAGAACTATCAACATTTCTGTAAGACGATTCACCCAACTATAGTCCGGCTGCATTTCAACCAATGTTTGATCGATTAAGTACGTTAGGGATAATCAGCAAAATCGACCATTTTTTTTTTCCATCTATGATCTCAATTTTAAATTTCTAATGCAAAGAATATAACAATTATGTTTAGACATATAATCAAAAGGTTTCTGAATTCTGAGAATAGACACATTGTCAAGTTTACTTTGACATTCAGCAGCCAATGTTCATTTTACTGTTTTTTTTTCTCGAAATTAAAGTTGAACTTCAATTTTGGACCTCAAGTGCACCAAAGAAGCAAACATAAAATCCTGCCCTCTATTGTATTATATCTCAATTTTAGTTAACGTCTCTCGTATGCACTCAGCTTTCAGCTACAATTAGAATTAACCATCTCACTCAAAAATATAAAACAAATATCTGGAGTTTATGTTGCACACAAGTCTATAATAACAATACTAATCTTTTTTTCCCTTCTCTAGGACATTTGAACATTTTGTACGAGGATCTAAATGTAGTTCACCCGTCTTTGCTGAGCTGCGTGGAACCTTTGGAAAGTCAACAGGTGCGGGAGCTGCTGGGAAGACTTGGAGTTAATCAGCTTGAGCCACAAGAGCTTCTGGACCAGCACATCTACCCTTCATTACAAAATGAAAAATGGAAGGTACATTTTTTATATGCTGCCTCAATTGTGTGTTTTTTGAGTTGTGAGTAAAGCACTTGAAAAAGATATGCTTTAAAATCTAAGTGACTGTGTCTTTGAAAGACTAGACCTAGTATAACTGATGTTTATGTGGTATAATGTCGGTCAAAGGATATAGATATGCAAATCACTACTTTCATTACTGATAAAATAATGTTTAACACAAAAAATAACACCGTTCATGGTTGATGCCGTTGTGTGACATCGGCCACACCATCTGTTTACCTTACGTAAATGATGATACACTCAAAATAGGTAAAAAGTAGAAAATAGGCAAACACTCTTTTTACATGCTTTGTGATTCAGTTTAATATGTCTCTGTCTTTCTCCATTTTTTATACCACTTATTCTCGGGTTGTGGAGGTGCTGGACCTATCCCAGCCAACTCTGGGAAGTAGGCAGGGGACATCCTGAATTGGTTGCAAGTCAATCGCAGGGGACAATAAGACAAACAACCATTCACGCTCATATCTAGTCAATTTAGAGTATGCAAACAGCCTACCATGTATGTTCTTTGCCGCAACATGCAAACGAGGAAACACAGGAAGTTTGGAACCCACCGGAGAGTAACCCTTGATCTCAGAACTGTGAGGCGGACATGCTAACCACACTCACTGTGCCGCCCCCACCCCCTATTACTAATCGACAAAATTAAATACCATGTCTTTTCACTTTATTACCACTGGGATGCACTTAATCAAGGAGATTGTCTTTAAATGCATATTTTGCTATAATTCTCTGACTCATTCTCTTATTTTTCCCTTTTTATTACATTTTATTTTATCCACAGTCAAAACCAGAGGCTGTGGTTGTGAGTTACCTGGTTTTCATCAAGCAGAATTGCACCACAAGCCAGGAATATGCAGATATTGAAGTGCCAGTCCTCACTAACAAGGGTCTAATATGTCCAGGGCAGGACTGGGTACACTTCTCTGAGGCATATGACAACATGAACTTGCCAAAGATGCTACCCGGTAAGTTTTTAGACTCACCCTGGATATTGCTATTGTTTGAGCCGCAAGCCACTTGGTTCCGGTCTTTCAGAGAAATAAATTAATGTATCTTCCGAGCCGCTTATTCTCACGAGGGTTGTAGGGTTTCTGGATCCTACCGCACCCAACAGTGGACAATAGACAGGAATGAAGGAGACAATATACAAGTAGACATGGGCGATACGACAAAAATTGTCATCATGATTAAAAAAAAGAAAATAACAGTCAACGATAATTATCTTTTTCTTTCAAATTTGAAACTTAAAACTTTTGGGAATATGTAAACAAATTACTTCCCTCATTATTCAATTATGATAGTAAATATGTTACCTTACTTTAAAAAAAAGTATTAAAAGAATAAAGCCTGCAGAAATTTTGACAGGCGTCTTTATTTTTATAAATTTGTATTTAAACCAAGAGTTACAATGCAATATGAAATAAATAAAATAATCAACTGAAGACCATCACCATTGTCAAGCAGACTATTTTCAGTCTCACACAAAGAAAGAGTGTAAATTTACCTCACATATGGCCGTTTACAAAAAATAAAATTAAAAAGTTTGATGAGATTAACCCAAGTTAACAAGTTTTAGTTTTTAACAACATTTTCAGAACATTTACATAGAATGGAGAAACACCTCGATATCAAAAAAAATATTACAGACTGCTCAAATGAGAACAGTCGGTTAAAGAAATTTTCAATAAGGCTGCTCTTGGTGCACAGGTATTTACAAGGCATTAAAAAAACAGAAAGCTCCAGGGAGAATTCACTTGGATCTTTTAGTGGGTCGACTCAGTGTTGTCCTGCATCTCATAATCACTCATTTTGGCCATGTTTGTATTGTCCTTTTAGGTTCATGCTCCGTGTTAGCCATCTATTGCTAACCTTGTTAAAACACTTTTCCTTATCATTCTCTTCTTCTCCTGAATGTTGTTCTGGAACTAGCGTTCATGTCACAAAAGCGCCCCATTCTTTGTTGAGGTCGTGTGGTGTAATTGCAGTTTAAAATGACTTTTTCTCTAAAATGGTTGATTGGGCCAAACGGTCGGTCCACCTTGTTTGTGCACTAAATTCAAATTTTTGTGAGACCCTGACCGCTTGAGTGACTGGTTTTAGTGGACATTCACCCTAAAAATAGCCTCCCTGCGTATTCCAAGCGTTACGGTAAATCCATTCAAAACATCCCAGGCGAGTGGCAAGACATTTGACTTCCGTGTTCTCGTAGTGCTTTTAACTCTCAAAAACAGTGATGAATCTCGGATGGCCGCCAACACAGAGGTTCCATACAAAGACAGGCAGGCAGCGTCGCACGTGTTACGTGACGATTTGGAATGGATTGTCGATGCCGGTGCGAAAGTGAGCACTGTATTTTGAGCTTTCATCAAAGCTGGAATCACTTTTACGAAACCCCACGACGAACACGCTGACCCTGACAATGTTATTGTTGGCCAACTCTTTATGTCAGATACAGAAGATGAGAACTTTGACTGATTTGTAGATGTTTGAATACTTTGACTTATATTTTCACGAATAAATATCTCATCTCATCTCAATTTCGGGCTTATTAGGGTCGCGGGGGTGCTGGAGCCTATCCCAGCTGACTCTGGGCCAAAGGCGGGGGACACCCTGAATTGGTGGCCAGCCGATTGCAGGGCACAACGAGACGGACAACCATGCACACTCACATCCATACCTAGGGGCAATTTAGAGTGTGCAATCAGCCTACCATGCATGTTTTTAGAATGTGGGAGGAAACCGGAGTACCCGGAGGAAACCCGTGCAGGCCTGGGGAGAACATGCTAACTCCACACAGGTGGACTGACCTGGATTTCAACTCAGGATCCCAGAGCTGTGAGGCCGACGCGCTAAGCACATGTTCCACCGGGCCGCCCGCGAATATACATTAGATCAATAAAACAAAATCAAACTCAGGTTTGCTCCTGTTGCACTTTTTAAAACATACGCGAGCATGCATGCTATGTGCTATGCTGTGTGTCATGCTAGCACAACCATAGCTGCGCGTCCTTTATAACGAAGCACCCTATGTATTGACAAAAAACAGAAAATACACTCCGAATTGAGACTGCGTTTTATAGGTGTGAAAATGCGGTACTTATACACCAGGGGTGTCAAACCGATTCCGCCGAGGGCCGCAGTGGGTCCTGGTCTTTGTTCCAACCGATCCAGTCCTGACATTTTAACCAATCAGGTGGCTTCTAAAATAAGTAGCACCTGACTTTAATTAACTGATTACACTTGCAAAAGGTATTCTCTTGTTGAGTTGGAATGAAAACCTGCACCCACTGCGGCCCTTTGAGGACCGATTTGACACCCCTGTTATACACAGTACATATTACATGTATTTTTATGTTGTGATCCTTTCCAATAATATTTCTACTACTCTCCCCCTTGGCACTCATAAATCAGGGTATGATTGGGTTCTGCTGAGTCCCAATTATTTGGAAGCAGACAATGACATGGCAGGTTGGAAGAAACTGTTCAGCAGACTGGGTGTGTGTGATGGGCTCATCATCCGAAAAGAGAGACGGACTCTCACGCAGACTGAATTGGTAAGGATGACATCACAGTATGTATACCCTTCTCTTTTTCAAAATCATCTAAAAATATTGTGGTCATATAACATCAGATGTTCTTCTGTGGGCTATAGTAATCTAAGTTCATTTAAGTCAAATTTCTCTCTCTCTATTTCTCGTCCGCGCACTCCGTTATCGTCTGTACTGACTAATGCTACATTTTAGTATTAAAAATCATAACCACTTACTTTGTGAGTAGATGGTGAATTAGAACCAATAGAAATATGTTTTTCCATTGTAATGTACTGTTTTTGGTGTTTTTTCCAGAGCGTGGGAACGAATTAATGTGTTTATAGTTAATTTCTATGGGATTTGAGATAGGAGTAAATTGACTTACGAGCTCGGTCCTGGAACGCATTAAGTTCCCATCTCAAGTTATTACTGTACTATGACATGACCAACCTAATCTGTACCCTCTATGTCCCTCATACATAACTGACTGATGACTAGTCTGTGGTGTATCTTGGACCTACTTCCTAAGATATAGTGGGTGGACGTCAGTCTGATTCCATCTCCAAGTGTTTTTTTCTCTCAGCAACAATTTTAAAAATAAATGTTCATAACGGCAGTCACAGCAAACCTCTTCAGATCATTTGTGTTTCAAAAGTGAGCAGATAGAACAGGTGCCACAGGGAAAGTGTCAACAGGTTGTAATTTCAGATGCCTGTTTTAGTTTGGGCTTCAACCACCAACTCATTGTTTGTGGATTTATTCTGATAGTTTATGGAGTAAATATAGTATACATGGGATAGAGTGGATAAACAGCAAATTCCTGTTGGACCTTTAATAATTGGTTTTCTGGGGTGGGGGGTTTATATATTTTCAGAACTCTAGTCCATGGTCTGCTGAAAGCGCAACGTGGTACCAAACGACAGGGGTGGACTGTGTGCTTGACGACTATCCATGCGAGGAGTTTCATGCCCTGGCCACAGCTCAGTTGGACCCTCCGGATCTCCTGGCACAGAGAAAGGCTCTGCTAAATCTGTTGGCAAGCAACTGGAACACAGGGTAACACATGTTGTGTCACAGCTGTCAAATGAATAATTTCTCATGAGTATTAGAATCATTATATTGAATGATTTTAAAAGACAATATCACACAACCGTGTCTAAAATGACTACTATATATATACACGTGCCCCGACATACGAACAATTTGAGATACGAGTAAAATTTCGAGCAAATATTTATCTTGAGATCCGAGACAAATTTTGATACACGAGCATACAGCGGACGCGAGAGGCTGCTCATAAGAACATCATGGGCACTGTCTGTCTCCACGCAACTCCCTCGTGTAATGTCTCTGGTCACAACTGCCTCGTGTAATGTCTCTACGAGCGGAGCGTTGCATTTTTTTCAGTGTTTTTCCCCCCGTTAGTCTGTGTGAATGGCGTAGCGATCACTAATACGAGAGTATATACTACTTCTCGTTGGCAAGCGGTCGTGCGTTATCCTATTGTGAGGACATTTGTGTGCATCATTTTCGGAATATTTTGAAGGGAATACAAAAGCAAACAACCCTCGATAGGTTGCATCTGAATGTCAGGGTGGAGGCGGGGCAAATAGAGCCAACCCGGGTGAAGAAAGGTATAACAAGTTAAAACAAAATAAACATGAATATGCCAAACTACACCAGGCATTGCGAAACCCTCCCACTTGAAAATACACCATCGGAAACGATTCCACCCATAAATCTATTTAAATTGGATGCATTCAATGTGAGATGGGTGTTATTGTTTTTTCGCAGTTTTTTTGTGTTCATTAAGTAGGACAAATGAAGTAGTAAATATGTTCCCTAATAGCAGATGTCAATGCGAGTGTCTGTTCACAATTTACCAGGATGGTAAAGTTTGACCAAATAATACTATTGTATTTTTTTTAAAGCATCGGCCATGAGGATACATGCACTAACCTGCATTTACTACATACACTGGTGTACATGAATTTTTTTTTGTTGAAGCGAGAATCGGAACTTCTTTGTGCATTTGATTTTCAATGCTTCTTGCTGCTGAATAATCTGATCACACACTTTGGAGAGCAGTAAAAAACATCAACATCACTGAACCAGAATGCTTAACCTGACCTTTCAAATTAACTTTGTAGACATGCTTCTCCTAAGTATGCTTTTACATTTAAATATCACAAGGTTTTAAAGTCATTGCCTGTTCATCATTCCAGACATCGCTACTCTCAGTACCTCACTGCGCAGGTGATCGACAGAGATGCTCGACCAATCAGAACGACCAAGTCTTCCTTCTACCACTTTCTTTGTTCTCTGAAATGGATGCCATGTTTTCGCCAACAAGAAAATGAAAAGGAAGAGATTCAGTACCTCTGTCCAAACACAGTCTACTTGAACGAACCTGAAATCACCAAACTGCTTGGGACACATGTCTATTATGCGCCCATGGAACCAAGCAAGTTCAGCCAAGACTTAGGTAGGAATCTGTTTTAGATTTGTTACCATTATGAATGAGTCAAATGAACATTTCCTATAAAGTAGCCATTGGAAAATGAAGAAAAATACTCCCTCTCACCCAATTATGCTAGGAGATGAAGAGTAGTCTAATTGATTCTAGGCTGGATTGTAAAACTTTTTTTATAAAGAATGTGCTCTGCTTATGGTTAAGTCTGTCCAAAATTAGTAGAATGTCAAAATTAGGGCAGAAAGACAACCTCCCTGAGCACACTGAGTACCGGTGTGAGCAACATCATCATTGCTCGCTATGGGCACACACCAGTATCACACCTGCCATAAGCAGGTGCATGTCTACTACACATAAATGATTTAGTAATAATAAAATGTAATGATTAATATCTATGAATGGGCGGCCCAGTGTATGAGTGGTTTGCGCGTCGGCCTCACAGCTAAAAAAAAAAATGGGATTTCATTTTGTGCGCTCCATATGATTTGCTGTGCGCAGAGAAGACGAGAGTAGTGCGCAATTGCGCACGCGCACAGCTTAGAGGGAACATTGGTTCCAGGTAATGTCACTTTAAAATATTTATCCTTCGCAAACTGCAGAGATGACGTCCTTCATAGTGTGGTACCACTAAAATGGTACACAAAACCTAAGCAAAAAAAAGTAAGCCATATTGACAGGTGACATATTAACGCAATGGGGTATTTGTGCCACGGTTGGACAAATGCACCACTCGTACCTGAAGTATATGTGTCATATACTGTTACCTCTCGTTTTAAATCAATATACAGTGGTACTTCTACTTATGCAATTAATTCGTTGTTGTTTTGCAACTTTGATTTTTTGTATGTAGAGACAGATTTTATATGTAAAAGCCCTAATTCATTCCATCCGTTCTAAAGTCCCCAATATTACCCTCAAAACCCTTTAAAAATGATAAAAGTATACTAGTTTTATATTAAATATGTCCGAATCACAAAAACAAATAAAAAAAGATACAAAAATGATTTATTAAGCCATTAAAATTAACAAGACATACAAAGTAAGTTTTCATTGGGGTGAATGTGCGAGTGCCTAGGTAATAGCGGATGAGGCACAAAAAAAATTGGCAGCTGAGTAAACATGTGTACCCACGCATGTGAACAAAAAACCTAACAACTTAAAATTATGTTACATTTGGTCCAACAACGATCGCTTTTGCCAACTTTTCATAATTTTCCTAAAATGCGCAAGGCATACGTCCTCATACTGGATGATAGAAAGATTCGTGAACACTGATTACAATGCGGTTGTTCACTTGACTCGCACCATTACTTTCGTTGTGCCCAGGAAGAAAAACTGTATTAAGCAGACTAACAAAAACTCAGGACACGTTTGAATTATGTGACGAATGCAAGTCGACGGCATCGGCAGGGCTGCTCCACAATGGTTCCGATTTTAAAAAATTGCCCATAAAGGGGGCTTTTGGTTGGACAATTATGCTCATACTCCACCAGTCCAACTTTGGCGTCCACCTAGAGTGAGCTAACCTCGGGTCCGGCGTCTTGGAGAACAAGCTCCTAACTAATTGGAGGCCAGTAGAGTCTTGGGAGATGGCCAATAGGAGAGCAACTCTATTACAACAAATAATAGATTAAAAAATACCACAAAAGGATGGTTGAACTTCTGAGATCTTGTGTTTCGTAACTTGATATTTGCTTCATATCTGGAGAAAAAAATGTTCCCAATTAAGCTTTTTATAACCTTAATATTTTGGAGGGAAGTGCCTTTGTAAGTATAGGTACTACTGTGTAGTTTTTTTGGTCACATTTCTTTAGTCAATGCACGACATCATCCATCATTTTCTGCCTTTTTTTTAGGAATAAGACGAAAGGTGTCAGTGGAGGTTTTGATTTCCTATCTCAAGCAGTGGTGTGTCACACCAGCTGCTGATGAAAAAGAATCCCTTGATAATATGCTCGAAGGTGCAAATTTCACATCCACAATTCAGCACATTCACAACATCTACAACTATCTGTACAAAAACTGCCCCCAGAGCAGCCTAAAGGAGCTCTTCCAGCATAATCCGGTTGTGTTTATACCAATGGAACAACGCAGGTATGTCACTATCAAATTGAAAATATTGATCTTTGAATTCATTATTTGTCGCTAATCAGATTTGGGCTTTTTCCAAGTAATAACTGGTGTTCAGGACGCTTCTACCACTTGAGGGATGTGTGTTGGAGTGACCCCACTCACATGTTTCAGCGCTACAAACTGTTGCTACATGGCCCAGAAAGCTCTCTTCAGGAACCTAAAGTCCTGGCTCCTTTCTATAGTAAACTGGATGACATGAGAGATTTCTTTATCAGGGTACGAAGCTCTATTTTTTCAGATTTTCATGTCAAACCTATGTCTAATGTCGTACTACAATGTTCAAACACCATCCGTCGCATGATGCTGATGGAAATAGTCGACTTTTATATTTGTGATTGATATCAATTAGATGTGAAATAATTACAGTCACAAATACCCACTTTTCTAAACTCTCAAAATATTTACATGCAATCTCTTATTTTTCTGTATACATTTTGCTATAAATTAAATATTGTAAATGTGGCTTTATTTACAATTCTAAGGATTAACAAATGACAAATCTGGTGCGCCTTATGTATGGAAATAACTCATTCATTAAGGCTGCTCACCAAAGATAAAAAATGTTTTTGATTACAAAACAATGAACGATTTACAGAAGAAAAAAAATTCCACCCAGGACCAATGTTCCCTTTTTTCTTTTTTTTTCTTTTTTTAATGTGCCTGGGCATCCAATATGGCGGCGTGCTATATGCTCTCCAGTTTGGTGTCGTTCGTTATTTACTAACATCTACAGTCACCAGGATTTAATTACTCTCGGAAGGAGATGTGATATATTTACCAATTTCGTCATACGCAGCTGGTTATGATGACAATTAGGCTTTTGTCGAGTCAATGATGATGACAAAGCCTATGTCCGATTATTATTATTATTATTATTATTATATAGACAACCTCCTTGAGTACACTTTACTACTTTATATTTATCGGTCCTCACAACACTACCAAAACCTTAAAAATTCATCAAAGTGTCCCAATTTTGTAGGAAAAGTATGAAAACACAAAAATTAGAGAAACGGATCATAAAATTATTTAATAAGGCATTAAAATGTACAAACGTGCAAAATCTATCCGTGTTGAAGCGTGTATGTGCACGTGTCAGGAAGCTAACGTTGAGAGTTCGTTTTGGTGCCCCTCGACCAACGCGTCAATGAAACATGAAGAGTTGTTGTTGACTGTGAGTCCGTCGAAGGTACTCGGCCACAGCTTTTTCCAACCATAAGTTCAAGCACAAAACAGCGGTCAAAGAAACATGCAGGGTTCAAAAGTACATAAGAGAGAATCTTGAAAAATGGATATTGGTTGTTGTTAGACAGCCAATCAGAAATGTAGCGAGGTTCTAAAGTGACAATCAATGCATCCGCAACAATATTTTCAAAATAAAATAATGGATAAGGAAATGCATTTACTTTTTGGGGGATTACGTAACTTTGATCTTTTTCATATCTCGAGGCACCCATTTCAATATAAAAAGCTTTCGTAACTTGAAAATTTCATACCTCGAGGCATTCGTAAGTAGATGTATGACTCTATAAAATCTCTCAAAAGGCTGAAGGGAACTGAAACACACAAACTCAATACTTTGATCTATCGATTTACTTTACTGTTTTTCGCCAAAAGATCCTTTTTAGTATAAATCTGCAATTATCATGATTGTGATAATAATATAATGATGATTTTTTTGTATTTTTATTTATTTATTTATTAACTTATTTATTACCTATTTATTTATGTCTAAAATGTCTTTTCCTGTGTCTGTATTCTCACCCTCTTGCTACTGTGACAATGACATATTCCCGATATTTTATCAGCTGCTGGATGTGGATACCAGCCCCAACATGAACCAATATGTAGCTCTCTTGGAACTGATTGCTTCATCATCTCCCATTCCAAATGCTGATGTTCTCCAGGATGTGTCTGTGCTGTATGCCATGCTGGGTAAGATTCTTTGGGATTCATTTTATCATAGTGAAACTTCACAATGGTATAAGAATTTCTTGGATTCAAATAGCACCTTCCGTGTAACCCAAATTGCTTTACAGATAATACAATAGGGCAGATACACATAAAGGAAAAGGGGAACTAGACATCGAAAGATAGGCTAAAGATGGAAGTTTTCAGCTTTTGTAGGAGTATTTCCAGAGATGTTTCGGATTTCAGGTTGGAGATCCTAAAGAGCTTCGTGGATAGTTGACATTTAACATTCATTCATTCATTTTCTGTACTGCTTATCCTCACAAGGGCACGGAGGGTGCTGGAGCCTATCCCAGCTGATTTTGTCCGAAGGGTTGACTATATCCTAGATTGGTCGCCAATCAGTCTTAGGCCACATATAGACCCAGACAACCATTTGCACTCACAATCACACACCGATGTCTGCACCGAAGTCAGGCGAATGAACCACTACACCACCGGGTAGCCTGTTATCGTTTATTTTTGTTTCATTTAGCCGTTACCAACATTTTATTGATTTATGAATGTATTAAATAAAAAAAACAACTTTAAAGTGTTAACAAAGTTTAATTCATTAATTTGCTAAACTGCTTATCGTCACCAGGGTGGGTGGGGGTGGGGGGGGGGGGGGGGTGCTGGAGACTGTCCAAGCTAACTATGGGCACCAGGCGTGCCACACCCTCAATCGGTGGCCAGCCAATCGCAGGGCACAAAGAGACGGACAACCATTCACTCTCACAACTCATACCAGCCTTTTTGCAGGCCCGAGCCCGAAGCAAACCCGAAAATTAATATTTTATTTGTGAGGACTCAGGAGTCGGGAGTAGGGGGGGTGATTTATGATAACAGATTAAAGCCTGTCTTTTGTAGCGAAAAGGTAAACAAGACTGTATAAACATTAACATCTTTTATATGGTAATATAGATTTTTGATGATTTCAACTTTTTAAATGCCTGCTCAGCGTCGAGGTGCCAGTCTTTTTACTCTCGTATGAGCAAAGCGCCAAATTATTTATTTTATAACAAGTATTCCTTAGTTTAGTATCTACACATCGTTTATGGTATCCATTTTATAAACATATATTTATTGGGAAAAAAAGTCATTGAGAAAGATCACACATTGTTTTAGTATGCTTTTTTTTTTTAGGGAAAGAACCCCGACCTGACCCGATCTCGAAGTAATGATTGAAATTTTAAGCCCGGGTCGGGTTCGGGGTCAGGTTCGGGCTCAGGCTAAAGATCTTACCGCTAACATCAACAGGCTGAATAGGCATTTGTTCACAAAACAGTTCTTCAGATAATTATACCAAAGAAGAAAAAATAACAGGCTGTCATGGTCAGAGAGAAAAAAAAGTCGCACTTGAATATTAGTTGTGAGCCCAGGCAAACTACACAAAAAATGTGACGAATTGTAATGAAAATACGGTAATCATTTCATTTTTATGTGTGACAGCTGACAAGTGTAGAATTCAAGTGTCTACTGAACATGAGGAAATGCCTCAGCCCATTTTTGATGACAATTACTGCTCCACTTTAAAAGGTCAGTTTCAATGACGTGTTTTCCTCAGACACTCTCACAATCTATTGATATGTAATTATCATCTTTAAATAACAGAGGAAAATGTCCTGTAACAAGACATGATCAATTCTAGCACAATATAAAATGTTATTCCCTCTTCAGTAGCTGTGGTTTTCAATTGAAAACAGCAAAAATTGAATCATAACATATTTTCACACTGTGCTATTATTTCTTGTATTTAGGTATGGTATTAGACAAGAAGGTCTTCCCCACAAAGGAAAACAGCTGGGTGAGCCTGGCACGTAAACCCATGATAGCTGACAGTAAAGAGCTGGAGAAGATCTTTAAAACATGCAAAAAAATCTGCCTCCTCAATTTGCCACCAGCAGAAAAGAAGACTGCACCAAGGAAAAATACTAGCTTCTCTGGTAAGCTAACTGTGTTATCATGTGTTTGTTAGCTCCAAAAACTTTGAAGAAAAATGTCTGAAATAGTTACATCAAATTAGCTCAGTGGTTCTTAACCTTGTTGGAGCTACCGAACCCCATCAGTTTGATATGTGTATTCAGCGAACACTACCTTAGTGTAAAACAAAAAAAACGATTTTTCTCACATTCAAGATATAGAAATTCCTGGCAGCACTGATTGGCCAAGCAAGGTCATCTGCAGCCAGTGATGGTCAAGTGGGGCATGTTATCATGTATAGACATGATGAGAGTACAGACGCTCCCCTACTTACGAACGAGTTAGGTTCCGAGCGATTGTTCAGTAGTTGAAGTTGAATTTGTTCGTAAGTTGATTCAGTGCTATATTTTGTATTATAATTTATGTTTAAGGCCTATATAAGTACCGTATTTTCACGACTATTCGGCGCATCGTATTTTTAGCCGCAGTGTCAGTAACAAGTGCTATTTCTGTATTTTAAACACACAAAGCACGCACCGTTTTTTAGACGCATATATATTATATATGGATGAACATCGAAACGCAATAGCGCTGGCTACCGGAAGCAGCCTATTTCCGGGTTCCGGTGCGCAGTGACTGCTTTAAAATGTAATTTAAAAAAAGATAGAAGGGCTGTAAAACGAAAAACAAGAATATACAGAGCTACTGTCACTGGCTTCCGCGTGACGGCACCATCTTGGGAAAAAAGGGGGGGGGGGGAAACCTATGCGCAGACATGTTCGTATGTACCGTTGTTCGTAACTCGAATGTTCGTAAGTAGGGGAGCGTCTGTATGTGTCTTGAGGCTCAGAGGTCCCCACCTTGTGGACTTCCTGTGTGTACCATTATAGTACATTGGTTCCCATTGGTCCATCCGTGGCACAAATACCCAAAACCAGACAATAACTTCAGGATAAGAGAAGCTAGGTTATATTGTGTTAATTCCCCACTCAATATTTTGAACTGCTTTTGAGGTGAAGTTCTAATTTTGCTAGGTTTTGATTGACTATTCATTCATGCACATGCACATGAACATGCAAACTCCACACAGGTGGACCGACCTGGATTTGAACCCAGGACCCCTGGGCGGGCGTGCTAACCACTCAATCCCCTGATTGATTATTGTCAACTAAAATAACTGTTACCCTGCATACATTATGCAGAACTCTCCTTAAAAAGCAAAACTAAAACAAAAAACTGTCGAGAAAAAAACCCGACAGCTGAATGGTTAGCGCGTCGGCCTTACAGATCTGGGGCATTGGTTCAAAGCCAGGTCAATCCTCCAGTGTGGAGTTTGCTTGTTCTCACTGAGCTTTTGTGGGTTTTACTCTGGTTTCCTCCCACATTCCAAAAACATGCATGGTAGGCTGGTTGGTTGAAAATTTTAGATTGCCCCTAGCTATGAGTGTGAGAGCGAATGGTTGTCCATCTCCTTGTGCCCTGCGATTGGCTGGCCACCGATTCAGGGTGTCCCCCGCCTCTGGTCCGAAGTCTGCTGGGATAGGCTCTAGCACCCCCTGCGACTCTAGTAAGGATAAAGCAGTTCAGAAAATGAATGAATCACTATTTGTTTTCTAATGAACTATATTTACTGCACCATCACATGTCACAAAAGAATCATTAAAAATTAAAGGATCCACATTTTCATAGAATGTGGTTGTCTACAACTACACATATCTAGTTATATCTGTAGTATTACTAAATAATAAATTTGACCTTAATTTTCTGCCTCTCAGGGAGAAAAGTGCCAGGAGGACCATCCGTTCCTACCTTCGATGAGAATGACAGAATGAAATTCATGAACATCTGCGGTATCCGTCTGCTATCGCAGTGTGTCAAGACGGAACCCCTCACTGAAAACTGGAGGCCCTGTGCGGCCATGCAAGCCCTGGTGCGATCACTGATACCCCACGTCCAGAAATTCCTATACCACCATGAGGAGCTAGCAAGTGTTTATGCAGAACTGATTGAGGACAACATCACAGAAAAGATCAAGCATCTTATTTTTGCACAGGTCAGTCAGCATCCTTGAAGCTTACAAAAATTTTGAGAATGAAGGAAACACGGGAGAAATACTCAAAACAAGTGAATTGGGTTATTGTAAAGAGTGACGCGAGCATCCCCTCGTTCAGGGTTGGCGAACAAGTGAGACACAAAAAGCAAAAAATTTATATGTGAGAGTCAAAGAACCACACCTTACGTCAGAAGCAAAAAAATGCAATCTGCCAAATTAGTTTTTAAATATAATTTATTATTTGGTTTTAATGGGCCCTGATGAATTTGATTGTTTTTTAGGAAGAATAAAAGAAAAGAAACATGAAACGAACCACAGTATGTATAAAATATGATAAAGAGCAAAGAGCCGCATTCATATTTGCTGGGAGCCACATGCGGCTCCTGAGCCACGCATTCGCCACCCTTGCTTCAGTTTTTTACAAAGAAGATGCATTAGTGTTCATCACTTTTTAAATATATTTTTGAGTAAAAATAAATACATTTTAAAAAGCCAACATTTAAAAAAAAAAGTACAATTGCAAGTAATTGTGGGATTTCATTATATTCTGTCCAAATTAATATTTAAAAAAAATCTGTACGAATATTCATTCATGCAACAACATCATTTTGTAATAAAGGATAATACTGTCAGCCTAGGAAAACTTCAGACAAATTTTATACTATTAAATTTGTTGTTTGTACTGAACTGTAAATGTATTTTAAACGTGAAATCATTGCAATTGAAGTAAAAAAAATTGAGTGACAGGTTGTTGTGCCAGAATAGTAAATGCCATCGCACATCACAAGTGACTGAATCATTAATTACCCTATTTTTTCAACTGTAAGTTGCGTTTGCACCACCGATTGTGTGGTGGTTTTTCCACCTAAGTTTGCTGCGAGCTGTATGGGTTCGATTCCCATTTGGTGGCGGTGTGAATGTGAATTGAGCGGTTGTACATTTCGTCGTGCTTGCCGATTGTCTGGCAACTAACTCAGGGTTTCTCCCGCCTGCTGCCCGTGGTTTGCTGGGATAGGCTCCAGCACCCCCCGCAACCCTTCTGAAGATAATTACGGCACAGAAGATGAATGAATGGAAGAATATAAGTCACACCAAAGTTTAAGTTGCACCAGCCAAAATGCAAAAAAAAAATGCAATTACAATGTTTTTGTTTCAGGCAAAAAACTTAATTGTTAAATATGTTTATAAAGCTAGGATTTATTGCTGTTCTATACTATTTCTTTTCTTTAATTTTCACAAGGAAACAATCTTATGCAGAGGTATATTTAGAATTTTATGGAAAAAAATATTTTTCAATTGGGGGGCATTACAGAAAATATCGGGCTAAATAGTAAGTGCTAACGTACCACTTCTTCAGATAACTATAACAAAACAAAAAAATAACAGGCTGTCGTGGTCAGAGAGAGAGAAAAAAAAAGAGCACTTAGTCGCAGGCCCAGGCAAACTATGAAAAAAAGTGCTAAAACGGGGTATGTGATCAAATGCTACTTTTTTTTCTAAATTTATTGGAATTGGGATTTGTAGACTTCCTAAACATTATTTACAGTAGGTAACAAGTTCCTATGCGGCTATTTACAGGTGGGTAAACTGTATATCCATTACCTGTTGGAAATGGATGACTATGATACTGTGATGGAGACGAGAGATGTAATCTGCCTGCTGACAGATAAGGAGTTATACATCCAAAAAGATCACCTCTCATCCAAGCTGGACATTTGCAGGTTTGTGGTGAAATATATAGTCCTGCTGCAGCAAATGTGATTATTAGTGATTGATGTGACAAGACGCATAGTCGGCTTATGAAACGAAAACAATTCATACATTGGGCTGGGTCCACATGAATGGGAAGAGATAGTATTTTCATACTTACTTTTGATCCTTTAAAAACCAAACCCCAACATAATTGACAGCAAATTGCAATTATTTAAACTCTGCGCTTTTAATGGTCTCGGAACAAAAACATCAAAAGAAAAATAACATTTCTCATAAATTTGTATCATATTTATAGAACAAAATCATTTTTTATCAAGGAGAAAATAGTATATTGGTCAAAATTCATGTATCAAATACAACATGTTTGGCCACCTAGGGTTAAGTATAGAATCGGACTCATCCCAATGGTTCCCTTAGAAACAGTATACAGACGCTCCCCTACTTACGAACGAGTTACGTTCCGAGCGATTGTTCGTAAGGTGAATTTGTTCGTAAGTTGCTTCAGTGCTATATTTTGTATTATAATTTATGTTTAAGGCCTATATAAGTATATTTATATAAGTATGTTTAAGGCTTGTATAAGTAACACACAGTATGTACATGTACGTAATAAGATAAATAAAATGAAGTTTAACTTACTTTTGGAAGATGTACTCGATGCTTAAGGAGATGATGGAGGAGGAGGAAGAGGATGATTTTATATCATGAGAGGGTCTTCGTCGTCGCTAGAATGGGCTTCAAAAGTTACTTCCTCCTCCGTAACTTCAATGTGGGAAGATGTTGAGGGTCGAGGAGAAGAAGATGAGGGTTGATGAGTATCTTCCTTGAAGGATTTACTAGAAACTGGCCGAAAGAAGCGATCTAACGACGATTGCACAGTTTTCTTCTTATTTTCATCATAAATGATGAGGTAGCACTGTATGGCATCATTCAATTGATTTGCAACCTTTGTGCAACGTTCAATATTTGGGTCTTGCTGCTCGAAGAGTGCGATGAGTTTCGTCTTGAATTTCTTCATGGGGACAGGCGTTTCTTCCTCCTCCTCCTCCTCCTTGACACGTTGCGGGGCCTCCTCCCTCTCACAGCGCCAAGCGTCGGTATTAGCGGCGGAAAGAAGCACTACTCGGAAAAAGGCGCGCAATACAAAATCTAACTTACGAACTTACAGCATCTCTTTCCGAACATTTTTCGACATATGCCATATTCGCAGACATGTTCGTATGTACCGTTGTTCGCAACTCGAATGTTCGTAAGTAGGGGAGCGTCTGTACAGTGGTACCTCGAGATACAAGTTTAATTCATTCCGGGACTGAACGCGTATGTCGATTTACTCGTAACTCAAATGAACGTTTCCCATAGAAATGAACTAAAAACAAATTAATTGGTTCCAACCCTCTGAAAAAACACCAAAAACAGGATATTGGATTGGAAAAACATTTTATTTGTTCTAATTCACCATCTATTAACAAAGTAACAAATAACTAGTGGTTTAATAGTACTAAAATATGTTAAATAGTACTAAAATTGTTTAGATTTAAAATGTAATTTCCCGAATACGGGATGAAATAAAGTTCTAATCTAATCTAATATGGAATCAAGTCAGTTCTTAACTTTGTTGACAGACCCTCCAGAGACCCAACTATTTGTATCCAAGCCTTTGAAATGTAACATTCTCAGATTGTTATTTTTGCTTGTGCTTTTTAGGGAGCTGGTGAAACTGTTTTGCACAGATAGCGGCCACAGAAAAGAGCTGATGAATTTTCTGAGTGCCTTGATCACTTCCGTCAATGTAAGCGATGTGTGACCTCTTGCTCATGCTATTACCGCCTGTCATTTTCTCTCTTGTCTCTCTCCCTCTTTCACACCCAGGAATGCACACAAGTGTAACTAGAATTATTATATCCAGATTTCCCTAGAGTACGTATCTAGTAAATGTTGCATTTCTATAAGAATGTATCAAAGGGGTTTTCAAAGTATATGAACGTTATGCATTTCACCATCAAACATGCTTGAATATCCTTGCGCCGTTCATTTGTGAAGTTACTGCAGACGTGCAATTGGGTCGCATTATAATCAATGATAATCTCTTCTGGCAAAGACCCAGCTGGATGTTTGATTAAAATAATTGAGCCTCTCTCTGGATATGCCACCATAAGAAACTTCAAAGACCATATAATAGGATTTTCAAGTTTAATGCCACTGTGACATACTATAGAATCTATATATTACCTCAGTTTAATGTTCCCAGTGCTTTGAGTTTCACATTGGTTCATAAGCATCTTTGTTTTTTTTCAATGTTCTACAGACTTGCAAGTATGCCTGTAAGTTCTCTTTGTGAACAAGAACTGTGTAGATTTTAAAGGACATAATTTAAGTACAGTGGTACCTCGACATACGATCGTAATCCGTTCCGAGACTGAGATCGTATGTCGAGATAATAAGGGGAGCATTTAGCCGAGGTGGACTGGTATGTAAGAGAGAATCTTGAAACATGGATAGTTGTTGTTGTGAGACAGCCAATTGAATTGAATGCTTTTATTGTCATTATATAAGATAGAATGAGAGCGATGAAATGAGTGCCCAGTAGAGGGTAGCGAAGTTCTAAAGTGAGAATCAATGCATCCGTGACAATATTTTCAAAATAAAATAACAGATAAGGAAATGCATTAACATTTTGGGGGATTTCGTAACTTGGATCTTTTTCGTATCTCGAGTCACTCATTTGCATATAAAAAATTCCGTTACCTGAAAGTTTCGTACCTTGAGGCATTCGTAAGTAGAGGTATGACTGTATTTTAATCAAAACAGGACCAAGCAGCCCTGGAGAGGTTCTTAATGAAGGAAGACATCAGAGAGCTGCCAATTAGCGAGGAGCAGTGGGAAGTCCCAGGTCCTCCAAATATGCACCTGGAACCAGGTAAGGACACATTTACAGCTCCGGACCCCTTAACTTTAGCAGTAAAAACAGCAAGAGCTCTATGTGTACTCTACACTGCCTTAAAAAGAAATTTTACATCATACAAAGACCCAACCCAGCAGGTCCTTGAAATTAGAGTAACTGGTTGTTAGTTTTTTGGGGTACAAGCCATCAACCAAGTGATTTATTCATTTACTTAAGTCAATTTTTGCTTTGAGTTGCGAGCATTTCCTGAGATACGGGGCCTCTATAACAGGGGTGCCCACACTTTGCAATGTAACGAGCACCCCGGCACAATAGTCACTGTGTCTGAATTTAGGTCAAGTTGTTTCTTGCCACACAGTTTAAGTTTATTGTGAAATCAAAAAAGAAATCAGAAAATTAGACATTGTTTTTATAACAACAGCCATTAGTCTGCTATCCAATGGTAACAAAAGCAATGAATGATTAGCTTCTACGTAACTTTGTTATGATCCTGTAAGAAACCCAATAGATCAGTGGTCTAAATGCCCTTTGCAGTTGTGTTTTTCTTTGTCTCAGCTGCCAGGATTTTTTTTTGCGCTGGCATAAAGAAGCCACCGTTATTTTTTATAGCCAGTAAAATATGTATTAAGTCAAATTTGGCAGGCTTGTTAAAAGCACACTTTTCTTTGACCCGATCAAATAATGTTGAGTTCCACTGGCTTTAAACTGGTATCTCAAGGCACTACAGTAATTCAACGCACTGTTAGTGTAAATGAATCATATTAGCTCATTATAACTGGTGTTTATAAATTGTGCCTCGACATGTGACAGTAGAATAATATGAGAGGCTTGAACTTGCATGTAACTTTTGCACGACAACTGGAGCATGAAATCGAGTTCTAACAACATACGGTTCATTCCTCTGAGCCTGTGTCAGTCAGTTTGCAATGTATTCTGTTCTGTCCTGTGCTACTGCCCTTGAATATCATTGAATTGAATGTGTTTATTGTCATTATACAAGTATAACGAGATTTAAAGTTTAGTAGTGCACAAATGACAACAGACAGACAAATAAATAATCAATAAATAAGTAGTCCAAGTGAGGTCAGCAGAGTGAAGCGGGCTTGTTCCGCCTGAAGTCCAGGATGAGTTCCATGGTTTTTGTAGACATTCAGTGCCAAGTCGCACCACTCACTGAGTTTATGGATGCAACAACAAACAAGCAGACACATTGAAAATCAATATACAGTAGAGATAAATAATCAATAAATAAGAAATAAGTCCATCATATCTTTCCTTGTTTTTGTTTGTATCAAAGCGCTAGCACACAGAATATACCTAGACCTTGTACCATACGCGCAAATTTTGGCTTTGTTCCCATTTTGAACATGACTCAAAAGTGCTGCTGGATACAGATAGGAGAACAAATTAATCATATTTGATCTTTACAGATTGGAGATCAAATTAATCGGTACACGGTCGATTGGTCACCGGTCTTTTGGTCGCCGATCTTTTGGTCACCGGTCTTTTGGTCGCCCGGAAGGTTATTGATAATTACCATTTAAATCGTTGCTCAAATTCCCTAAACACAAACTGCAAATTACTATTTAGTCATACTTAATGCCCTATTAATTATTAGGCTAAAAAAAGCTCAACATTTCCCGGACTTTTATTGTTTTTTGTTGGAGAACTTGTTAAGACCCTGACTGACGTACCTTCCTAAGGGGACAACATGTACATACAACTCTTATACACTCACACGTCGGCTCAGTGAAACTGCTCATGGCCATTGTTGGCTTTTATTGATGCGTAGACCGTGTTGTTTTACCTTGTTTTGTCGCCGGTCTTTTGGTCGTCGGTCTTTTTGTCGCCGGTCTTTTGGTTGCCCGTTGTCGCGGTCCGGGTGACCAAAAGACCGGCGACCAAAAGACCAGCGACCAAAAGACGGCGACCAAAAGACCGGCGACAATCGACCGCACACGAAATTAATCATGTATTTGATATTTATCTGAAAATGTATTATTTTATTCCAGTTCTGTCAAATTATCCTACTTCACCGAGTTGCCCAAGAGAGCCTTCTCGCCCCGTACCACAAGACGGCGAGACTACGTTAATTTCCTGGCCTCCAAGAGCATCTATTGTCAATACAGGGAGCCAAAACACAGGTATAAGGCGAAGACTAAATGGGATTCATGGTTATTTATGTTGAGCAGAAAACACACACTCACACGCATATCCCCTTGTTTTCCCATTTTAGCAAAAACCTATTCTGATGAAGCTGCAGTAGAAGCCACTTTGAAGCTGTGGCCACCTCCTGCTGCACCCAATAATAGAGACCCGTTGCAAGATGTCGTTACTAAAGAGAGACGACATGATGTTCTGCAGAATCATAATGGCAGCAACACTGAGAGAGATGAACTAGTAGTAAAGAATGCCAACAGTAGACCAGCAGACCAACAAGGACCTTCAAGACCTGCTGGCCAGCCTAAAGCTGCTACAGCAAGGAGCACCACACATCCTCCAGGTTATACTTGCATCTAGCCGTCCAAAGGGTGGTCAATCAATTTTCCAAAAGGGCCAGTTGAGAAACTAGAACAGCTGTTGCGGTCATCATCTGCGGTCCCTTTTGTTTTACTGCATTTTCTGCATTATCATATTTGGCTGCTTGAATAGATACACCAATACACTTTTTGGTACCACTACCCATTCCGCTACCAATAATAATAATCGGACATAGGCTTTGTCATCATCATTGACTCGACAAAAAGCCTAATTGTCATCATACCCAGAAACTGCGTATGACGAAATTGGTAGTGCTTCTCCATAAGGTGCGTTTTCCCGGCAAAAGACCCAAATAAGTGATAATTTTGGACTCGTAATTTGGCATTCTGCCGTGATGGATACATCGCATCACCCCCTGTCTTTCACTTACCTTCAGTCAGCCAATAGGGGGCAGATCACCGCCCAACGTCTATTCATATAACCTCACCCCGAAGTTATTACACAGAAGGGATTGTGTGTTTTGTTACCGCAAGTTGAGAGTCCTGATGGATGTGGGGAAAAAACAGTCCTTAAGCCTATTTGTCCGTACTTTGTGGGACCTATAGCGTCTGCCAGAGGGCAGCAGCTGGAACAGATTGTGACCAGGGTGGTATGGTATAAGCTGTGTACTATCAGCCTATGCGGATACTGCAACAATACTACAGTGGTACCTGGAGATACGAGCTTAATGCGTTCCGAGACTGAGCTCGTATGTCGATTTTCTCGTAACTCAAAGGAATGTTTCCTATAGAAATGAACTAAAAACAAATGAATTCGTTCCAACCCTCTGAAAAAACACCCAAAACAGGATATTGGATTGGCAAAACATTTGTATTTGTTCTAATTCACCATCTATTAACAAAGTAACAAATAAGTAGTGGTTTAATAGTACTGAAATGTGTTTAATAGTATACTAAAATTATACGGATTTCGAAGGGGGGAGAGTGAGAGACGGACAGAGGGGAGAGAGGTGGACTTTTTGCACGCCTACGCGCTCGTAACATAACATAAACAAATTTAAATGAACTTGGATTACGATGCAGACACACTCAAAAATAAATTTAATGTAACCTTTCACTCAACTTAATTCTAATTTTGTTTAAAATTTTGATACCTTTCTTCTCTTTCTTTGGCTCTATTTGCCCCGCCTCCACCCTGACTTTCAGATGCAACCTATCGAGGGTTGTTTGCTTTTGTATTCCCCTTCAAAATGTTGAAAATGAACTTTGGATTACGATGCCGACACACTGAAAAAAATGTTTAAAAATTTAATCTAACCTAACACTAAACTTAATTCTAATTTTGTTTGACATTTTGATACCTTTTTTCTCCCGGATTGGCTCTATTTCCCCCCTCCACACTGACATTCAGTCAATATCAAGGGTTGTTTGATTTTGTATTGTAGTTTATTGGTTAGTATTTGATGAAATATCCCATGTTGAAGCCTTCTCCAAAAGAAGAAGGACCGACCGTAAAACGCACGTAGAATGACCCAAACACAAAGATTAACTTATTTTCATTATGCTGTACTTTTTCAATAGTTTGCAAAAACACAATATTTCAATTAATGTAAATACATAACATAACAGTTGGATTAAATTTTTCCTGCGTTATTTTTGTACATTTTATATTTGATTTTACGTGAATCGCATTCACTCCTGATGAAAACATAAAACTCCGGAAATGGGACAAAGATGCTCCTGAAAGGGGGTCGACGAAGGTTGGCAGCTCTGGTTATGCTTTGCATTTCCATAGCTACCTAAAATGAAAAATTATGATAATTAAACCCTGCTGCCAGGTCATACACAGTTTTAACATATTTATTATGTTGTTTTAATTCTAATATCTGTAGGGTGGATGGAAAATAAATGTGGATTTCCACTCTCCATGTTGTTTTCCCTGGCACATACAGAGCGCTGTCAACCAAGCGAAATATCGACATCTGGCCAAAGGGAGAATGGGGAGGGGAAGAGAGAAGAGCACCTAACTGATTCCGAACAATCTGCAACTGCTCCACCCGTGCCGGTCATTAAGCCAGCTAGCGAAGAGCCCACTTCAGACAGCATGTATGCCTTACCTCCTAAATTCCCCAAAAGGTGTTTAAAAAAAAATCATTCAGGTTTTAAAAGATCTCTATTTGCATCTTCCTCAGTGCTGTGCCAGAGGCCATGGTCCTACCAAGCATGTTCAAAGGCTCAGAAATAGCTGCAGATATCCAGAGACCACCTTTGAACCTTGACTTTCCGAAGTGGAATGAGCTCCAGTCCCCACAGGCCTCACTTGAAGAACTGGTTCTCCCATGCCAGAGACCATCCACGGTTAGCACTTTTGTTTTAAATGTATTTACTGTAATTTTCACACTATAAAGCTTACCTGATTATAAGCCGCTGGTTTCCAAAGTTTGAATATATTTACGTAGAGAGATGTTACCCAGAAACATTCAGTGGCTCATTTTTTTTTTCATTAAACCAAGTTAACATCAACCATTATATATATACACACATACACATATATATACAGTTGTGGTAAAAAGTTTAAATACACTTGTGTCATGGCTCTCTTGAGTTTCCAGTTATTTCTACAACTCTGATTTTTCTCTGATAGAGTGATTGGAACAGATATTTCTTTGTCACAAAAAACATTCATGAAGTTTGGTTCTTTTGTGACTTTATTATGGGTGAACAGAAAAAAGTGATCAAATCTGCTGGGTCAAAAATATACATACAGCAGCGCTAATATTTGGTAACATGTATCTTGGCCATTTTCACTTCAATTAGGCACTTTTGGTAGCCATCCACAAGCTTCTGGTTGAATCTTTGACCACTCCTCTTAACAGAATTGGTGCAGTTCAGTTAAATTTGATGGCTTTCTGACATGGACTTGTTTGTTCAGCATTGTCCACAAGTTCTCAATGGGGTTTAGTCAGGACTTTGGGAAGGCCATTCGAAAACCTTAATTCTATCCTGATTTAGCCATTCCATTACCACTTTTGATGTGTTTGGGGTCATTGTCCTGTTGGAACACCCGACTGCGCCCAAGGCTCAATCTTCAGGCTGATGACTTTAGGTTATCTTGAAGAATTTGAAGGTAATCCTCATTCTTCATTATCCCATTTACTCTCTGTAAAGCACCAGTTCCATTGGCAGCAAACAGCCCCACAGCATAATACTACCACCACCGTGCTTGACGGTAGGCATGGTGTACTTGCGGTTAAAGGCCTCACCTCTTCTCCTCCAAATATATTGCTGGGCATTGTGGCCAAACAGCTCGATTTTTGTTTCGTCTGAGCACAGAAATTTCCTCCAGAAGGTCTTATCTTTGTCCATGAGATCAGCAGCAAACTTCAGTCGAGCCTTAAGGTGCCGCTTTTGGAGCAAGGGCTTTCTTCTTGCACGGTAGCCTCTCAGTCCATGGAGATGCAAAACACGCTTCACTGTGGACACTGACACCTGTGTTCCAGCAGCTTCTAATTCTTGGCAGATCTGCTTTTTGGTGATTCTCGGTTGACTCTTCACCCTCCTGACCAATTTTCTCTCAGCAGCAGGTGATAGCTTGCATTTTCTTCCTGATCGTGGCAGTGACAGAACAGTGCCAAGCACTTTATACTTACAAACAATTGTTTGCACTGTTGCTCTTGGGACCTGCAGCTGCTTTGAAATGGATCCAAGTGACTTTCCTGACTTGTTCAAGTCAAGGATTCGCTTTTTCAGATCCATGCTGAGCTCCTTTGACTTTCCCATTGTAGCGTTTTTGGGCGTTTGCATCCAATGAGCCCTATTTAAATGGCCTCAGAGAGGTCACCAGCTGTAGTTACTCATGCTATGAAGCTCATTTCACTGACACAACTTTCAAAGTCACCAAAATTGCTAATTCGTGTTGCTGTATGTATATTTGTGACCCAGCAGATTTGATCACTTTTTCTGTTAACCCATAATAAAGTCATAAAAGAATCAAACTTCATGAATGTTTTTGTGACAAAGAAGTATCTGTTCCAATCACTCTATCAGAGAAAAATCAGAGTTGTAGAAATAACTGGAAACTCAAGAAAGCCATGACATTACGTTCTTCACAAGTGTATGTAAACTTTTGACCACAACTGTACACACATATATATATATATGTATATATATATATATATATATATATATATATATATATATATATATATTTATATATACCGTATTTTCACGACTATTCAGCGCATTGTATTTTAAGCCGCAGTGTCAGTAACGAGTGCTATTTCTGTATTTTAGACACACAAAGCACGGCCCATTTCATTACACGCATATATATTATATATGGATGAACATCGAAACGCAAGCGAAGCGCTGGCTACCGGAAGCAGCCTATTTCCGGGTTCCGGTGCGCAGTGACTGCTGGGAAATAGAGTTCTTGCACGCTACACCCACACGCTAAAAACATGTTTTAAAAAGGCAACAGAAGCAAAACTGAGTTCGGTTGTACTTTATTTAGACATTTTACAACTCACTCACGTCATCATCACCCACAAATCCCTCAAAGTCCTCATTTTCTGTGTCCGAATTAAACAATTGCCCAAACGAGCCTTCCAAAACGCCGGGTCCCCTCTCTTCGTTCTCAGAGTCACCGTCATTTCCATCAATCCATTCACAAATCGTAGCATAAGAAGCCCGGCGCTGCCTGCCACTTTTTGTGAAGCCAGGCATGGCATATATATATATATATGTATATGTATATATATATATATATATATATATATATATATATATATATATATATATATATATATATACATATATATATATATATAATTTATGGATGATTATCGAACCGTAACAGCGCTGTCTACGAAAGCAGCCACAGACGCTATTTCCGGTGCGCAGTGACTGCTGGGAAATATAGTTCTTGCACACTACACCCACACATTAAAAACATGTTTTAAAAAGGCAACGGAAGCAAGACTGAGTTCGGTTGTACTTTATTTAGCCATTTTACAATGTACTCACGTCATCATCACCCACAAAACCCTCAAAGTCCTCATTATCTGTGTCCGAATTGAACATTTGTCCATCGAAAACGCTGAGTTTAATACGTTCGTCCAGGCGGCCATAATTCATTCCCAAATGGTAGCTAGCTAGTAGCTAGCGTAACTATTCCAAGGCTGTCTTCCATGCTTCGCAGCTGTGTTGATGGCGATCGCCAGGCCACAATTCGTTCACAAATAGTAGCTAGCTAGTGTTGATGCCGATCGGCAGGGCATAATCCATTGGGTGTATTGACAAAAAAAACTACATATCCCAGCAGTCACTGCGCAGTACTTTATCTACGGGAAAATAGTAGAGTCGGGGGCTGCTTGCCATAGTTGTCCTATCGACGGATTTATTTTATTTTATCGTGATAACAATTTTAGTATTGGTCCATCGATAAAGCGCATTGGATTATAAGGCGCCCTGTCTATTTTGGAGAAAATTTCAGACTTTTATGTGCGCCTAATAGTCGTGAAAATACGGTGTGTATATATATATGTATATACATACATACATATACATATATACATACATATACATATATACATACATACATATATACACATACACACATATATGTACATATATATATATACATACATACATATATACATACATATATACAGACGCTCCCCTACTTACGAACATTCAACTTACGAACAACGGTACATACGAACATGTCTGCAAATTGCGTTTAAGTCCAAAAATGTTCGCAAGTGCAATTTTGTATTTCGCGCCTTTTTCGGAGTAGTACTTCTTTCCGCCGCTAATACCGACGCCTGGCGCTGTGAGAGCTCAGCTCACCCAGCATCTACCTTCTTCTTCGTTGCAATGCGGAAGTGCGTGAATGTATCTCCAGTGTGCAAAGAACCTTTTTCATTTGTATCATTAAATATCTCATGCATCCAATATTGAATATGGTTGGTAAAAAGCTAAAGGCTTCTATTGAGGGAGTTGCAAGGAAGAGGCAAGCCATTTCATTTGAAACGAGTGGCAATAATAACGAAGCTTGATGAGCGTGAGAGTGGTGAGCGTTGCACATTCAGTACCATTTATAAACAGAAAGATCGAGCAGCAGGACCCAAATATTGAACGTTGCACAAAGTTTGCAAATCAATTGAATGATGCCATACAGTGCTACTGCATCATTTATGATGAAAAAAAGAAGAAAACTGTGCAATTGTCATTAGGTCGCTTCTTTTGGCCAGTTTCTAATACATAAATCTCTCTCTCTCTACAGTACTGTACATATTCTCTCCATTTTATTAAAAAAAAAAATTCAGTACAAACCAATGCGTGTTACTTATACAAGCCTTAAACATACAAATGCACGTATATAAACCTTCAATATACTTATATCGGCCTTAAACATAAATCATAATACAAAATATAGCACTGAATCAACTTACAAACAAATTCAACTTATGAACAATCGCTCGGAACCAATTGCGTTCGTAAGTAGGGGAGCGTCTGTACAAGCGTTAGTGAAGTGCCTATTTTTATACCAAAAAACAGATTTTGTCGGCATAAAACACATTTTATACGCTTCGGACAGGTTTTACGTATGCAGTACTTTACATTAGGAATATGAAATTGTGTCATGAATCTAACGCCATACGTGTGGCCTTTACTGAGTTAATGCTACTGTTCTTATCTAGGTGGTGTTATCGGAGGACACCAGGGACAATATCGCAATTGGTGAATGGGGGGAGTCATTTGTCAACTTCTTCCTTTGCCACTGGAGAGACGGCACTGACTCGGGCCGACCCACACAAGTCATCTGGTGCAATCAAACCGGCGAAAGTGGACATCCGTACGACTTTGAGCTGAAGTTCGACCCGACGGGAGACGAGACAGACCGTGTAAAGGGGGAGGTAGTGTACGTGGAGGTGAAGTCCACAAAGAAGAAAGACAAGTCGTTTATTGTTCTCTCAGCCAACGAACTGCACTTTGCGTTGGAGAAGAAAGAACGTTACAACATTTTCCGGGTGTACAGCGCAGGGGATGCAGAAAACGTGCGTCTATGTCGCATTAAGAATCTAGCGCAGCATCTTCACACCAAAACGCTGGAACTGTTTCTCTTTGTGTAAGGGAAAATAATTGCATTTATCTTTTAACTTCACTTTTACTGCACTGATGACCATTCTGAACACACACTTTTATTCAATCAATATATCCTCTACATTAACATTGTGTTGTTTAATTTGTAATGATCGGGTTCTTGTGAAAAAAAAATCCATTACTTTGCTGGTTCTTAATATGTAAATTTAAAAAAGTTGATGTTTTTATCATTTATAATTCTTTTTTTTTTTCAATTTTTAAAACATTTTAGAATAAATTATTTCCATGTTACTATGCTGATCTGTCTTATTTTAAGCCTAGACCATGAATGTGAAGTGTGACTTAAGTATAACTGACAGATAGAGTGATTTTTCTTGAGTTACATTAAGTGGAAACAGAGCTGCCAATTTCAATCCAGGTGTTCATTTTCTGAAGTAATTACACTGTCACGGTGGATAGTGTGGAAGAAGATTAGCACCCCTCCACCCTGACAAGAATAGCCGGTGTTAAAAAGGAAAATGAATGAATGTCACCATAGAAATTTCAACTTGTACTGTGTTTTATATATAAAACGTAGGGCAAATATTATAAAATCACTATTCACAGTTATCATTTGCTTAACTCATTGACAAAACAAAAAATATATACAGTAATACCCTGACATACGAGGGCCCCGAAATACGCGCAATTTGAGATACGAGTAAAATTTTGAGCTAATATTTACCTTGAGATACGGGACAAATTTTGATATACGAGCATACAGCCAGGTGTGGCCGACGCGAGAGGGTGCTTTTGAGATTGTTGTATTTTTTCAGTGATTTTTTTCCCCAGTGCAGAATGGTGTACGCGTGGCTGAGCTTTCTCGCTAATACGAGAGGAGTATACCACTTGTTGTTGGCAAGTGGTCGTGCGTTATCCTATTGTGAGGAAATTTGTGTGCATCATTTTCGGAATATTTTGAAGAGGAGACAAAAGCAAACAACACTCGATAGGTTGCAGCTGAAAGTCAGGGTGGAGGCGGGCAAATAGAGCCAACCCGGGAGAAGAAAGGTATAAAAATATCAATCAAAAATTGAATTAAGTTTAGTGTATGGTTAGATTAAATTAATTTTTGAGTGTGAGTATATATATATATATATATATATATATATATATATATATATATATATCAGTGGCGGTCCGTGCATTTTCTCGTAGCGCCTTCAACGAATCAATCCAACCCTCAAAAACTATTTTTATGGCTATAAAACCTCGACTGCAGCTACAGCTGCGACACAAAAATAATCAATAAATCAATGCACAAAATGGGGTAAAATCCACTTCCTAGCAGCATTTAATGATTAAATACAAATACTAGAGCTTTTCAGACATTACAACCGGGCCAGGGGGGTGATTTTCCCGGGTAAAGACAGCGATGAACGTCAATGGCATACCGGCAAACATTGCCCGAAATGGGGTAAAATCCAGCCGAAAACAGCATTTATTGATTAAATACAAATACTGGAGCTTTTTAGACATCAGAACCAGGCCCGGAGTATCATTTCCCCGGGAAAACGACAGCGATGAACGTCGATACATCCATATACGTCCATACGCGAAACGGCAAAAATTGCACTAAAATGGGGTAAAATCCACTTCCTAGCAGCATTTATTGATTAAATACAAATACTGGAGATTTTCAGACATTACAACCGGGCCAGGGAGGTGATTTCCCCGGGAAAAGACAGCGATGGACGGCAGTGGCGAAATGGCAAAAATTGCACTAAAATGGGGTAAAATCCACTTCCTAGCAGCATTTAGTGATTAAATACAAACACTGGAGCTTAAATGCAAATACTGGAGCTTTTCAGATATCAGAAATATTATTTAGGAATATAGCCATATTTTACTCACCAAAAATCATTTTTAACTGTACACAATATCCATCCTCCTTTCTTTCTTCCTTCTTTTCTATCGCCATCGAAGCTAATGCTGAAAGTCGAGCCTGTCCTGTCATATTTCTGGCATAGTCCGTCTTGAAAATGGCTTTAAATCAACACAACAATATATTTGCTTGTGCAGCTAGCTCCAGATACAGTTTGGTAGCTAATCATATTTGGTGAAAGCGATGACGTAACCCTACGCCTGCGACGATACATTGTGGTGTTGCCAACTAGAAATCTGATTGGTTAAAGCAACAGTCTTATTGACGCTTGTTTAATGCAGCAGAGCCCGCAGAACTAATTGTGAAGGCTTTGAGGCAGATTTCTGATCCTGGCAACAAATAATGGCTGAAATGTGATTGGTTAAATGCTTCAATATGAAAACACACAACTGGAAGCAGTGCAACCAGGGGGAAAAGCAATGAAAGGAAGCTAACAGACCATTTGGAATAATAAGTATTGATGGACAAAATATAATATATGATTCAGATATTTCTTAGGCCAGCAGAGAAGGCCTTGAAGGCCCTTACGGCCCGCCACTGATATATTTGTATATATATATATATATATATATATATATATATATATATATATATATATATATATATATATATATATATATATATATACATATATATATATACACTTATTGAATTAAGTTTAGTGTATGGTTAGATTAAATTAATTTTTGAGTGTGAGTATATATATATATATATCAGTGGCGGTCGGTGCATTTTCTCGTAGCGCCTTCAACGTATCAATCCAACCCTCAAAAACTATTTTATGGCTATAAAACCTCCACTGCAGCGAGAGCTGCGACACATAAAAAATAATCAATAAATCAATGCACAAAAATGGGGTAAAATCCACTTCCTAGCAGCATTTCATGATTAAATACAAATACTGGAGCTTTTCACACATTAAAACCAGGCCAGGGGGTGATTTTCCCGGGAAAAGACAGCAATGAATGTCAATGGCGTACGGGCATTGGGGTAAAATCCAGCTGAAAACAGCATTTATTGATTAAATACAAATACTGGAGCTTTTTAGACATCAGAACCGGGCCCGGAGTATCATTTCCCCATTCAAAAAAATGCACTGAAATTAGGTGAAATCCACTTCCTAGCAGCATTTATTGACTGAATACAAATACTGGAGCTTTTGAGACATTACAACCAGGCCAGGGGGGTGATTTCCTCGGGAAAAGACAGCGATGGACGTCAATGGCGAAACGGCAAAAATTAAACTGCGGTAAAATCCACATCCTAGCAGCATTTAGTGATTAAATACAAACACTGTAGCTTTTCAGATATCAGAACCGGGCCCACAATTGAAATATTATTTAGGAATATAGCCATATTATACTCGCCAAAAATTCTTTTTAACTGTACACAATATCCATCCTCCTTTCTTTCTTCCTTCTTTCCTATCGCCATCGAAGCTAATGATGCAAGTCGAGCCTGTCCTGTCGTATTTCCGGCATTGTCCGTTTTGAAAATGGCTTTAAGTCAACACAATAATATACTATTTGCTTGTGCAGCTAAGTTAGCGCACTGAAAGTGCCGCATACACCATTTTCCCGGCTGTAACAGGCTTGCTAGAGTTGACCGCCCTTTCTTAATGATGTCCATTTGTTTCTGGAAAAGTCCGTCTGGAGAATAGCTTTGTGAGCAAACAGAATCCATTTGTTTTTGCTTCAGTCGGCCATTGTGGGTGGAGTTTGCGATCTATGGCTTTGGCCCGCCTACTAGCCAATCATAGTTGGTGAAAGCAATGACATATCCCAGCCAGCAAAATGCTAATGCATATGAAAGAGCATTGTGGCGTTGCCAACTCGAAATCTGATTGGTTAAAAGCAGTAGTCTAGTTTAATGCAGCAGAGCCCGCAGAACTGATTGTGAAGGCTTTGAGGCAGATCTGATCTGGCAACAAATAATGGCTGAAATGTGATTGGTTAAATGCTTCAATATGAAAACACACATCTGGAAGCAGTGCAACCAGGGGGGAAAGCAATGAAAGGAAGCTAACAAACCATTTGTAATAATAAGCATTGATGGACACTATATATATATATATATATATATATATATATATATATATATATATATATATATATATATATATATACACACACAAAATCTATATCTATATTTAATGTAGGTACTTTTTAATCAATCATTCATTTTCTGTACCGCTTATCCTCACAAAGGTCGTGGGGGGTGCTGGAGCTTAGCCCAGCCAACAATGGGCACCAGGCAGGGGCACCCTGGACTGGTGGCCAGCCAATCTCAGAGCACAATCAGACGACAACCATTCATGCTCACATACATACAACTTGACCAATTTAGAGTGTTCAACCTGCATGTTTTCAGGATGTGGGAGGGATCCGGAGTACCCAGAGAAAACCCACACAAGCCAGACATGCAAACTCCACACAGGAAAGTCCGGACCTGGGATCGAACCCCCAATTTCAGAACTCTGAGGCCAACGCGCCAACCACTCGGTCACTGGGCCACCTTTTGAATCAATGCCCACTGTACTGACCACCTCTCCTGACTTCGGTGCGGGAAAGCGCCGGCTCGATTCCCGCGCAGCGGAGGTAAGATTGTGAGTGCGAGTGGTCGTCTATTTCTCAGAGTGGCGGACCGTCAGGGCCTTCAATGCCTTCTCTGCTGGCCTAAGAAATATCTGAATCATATATGATATTTTGTCCATCAATACTTAAATAATTCCAAATTGTCTGTTAGCTTCCTTTCATTGCTTTCCCCCTGGTTGCACTGCTTCCAGATGTGTGTTTTCATATTGAAGCATTTAACCAATCACATTTCAGCCATTATTTGTTGCCAGGATCAGAAATCTGCCTCAAGGACTTCACAATCAGTTCTGCGGGCTCTGCTGCATTAAACAAGCGTCGATAAGACTGTTGCTTTAACCAATCAGATTTCGAGTTGGCAACACCACAATGCCTTGTCGCAAGCGTGGGGATATGTCATTGCCTTCTCGCTGGCGTAGGTATACGTCATCGCGTTCACCAACTTTGATTGGCTGGTGATAGAGCTACCAAACTGTATCTGGAGCGAGCTGCACAAGCAAATATATTGTTGTATTGATTTAAAGCCATTTTCAAGACGGACTTTTCAAGAGAAAAAAAGCTGGACATCATTAAAAAAGGTCAGACAACTACAAAGCAAGCAATCCTGTCACTACCGGGAACGAACATGCAAAGCGCTAAATCGAATAAAAACATATGCCAGAAATACAACAGGACAGGCTCGACTTTCAGCATTAGCTTCGATGGGGATAGAAAAGAAGGAAGAAAGAAAGGAGGATGGATATTGTGTACAGTTAAAAAGGATTTTTGGTGAGTAAAATATGGCTATATTCCTAAATAATATTTTAAATGTATGAGGTTATTATTGATTATTTTTTATGTGTCGCAGCTGTAGATGCAGTAGAGGTTTTATAGCCATAAAATAGTTTTTGAGGGTTGGATTGAAGGTGTCGCTAGAAAATGCACGGACCGCCGCTGATTTCTCTGTGTGCCCTATAGCTGGTTGGTGACCAGTCTAGGGTGTATTCTGCCTTTCGCCCAAAGTCAGCGGAGATAGGCTCCAGCAACCCTTACGTGAATGTGCAGTACTAAAAAAAAAGAATGTACTTGACCTAGCCCTGAAAGGTTAAAACAAATTCACTAAGTTATGGGCAAAAGTGTTCTCATGGGTCGTTCAAATTCGTGTTGCTGAATGCACCACAGCGTCGCTCACAATTTGACAATAACGAAAGATTTATAGCGTGATGGCAAGCGTAATTCTGTACGGAGACAGCAAACAGCCGCGTTTTCCCTGGCGGGGCAAAACTCCCATTGGCTCGAGCGCCCGTGAATGGGTGGGGCTTCTCCCGCCCCGACCAATCCGGTGCCTCTCTCGCCGTCCGTATGAGAGCGCCTAACCTCCTGCCTGCCCTGCCTGCCTACCTCCATTCTCCTCCCCCGCTGGAGGACAGCGCGATGCGGAGACAATAGGACACCAGAGCCGGCTGAGGAGGTTGCCGTGGATGCTCGCCGCTTCTCCGTGGAAGTCTTCATCCGCTCGGACTCGGCCTGCTTGTACTATGCACCCTCGCCGACGTCTGGTTTGTTTACCGGCCGCTTGGACGCACAGCCAGGGCGGACCCCACAGCCCGGTTATGAGCATCTATTTTATGGTGAGCGTCCTTACAACTAATTAGGTTCACCTGCATCTTCAGCATCATCACATTTGTCAATTTACATGACAAATGTACACAAAGAAAGGATTATATTAAGGTGTGTGTGCGTTTTTTAAAATTATTATTCGTAGCATAAACAGCATCTCTAAAAGGAACAAAAGATAATGTCCTCTTTTGTCATTGGTATCAAACGCTCATTGCCTCTGAATGTGGGGGTTGCCAGGTGTCTGCAGCATTTTGTGCGTGTGTGTGTGTGTGTGTGTGTGTGTGTGTGTGAGTGTGTGTGTGTGTGTGTGTGTATGTGTGTGTGTATATGTATGTGTGTGTGTCATTCAGCTCTGTTTCCTCTGAGTCAGTGCAGTCTGAGGACACACTGCAGTTGGGGAGTGTTTCGGCAGAAATAATAATGTATGGCAACAAGACTGTTATTTTAAAATACCGGTTTACCGTTCATTTTATCCCTGTATAACGGGTGTCACAATAGCAATGATAATAACAATAGGAGATTTAAAACATGTATACTAGGAAAAAAAATCATGATATCAAGCGTGCACAATTTACCGTATTTTCTCGCATATAAGCCGGATTTGTAACTAAAAAAAATGATGACTGAATCAAGGGGGTTATATCCGCACAATACTTAGTGTTGCTATATTATTTTCACCAGTAGATGTCGGCAAATTAACATTTACTATTTGTTGGTTATTTTCTGTTTTGCAGTAAGAAAACAACCATTACTGGATTAATTACTAACTTCCTTATGATATTGACCCTAATAATGTGCTTTTAATTCATACAGTATCTCAGAAATACCACACGCAATGATTTTTCTTAAGATTTTCCCTTCAAAGTAACACATTGTACTCCCTATTAAAACCATGAATATGGCGGTGAAAATTGTGAATCAGGAGACGGCATATTCACGAGAAATTGTAAAATTCTACGATTTTAAGGCAATTTTAAGGGTCCGGCTTATACGCTGGGTGGCTTATTTGCGAGAAAATATGGTAATTGAAACAAATTCTTCTATTCATAACCCTACGCAGTCTGCATGCTTTATGTATGGAGGCTTTGATTGGAACGGGTCACGTTCCCGTGCTTGCGTGGGTGCATGCTTGTCCGATTGACAGGCACACGCAGCTGATCCAAGTGGGATTGAAATGTGGATATTAAAAAGCAGATCCCCACCAGCATGCTGAGTCACAGCTCACATAGCGGGGCACAAACATAAAAGCAAAACGACGCCGGCGGGCATCTTGGCTGGCAGCTCTGCCTTTTGTTGTCTCTCAAAATACAGCCAGACGTCCTCATCATGGACTCTGGTGGACTGATCAGCTATGATGGTATATGAATGTGTGTTTGTGTTCTCGTTCGGGTGGGAGCAGACATTGAGAATTTTTAGCAACATCTGTGACAGTCTAGTAAATGCAGGAAGCCTTTTGCTCAGTCCCAGTTCATTACTTGGCAATATACATAGCATTTCACGACCATAAGCAATTGTGCAACCGAGCTGACTTTTGATTGCTCATTGCTGCATTATATGCAAAGGTGCAGTGCCCTCACAGAGCCACTAGAAGGCAATGTTTTTCTCTTTTTAAAGTGGTATTCATAGCTAATACAGAAAGTACTGATTCATATGCGTGATTGGAGATTAAGCGTTTCAGTTCTGTGTCAGGCAGAAGAGTGACATGAGCTATATTAAAAGTGACCTTTTATTTGACAGATTTTTTTCTAATTTCATCACATTTGCAAGACAAATTGTCTTGAAAATTACGACAAATGTACTTTTTCAAGCAACAAAGTATAGTTATACCTCTACTTACGAATGCCTCTAGGTGCGGAATTTTCAGGTTACCAAAGCTTTCATATGCAAATGAGTGCCTCGAGATACGTGTGTGAATATGTGAGTGTGTGTATGTGTGTATATATATACACACACCGTTTTTACTCGCATATAACCAGCCCGCGTGTATAAGCCACACACTGAAAATTGCCTTGAAATTTTGGAATTTTACAATTTCTCAGGCATAAGCCGCCCCCCTGGTTCCCAATTTTCACCTCCATATTCATGGTTTAATAGGGAGTACAAATGTGTTACTTTGAAGGGAAAATCTCAAGAAAAATCATCACAAGTGGTATTTCTGAGATATTGTATGAATCAAAATCACATTATTAGGGTCAATAAGTTAATATGCCTGTCTTTGTAAATTCAAAACATAAAATCATTCAATTTGAAAAAATAAATAAGTCTATCTTGATGAGAACCTTATGCTTTCTAATTACAGAAATTACAATTTTCTTACCAGAAGTTTAAGATGTTGTGGCAGCCATATTGCTTCTAATGTCAAAATATCTCAATTCTTTCGATGCTTCATATTACTCCAATAGTTTCACTTTCGAACAAGAAATACAACGAAAAAAAATCAAAGTGGAATTTTGTTTTATTTCAAAATCAAGACTACTCGCGTCTGGCCGGCCAGAGCACGTTTAACTAGGTTTAGACGGCAGCGCCCTAGGTAAGATGGCTGCCCCGGGATCTAGGTAAGATGGTTGTGCCCCGAGCGAACAGTGACGGGAACGTGAATTTTATCACGTTTTATGCAAGATATGTACATTTTTCTTCTTAAATTTCATTCATAGACATCAAAATAAATTTTGTTCAGCTGTTTATCTGTTTATCTTTTCTCGATTTTGAAATAAATGACCGTATCGGCCGCATTCGCTTGTGTCATGATGTCACGGCGCCATTGCACCATGACGCAACAGCGCCATTTTGGCATGACGTCATTGCGTCATAGCGCCATCAACTTGCACTTATATAACTTGCATATATATAAATATATTTATATAGATATATATCTAGCAAGCACTTTTCAAAACGCTCTAAAACAGGGGTCTCGAACTCAAATTACCTGGGGGCCGCTAGAGGCCGAGTCTGGGTGAGACTGGGCCGCATCAGGATTTCCACAAGAAAAGCACTGATAAAACATTCCAACGTTATCAAATATCTTAATTTTTTAACAAAAAATAATGAATTAAATAAATTAACTTAAAGATGAATAAAAAATAAATCAATCAGTAATACAAAACCAAATAATACTAATGAGCATACAGTAGATATACACTGGCTGGCTAAGTAGAGAAAATGAATTATTTTTATTCCGTTTCAAATGTCTGTATTAACAGCTCTTTAACCTTTAACTTTCTGAACTTGAATGGAACATTGAACATGAATATTCTGAACACGGCTTCTCTTGCCTACTCCTTGCTGCTAGAGACCTGGCAGCGCTTCTTCTCACATAGTCACATTTGGCTTGAGGGAGGAAGCAGTGGAGACCCTCAGTAGAGCTTGAAGATGCTCATCAGTAAGTCTGGACCTGTACTTGGACTTATTGAAGTTCAAGGTGGAGAAGAGCTTCTCACACAAGTATGTGCTTCCAAAAAGGCACATGGTCCGCTTGAACCTTCGGGAAAGTTCAGGGAAGCTGGGGGTCAACTCTCTCAAAAATTGCCCAAGCTTGTCTGCTTCTCCACTCACCTCCCTGAACTTGGCTTTGAGTGCAGAGTTGCACTGCAGGTCAATGAGCTCCATTTGAAGCTCAGGAGGGGCATCTTGCACATCAAAGGAGAAGGGGTCCGCAAAAATTTGAAATGTGGCTTTGTGTGTCTTGAAGTCTGCAAATCTGTGATCAAATTCCTCCTGTAGCTTCGAAATGGCCTCAACATACTTCTCACCACTGAATGGTGTGCCTGCATCCACGAGAGCCTTGCATGCTGGGAAATGGCAAAGGTTTGTCTGAGAGAGCTGGGCTTTCCATAACACAAGTTTAGTGCAGAATGCTCTCACGTTGTCATAGGCAGCACTGACAAGTTGCCCCTGGCCTTGTAGCTTCTTGTTCAGTACATTAAGCTCATGTGTGATATCAACAAGAAAAGCCAAGTCCATGAGCCATTTGGGATCACTTAGCACAGGATCAATCAACTCACAAACGGCGTAGCTAGCTTTGACTGCTGCATTACTGTCTTTGGTAGCCTTCTTGAAGAGATCCTGTTGCCTCAGAAGACGTGTTTTAAGACTGGCAACCTGGTTGGCTCTCTCATCTCCCTGGTATTTTTCGTACTCCACAGCATGTCTCGTAGTACAATTACGTTTCAAATTGTATTCCTTGTGCACCGCAACTTTTTCAGTGTAAATGAGACACGTCGGGGTGCCCCTGTGTTCAACAAAGAAATATTGCACTCCCCACTTTTCTTGAAACTGTCTGTGCTCATCACCGACCTTTCTCTTCACGGCAGGCTTTGAAAGAGACATCTCTGGGGCTCTGTAATATGTTTTTCCACTTGGAATGAGTCTCGGGTTGATCTTTCACATTCAGTCGCGCGGGTTTGTGGCGCATGTGCATTTTCGCTCTCCGTTTCAATCGCGGAGATGGCTACAGACACTGACACAGGCTGGATCACGGATCATAGCGCCTCATTCAGTTGTATGCTGAGAGCAGCGGAGGAGTGTGCGCGCCGAGCGGAGTGATCGGCCTCACGGCTTCTCCTCCGCCCAGCTGATTGGAGGAATGAATGAGTGAGTGAGCGAGGCACTGGACAGCCCGGCCGATGTCCCGCCCTCCAGAGCCGTATACCTCACCGTGATTGGTTCATTCAGCTCCGAACCAAAGTTCCCTCTAATTTTTTGTTGGTCTGAGCAGAAAGACAACCTCCCCGAGCGCACTGAGTACCAGTGTGAGCGACATGATCGGTACTCGGATGATTCGCCTAAAGACGTTTCGCCGACGGACGTTTGACAGACGGGCAGGTCGCCGAATGGACGTTCCACCGAACGTTCATTCGGCCGAACGGAGGTTCCGCCGAAACGGGATTCGAACGCTCGCCCCGCCGGATCGTGTGTGTACAAGTTTTTCAACCTCGGCCCGCGGGCCATATACGGCCCGTTAGGATTTTTAATCCGGCCCGCCGCCGGTGTTGTCCAAATTATAGTAAAAATCAATGTTCGTCTACCATCAATGGCAGTCCGGGAGTAAGCACCCTTGGGCAGGCAGATGTAGCAGAACCGAGCCGTAAAATGACAGCAATCGGGTCAAATCCATCCTAAAACAGCATTTAATGATTAAATACAAATACTGGATGATATCGCGATGGAGGCAAAAAAACGTCTATAAACGTCCATTCGCCAAACGGCTCAAAATGCTCTCAAATTCGGTCAAATCCAGCTGAAAACAGCGTTTAATGATTAAATACAAATACTAGTATTTGTATTTAATCATTAAACTAACAAATACTAGTACGACCTGTCCGTCTGTCAAACGTCCGTCGGCGAAACGTCTTTAGGCGAATCATCCGGTCACGACATCATCATTGCTCGCTATCGGCACACCAGTATCACACCTGCCACAAGCAGGTGCATGTCAATGTTCCCTCTAATTTTTCATGTAAAACATGCTGTAAAACAAGAAAAACATGAGTGGACAGAGCTACTGCCACTGGCTGCCACTTAAACGGCGCCATCATGGGGAAAGGGGTAAAAAAAAAAAAAAAAAAAAAAAAAAAAAAAATTAAAAAAAAAAAAAAAATTAAAAAAAAAAAAATCGATCTTTCATATTAAGACGGGGGCCGCAAATTATCGTCCCGAGGGCCGCAGTTGGCCCGCGGGCCGCAAGTTTGAGACCCCTGCTCTAAAACTTTGAAAGTCCAATTGTTTTGCAATTTAGATCCAACATGCTGTTATGTTAGTCGGTCTATCAAAGATAGTACATGGCATATTCATAGAGGAGTCATTAGAACCCTTGATACAAATGGGAAGGTCACATTTTAAGCGGGATACACATATCGATAATCAGCCCAATTATTAGAGCATCCACCCTTTGGTTAAATGCCACAGTTGAATGGGGGGAATATGTCTTCTTCCTCCATACTCACTAATCTCAGAACCGCTAGCTGAGCAGGGAAGGCCTCTGCCATTCCGATTTGTTTGTACGAGTCTGATGGCCAATCAGTGGAGTAAAGTTAAATATGAAATATTCTAGTCGGATCCAATCAGCCACATATTAATAAGAATCCGAGTGTATGCATGACCAAGCAAAAGGATGAACTAAAATAGATTTGTCCTCTGTAGAGGACATATGTAAACCTAAATATCTCCCACCCAGTGCATTCAATCGCATTAACTTTTCTGCTCTATGGAGGACATTCAGATATTTCCAATGATACCAAATTTCTTTTCCAGTATTCCAATTACTTCACATAGATTGGGGAATTTCAAAATAATTGTGATTGGACAACATTTTTTTTCCTGGAAGTCAGGAGGATATCACAGGTAATCACGAAAATAAATACTGATAATAAGCCGCATTTTGTTTGCCGATTTTTGGCTCCCGATTTGTAAAGAGACATTACAGAAACTCAGTTTGACCGCAAGGGCGCTCCAGGCGGCTAAATGGTTAGAGCTTCAGTCTCACAGTTCTGGGGTCCTGGGTTCAAATCCAGGTCAGTCCAACTGTGTGGAGTTTGCATGTTCTCCCGGGCCTGTGTGGGTTTTCTCCAGGTACTCTGGTTTCCTTCCACATTCCAAAAAACGTGCATAGCAGGCCAATTGGAAACTCTGAATTGCCCCTAGGCATGAGTGTGATTGTTGATGGTTGTTGTTCTTCCTTGTGCTGGCCACCAATTTAAAGGGTCCCCCACCTATGGCCTGGAGTCAGCTGTTCTCCTAAATTTCTCTCTTGTGAATTAGATTTTTTAGATGAAGATCAAGCTTGAACCCCAGATGAATGGATTTTAGCTGTTATACATATTACAAAATACACTAATATAAAAACCCATTTATTGTATGTCTCTCTAGTGACGACAGTTGTTAGCTGCTGCCACTCGTGTCCCGCCACGCCAAGCATCCTTTACTGTCTTTTCACTGCGCCCACCCAAACCCAATCTTCGCCATGAGTTCTTCTCCGCTGACATCAAGAGCTAACATGGACATCCTGGAGGAGCTGCAGCTGATCGCAGCCCAGAACCTGGAGAAGCTGGAAGTCAACAAATACTACGAAGTTATTCGAGAGCTTGGCAAGGGCACCTATGGCAAAGTGGACCTTGTCATCCATAAGATTAGAGGTGATATTCCCACTTAAAAACAAAAATATTTCAAGAACGATTCAATTGAAAATCCTGTATTGTTTGAAAAGCAGTTAAAGGAGCAGTGTGTAAGCTGTGTGGGTAAAAATGGTACTGCAACCAGGATCAAACTATTGAAGCGCACAATATGTCGTTTCCCTTCGGGCTCCCGGACAAGTTCTTCACAATGGAGAATCGAGCAGCATTATCGTACCAATGTTGCATTTGAATCAGAAACTAGAAAAGGCAATTTATGGAAAAAAATTCATGGGTATCTTTGCTGTGCTAGTGAGTATACTTGAAGTACAAGTACACGTACTTCTAGTACAAGTACATGCACTTGTATACAAGTACATGCAAATACATGTACTTGTAATTGTAGTACACGTACTTGTAGTACTAGTAGATATACCTTTACTACTAGTACACTTGTAGTACTAGTACACAGAAGAACAAATGGTTGTAGTACAACTACATGGACTTGTACAGTTGTGCATGACTATATATACTTCTATACAAGTATAACTTCTTGTACTTTAATGACACACTTGTACTACAAGTACTAGTACAGAGAAGAACAAATGGTTGTAGTACAACTACATGGACTTGTACAGTTGTGCGTGACTATATATATACTTGTATACAAGTATAACTTCTTGTACTCCAATGGCACATACTTGTAGTACAAGTATACCTTCTTTTACTTCAATGACACATACTTTTAGTACAAGTATACCTTCTTTTACTTCAATGACACATACTTGTGGTACAAGTATACCTTCTTTTACTTCAATGACACATACTTGTAGTACAAGTATACCTTCTTGCACTTCAATGACACATACTTGTAGTACAAGTATACCTTTTTGCACTTCAATGACACATACTTATAGTACATGTATACCGTCTTGTACTTCAATGACACATACTTGTAGTACAAGTATCAAACAAGTACAGCTACTTACAGTGCATGTACTTGTAGTATTAGTACGTGCACCTTTAGTACTAGTACATGTACTTGTGGTACTACTGTTTGTAGTGCAAGTACATGCAAGTATACACACACATTTGTAATATAAGAAGCAGTAATAATGTCTGTATTTTTACCAAAGGTACTAAAATGGCACTGAAATTCCTAAAGAAGAAGACGACCAAGCTGAAGTCTTTCTTGAGGGAGTACAGTATCTCTCTCTACCTGTCTCCCTGCCCTTTCATAATCAACATGTTCGGCATTGCTTTCGAGACGGACGAGTACTACGTATTTGCGCAAGAATACGCACTCGCAGGGGACCTCTTTGACATCATTCCTCCACAGGTACTCCATCACATTGTTTCTATTTGCAAACGAGCCTTATAAATCCAGTTTTCTAAATACAGTGGCACCTCGGCATACGAGTGCCCCGACATACGAGCAATTTGAGATACGAGTAAAATTTCGGGCAAACATTTATCTTGAGATACGAGACACATTTTGATATATGAGCATACAGCGGACACGAGGGGCTGCTCATAAGAACATCATGTTGTGTAATGTCCATACAAGCACTGGGGGAGCGTTGAATTTTTTCGGTGTTTTTTTTCCGTTAGCCAGTGCGAATGGCGTATATACTACTCATTGGCAAGTGGTCGTGTGTTATCCTATTGTGAGGACATTTGTGTGCATCATTTTCAGAATATTTTGAAGGGAATACAAAAGCAAAGAACCCTTGATAGGTTGCATTTGAAAGTCAGGGTGGAGGCAGGGCAAATAGAGCCAACCCGGGAGAAGAAAGGTATCAAAATTTAAAACAAAATTAGAATTAAGTTTAGTGTAAGTTAGATCAAACTTATTTTTGAGTGTGTTTGCATTGTAATCCTAGTTCATTTAAATGTGTTTATGTTATGTTACGAGCGCGTTGCCATGCAAAAAGTCTCTCTGTCCCTCTCTCTCCCCTCCGCCAAATCCGTCTAATTTTAGTACTACTAAACACATTTTAGTACTATTAAACCACTAGTCATTTGTTACTTTGTTAATAGATGGCGAATTAGAACAAATAAAAAAACAATTCCAATCCAATAGCCTGTTTTGGGTGTTTTTTCAGAGGATTGGAACGAATTAATTTGTTTTTAGTTGATTTCTATGGGAAACGTTCATTCGAGTTACAAGTAAATCGACATACGAGCTCAGTCTCGGAACGAATTAAGCTCATATCTCGAGGTACCACTGTAAGTTGTATTGAGAAGTAGAGCAACACAATTCTTTTTTCTGCAGTTTGACCTCAGGACATCATGATTAAATTATTCCACTTATCCATTCCCTTAGGTTGGTCTCCCCGAAGCAGTGGCAAAGCGCTGTGTGCACCAAGTGGCCATTGCTTTGGATTATCTACACTGTAAGAAGCTGGTCCACAGGGACATCAAGCCTGAAAACATTCTTATATTTGATCGGGAGTGCCGCAAGGTGAAGCTGTCTGACTTCGGAATGACCCGTCGCGCAGGATCACCTGTGAAACGGGTGAGTAGTGGCGAGATCTGGTCAGGATTGATGGACCTTTATATGAAATCAGAAATATATCTTTGTAAATACTTCAAAAACTAAAATATGAAATCCCTATTTAGCTGCAGCAATGTATGAAAATATCATTTAACACACAAGAATCTCAAATTGAGCCTGTATAATGTTGCAATTTGCCACTATCACACTAGATGGCGCTAGTCACTCAAAAGGGCATTATGTAAGACTGGTGGCCTAAAATGGACTGAACCATTATTAGCGTCAATATCATAAGGAAGTTAGTCATTCATCCAGTAATGGTTGTTTCCTGACTGCAAAACAGAAAATAACTAACAAATAGTAAATGTTAATTTGCCGACATCTACGGGTGAAAAAGAGTATAGCAAGTCTTGTGCGCATATAAGCGTACCCTTGATACAGTCATCGTTTTTTGAGTTACAAATACGGCTTATATGCGAGAAAATACGGTACAGACGCTCCCCTACTTACGAACGAGTTACGTCCGAGCGATTGTTCGTAAGTTGCTCCGTGCTATATTTTGTATTATAATTTATGTTTAAGGCCTATATAAGTATATTGAAGTTTTATATAAGTATGTTTAAGGCTTGTATAAGTAACACACTGTATGTACATGTACGTAATAAGATAAATAAAATGAAGTTTAACTTACTTTTGGAAGATGTACTCGATGCTTAAGGAGATGATGGAGGAGGAGGAGGAGGAGGAGGAAGAGGAGGATTTTATATCATGAGAGGGTCTTCGTCGTCGCTGGAATGAGCTTCAAAAGTTACTTCCTCCTCCGTAACTTCAATGTAGGAAGAAGTTGAGGGTCGAGGAGAAGAAGATGAGGGTTGATGAGTATCTTCCTTGGAGGATTTACTAGAAACTGGCCGAAAGAAGCGATCTAACGACGATTGCACAGTTTTCTTCTTTTTTTCATCATAAATGATGAGGTAGCACTGTATGGCATCATTCAATTGATTTGCAACCTTTGTGCAACGTTCAATATTTGGGTCTTGCTGCTCGAAGAGTGCGATGGCTTTATCTATGAGCGAAAACCCCTCGGCCAAGAGTTTCGTCTCGAATTTCTTCATGGGGACAGGCGTTTCTTCCTCCTCCTCCTCCTCCTCCTTGACACGTTGCTGAGCCTTCTCCCTCTCACAGCGCTAAGCGTCGGTATTAGCGGCGGAAAGAAGCACTACTCGGAAAAAGGCGCGCAATACAAAATCTAACCTACAGCATCTCTTTCCGAACATTTTTCGACATATGCCATATGCGCAGACATGTTCGTATGTACCGTTGTTCGTAACTCGAATGTTCGTAAGTAGGGGAGCATCTGTATTTAAATCATCACTCAAAGCTTTTTGTTTCATATTTTTTCATTTTTGATGATGACTTTTTGTATTTGCCTCTCCTCTATCGCGCTACAGGTCAGCGGTACTATTCCATACACGGCCCCTGAGCTGTGTGATGTGTCCCGCCATGAGGGTTTCTGCGTGGACTACAGTACCGACGTGTGGGCCTTTGGGGTTCTCCTCTTCTGCATGCTGACCGGCAACTTCCCATGGGAGAAAGCCCTGGCCTCTGACTCCTTCTACCAAGAGTTCATCCGTTGGCAGAGGAGGAGGACGAACACGGTGCCTTCCCAGTGGAGACGCTTCACCGAGCAAGCCCTGCGCATGTTTCGCCGTTTGCTCTCGGTAGAGCAGGAGCGCCGCTGCTCCGTCAAAGAGGTGTTTGGGTACTTCAGCCACTCGTGGATGCTGGACAGTGACAACAACAACAACGGCAATAGCGAAAGGGCCAGCGGAGGAGGGAACGGGCGAGGGGAGGCGACCGACAATATGTCCTCATCTTCATCTGGGGAGGAAGATGAGGAACTTTTAGTGGAGCGGATGAAACAACAGACTTTGTCCCCGTTGTCGCCGGTGGCCGCGGAGCGGGGGAGCGGCGGTGCGGCCAAGGGCGCCATGATGGAACTGGGCGGGGGCCACCATTTCGTATCCGTGTCCACCAACAGCTCAGTGTCTTCCACCAACAGCTACGAGCGGATGCCGCGGGAGAACAGCTCGCCGGGAGGCCGCATGCTCGTCACCACGCCCATCGAGATCTGCGTTTGAGTAGCCCCTTGACATTTTCTACGTTTAACTCGTCTCACCAGTGTGCTCTTCTTTCACCACTCATCCACCGCGTTCAGTCAAGGTGCATGCACAGAGAACGTGAGGCTTAACACCGATGTTGTTGTGGAAGGGCGTGGCCGGCAAGACCCTGTCAGATGAGCTTGACAAAATGGGAAAGGCCAAAAAAAGACCAAAACATCGTTTCTAAAGCAATATTCCCAAGAAAGCAAAAAAATAAAGATAAAAGTTAGGATGGTGTAACGTGATAGGAGGCTTGAACTGGTGCCACAAAAAAAATTGAAAAAAAGTGTTCCACTTTAGACTCACAAAAGAAAACAAACTTTAAGAGGAAGTGCTTTTAAAGTGTTTGCTCTGTTTCGTTAACTGGGCTCTTTTTTTGGAACGCATCGGGGGTTCTTTCAAGTTAGTCGAAACGGTACTCGGACGATTCGCCGAAAGACGTTTCGCCGATGGACAGTTTGTCGATGGACAGTTCGCCGAATGGACGTTTCGCTGAACGGACAGTTCGCCGAACGGACGTTTCGCTGAACGGACAGTTCGCCGAACGGACGTTTCGCCGAAAAAATTAAAGCGTTTAATTTATTATTTTATTAAACAAATAAAAGTGGGGATGTTTCTCATTGTGTTGTTTTTTGTGCCGAGGTTGAAAAACATACACACACGATCCGGGGAAACGTCCATTCGGCGAAACGTCCATTCGGCGAATCGTCCGGTCACGGTCGAAACGTAAATGACAGTTTCTGGGATTTTAACATATCGACTTCACACTTTTTTCTACTCTCTCCTGCGTTATGTCAATTTTTTGTTCTTGCTTATTTTACCCCATTAAAAATGCCAATTTGCATGTTGAGCTCAGCGACTCTATGAGAAAAGAAAAAAATGTCATGGAATCTTTTAACGTAGCACAATTTTCACATTACATTTAAGAGGGACTGTCATGATTTCAAGTTGTTTTAGGGGTAGAATAATAAAAAAAAAATGTTCTGTATTAGTTTCTATTTAGTGGATTTTAGTGTACTTGTATTAATGTCTTGTCTTGATATCACCACTTTCAGGAAATGAAACGTCCCAAAAAATAAAAAAATAGCATGATGCTAACAAGGGAAAGGAATTAATGATGACAGAAGCATCTAAAGGATCACTTTTAAAGAAACAATGACATGAATGTTGTTTTTAACAAGCTAAGTTAAAAAAGTCCCATATCTGGTGTGAACTTTTTCCAGTCTTTCCCCATAAAAATGCTGCATGAAACTTTGTGCTAAATACTAAAGCTAGTAGTAGAACAAGCGTATGGACATCAATCGACACAGTTGTGCATTTTACAACTGCTTAGATTCTGTTCTTTGTCCCGGCTGCTCCCAGATCATCCAGTATGCAAAAACGTCCGTCTTGTGACAATCTCTGACCTCATCGGCCTTGGAACAAAGGACAATGATTTAATGTGGACGGTGTGGACGCGTCATTTTCCCCATCTTACAGCTGCTATGTTGTTTGCTACTTTAGACTCACTCACATGACCGCATGAAGAAGAGCATTACCTCATTAATCTCGTCATAATGATAAAGAAACATTCACTAACTAGCCACTGAAGATAACCTCACATTTGAGTCCAAAATACAAACCTTTGTCCAGATTGGACCAATATTTGATAGGGTTTTTCTGATTTCATAAATTATTATGTTAGTTTCAAATTCTGCTTTAAAACAAACAAAAAATATCCACATTATTGATGCCTGAAATGACATTTAACAAACATACATTAATGCATATATATATATATATATATATATATATATATATATATATACAGACAAAAATTAAATTAAGTAACAAGGAGAAATTATCAACAAAATCCTCCTTTTTCATCTACATTAATACATTTGTGATTTAAAAAAACAACAACTAATGTTCCATAAATTATTTGTTTAGCTGTATTATGCAATTTATTTACCGTATTTTTCACATGTAAGCCATATTTGTAACTAAAAAAAATGATTAATGAATCAAGGATCTGGCTTATATGCGCACAAGACTTACAGTGTTGCTATACTCTTTTTCACCAGATGTCGGCAAATTAACATTTACTATTCGTTGGTTATTTTCTGTTTTGCAGTAAGAAAAACAACCATTACTGGAAGAATTACTAACTTCCTTATGATATTGACCCTAATAATGTGCTTTTGATTCATACAGTATCTAGAAATACCACATGCGATGATTTTTTTCTTAAGATTTTCCCTTCAAAGTAACACAATTGTACTCACTATTAAAACCATGAATGTGGAGGTGAAATTTGTGAATCTGGGGGCGGCTTATACGTGTAAAATTGTAAAATTCAACGATTTTAAGGGAATTTTAAGGGTGCGGCTTATACGCTGCTTAGCCTCACGTGGGTTGCGAGGGTGCTGGAGCCTAATCCAGCAAGGTAGGTGAGATAGAAAAGATACAACTTGAATTGGTCGCCAGCCAACCTCAGTTATTGAATATAATGTTCTATAATTAGTGTTTTTTCTGTGCTTATACATTTCTCCAATGCGTAATGTATGTTTTTTAACTGACTGCTATTGCCGGATGGCAGCGAATGATCGAGTATTCATTCTCTGCTACCTTCCCACTTCAAATAAATTGGACGTGTACAAGAGACAAACTCATTTCATTTTACAACAGAAGGATGATTGGGTGCCATGTCGAGCATTGTCATTGGTGCTGGAAGAGTTAAATATAAATGAAGGCATCAAGGGGTTATAAAAATGTTTAGATTTTACATGGCATGATTAGATGCGAGAGTATAGAGTATCTCATTTGTGTGGTAGTTTTATTTCATTGATTTTCCTGTTTGGACGATGCATAGCATTTGTCTTTCGCTCGGCTCCCGTTTTGATCATTCCCCTTACAAGTAGTAGCTGAGCTTTAATGTCTTTGTGTCCAGTGGCATATTTTCCAGCATTATCGTTTTGTGAATTTTTGTGAGTAGATGATCGCAAGCACTCCACCATGGTTCTGTCTCTACAATACAGCTGTCTTCCTGGTAAAGCAAATTTAGTCAAAAAAATAAAATTGAAAATTCTCCTTGAAGCAGTCTAATTTCTGTCTTTATTCCTTTGTTTTATTTCTTTTTCTTTTTATACGTTTTTTCCTCAAAGATCTTTTTACAGTGGTACCTCGACATACGATCTTAATTGGGGTGTTCGGGGGGACTTTATCCACGGCAACAACGCACTCATAAACGAACAAACAAATTTAAATTAACTTGGATTAATATATACAGACACTGCGTTACTTGCTTCTGTTGCCTCATCCACCATATCAGAGACAAACAGTGATTTAACTTCCCTTCTGATCTCTTCCCCCATTACTTCAGCAATAGCAGTGATCAGGTCGTTTTGTATTTTTCACGACGTCCCACTCAACACTGTATTAAGAACAGGTGGTGATGCAAATCCGTGTTTCAGCAATGAGAGAAAGAAGCTCCACATAGTTTCCATTGTTTTTTGGGTCCAGCGCTTTCCTCGTGCCCCCGAAATGAAAGTTCCTGCTTGCCCAAGAAATGACAGTCTAACAGTCTTTTTAAGATTTCCCTATTTTTCTTCACCTTTTTGTTGTGGAGCTCCGTTTCCCTGCGCACTTAATCGCTTAGCTGTAGCTTCACTCTGGTTGTCCGACCTTCTTAATGTTGTCCAGCTTTGCTTGAAAAATCCGTTTTGAAAATGGGTTTGACAGTAAATCTGCAACTAAATCCCTTTCTTCTCCTCTTTCAGCCATTGTGGGGTGACAAAACCGCTATTAAATCAACACAACAATATATTTGTTTGTGCAGCTTGCTACAGATAGTTTGGTAGCTCTGGCTAGTCCACTCTTTCACTAGCCAATCATAGTTTGTAAAAGCGATGACGTTTCCCTACGCCAGCGAGAAGGTCGTGGTGTCGCCAACTCGAAATCTGATTGGTTAAAGCAACAGTTTTATCGACGCTTATTTAATGATGCAGGGCCTACAGAACTGATTGTGAAGGCCTCCAGGTAGATTTCTGAGCATGGCAACAAATAAAGGTTGAAATGTGGTTGGTTAAATGCTTAAATATGAAAACACACATCTGGAAGCAGCGCAATTAAGGGAATAGCAATGAAAGGAAGATAACAGACAATTTGGAATTATTTAATAAGTATTCATGGACAAAATATAATTAACATCAGTCTGTGATTCAGAAATTTTATGGGCCAGCAGAGGACCTTGCAAGGCCTGACGGTCCACCACTGATCAGAATACCCACAATTTAGACAAAATTTACACATCCTTAATTGTATCCCTTATAGATTTTCAATGATTTCAAAGAATGTAGTAATCATTTTGGGTAATGTATTCATTTAATAAATATAACAAATAAAAACATGCTAATATTTTGACAATTTATTCTTTTAAAAATACACCCATTTGGTCCAATGATACTCATTAGCAATGTTCCCTCTAATTTTTTGTTTGACTGAGCGCACCGAGTACCGGTGTGAGCAACCTCATCATTGCTCGCTATGGGCACACACCAGTATCACACCTGCCATAAGCAGGTGCATGTCTACTACACATAAATTATTTAGTAATAATAAAATGTAATGATTAATATCTATGAATGGGGCGGCCCGGCGGATGAGTGGTTTGCGCGTCGGCCTCACAGCTAAAAAAAAATAAAAAAAATTGGGATCTTATCTTGTGCGCTCCATATGATTTGCTGTGCGCAGAGAAGACGACTGCGCAATTGCACAGCTTAGGGGGGAACATTGCTCATTAGTGTCCTCTACTGCCAAAGTATTGCAATTTTATGATTATTAAAGCAAATTCGATTTTATTCTCTTAAATGGAGCACAATAATAATTGACCATATTTGAAATATTTCCCTAACATTTGGTGTATATTTTAGATAATGTCTATGAACAGCAGCTCAACTTTCAACACAATACATAAAAATCTGTTTAATGTTCAATAATTAATTTTATTTTGGAACACTTAAATAGCCCCCAACGCTTCATGAGGCAAGCGGGATGGTGGTCAAGAAAAAAAGAGGTAACTCTTAGTCCATTGTTCACCAAACAAAACCATGAACAAAAGAGGTGTTGGAATGTCTGCCCAAAAAATAAAAAAAGCAAATTTCATTCCTGTCAATTAAGACCATAGACAATAAATAAATTCAGCCCTGAGATAAACACACATAACATAGATTTTATAATAATCACACAAGTTGAAAGACTTTTACGGCCCCAGAAAGCAAAGTATACAGAACGGTGGGTGGGAATGGCACAGATGAAAGATTATTGTTTTGTTTCTTGGTTAGTTGCGTCAAACATTGAACAAATCAAACATTTTATCTTGCACAGGAGAATGCTGCCAATAACAGAACTAATTTGTCCCTATGCTGCAAGTTAAGTGCGGACCTCTTGTACATAATGTAAGGCTTAGTGGCACCACCCAGTATGCGAAAAATAAATAAATAAAACTGAGTGGATAATAGCAGCAGTGTTTGCCTTTTGAAATTTGTATTAATGTAAACTGATATTTTAACCATACATAGGAAGTAAAAAAACAGAACATTTAATGTGTAATTGTTGCCCCCAGTGGAACATATCAAAACATCACAAGGTGTTGTTACACAAAGTGCTTTGAGTCAAATTAAGGAGAAAAAAAACTGGGAAGCAAATCTGGATTTACACTGCTGGTCCAAGTGGCCAATTGGGTTTCTAATTGAGAAATATCCACTAAGAAAACTCATAGAAAACAGATAGCTGCATGCACAGACGTCTAAATTCTACATTCTGAAGCTTCAATAACACACAAGTAGACAATAATGAAATAATACTTTTTATAAATATTAAGCATTATATGCTATTTAACTGGCCATGGTTGCCATTGATTTAAACTGAAGGCAACTGTATATTTGTAGTCATAGTGGGCATTTTGGGGGACTTGAACCATGCAGCCTAAATCCATCCTAAAAGCTGCTTCTTCAGTTGAAAGATGGAAAATAAGAGGGCATGGTCAACTAATACTGCCATCCTAGAAAAAGTGCTTCCTGTGAACCCCACCACACACGCACACACACCTAAATACATGCAGAGAATACATTCAAACACCCTGTGATGATTTCCCCCTAAAAAGGCGTTATTTTAGAAAAAAATGCATATATCGCTTATCACAAAGGGTACCTTAAGTGGCTACAGCTTCTTAGTTAAATGATGAACTGGTTTCATCAATAACTTAAAAACACTTGTTAGACAAAGGAAGCACAAATAAATACAACCAAATATAATCACATATTGCAAATTGCTTTCGTCAATTTAAATATTTTGATTGTTGTTGGCAAAAGAAATCCATATAAATAAATAGTTTTTACAAATTTAGAGGTTTTTTTTAAGGTTCATGGGTGAGAGTTGTCCATAACAATGGTGGCGGTTCACAGTTGAGAGAATGAGCCAACCTCCACGTGTTTTGGCAGGCCAATGTCTGCAAGAAAAAACAGGGGGGAAAAGGAAAGATGTGACTAACAAGTTGAGCCAAGACACACTGTTAATTGAGCCTAATTTAAGCACAAGTATGAGGAAACAAAGCATATGCCCAATTATCAAGACTTTTCTGACTGAGTGACCTAAATACAAGGGGCATTTGCTTGAACAAACAATCTTCAGTGTAAATATTCCATCCTAAAACCTAAAACAGTCTCCAAAATGAAGTATGATTGAAATATGACTCCTTTACCATTACCTAAGAAAAATTATCCATTAAAAAGTTCATATAAATATACAGTGAGACAAATTACCTACAAAGTGATCAAATACTGAATCCCACTGTACATACAAATCAGATGAAAAATTCCCTTTATTACAGAAAGACAAATAATAATGGTCACAGATAATTATCGTACAGACGCTCCCCTACTTACGAACATTCTAGTTACGAACAACGGTACATACGAACATGTCTGCAAATTGCGTTTATGTCGAAAAATGTTCTTAAGTTCGATTTTGTATTGCACGCCTTTTTCCGAGTAGTGCTTCTTTCCGCCGCTAATACTGACGCCTGGCGCTGTGAGAGCTCAGCTCACACAGCATCCACCTTCCTCTGCCCAGTTCGTTGCAGTGCGGAAGTGCGTGAACGTATCTCCAGTGCGCAAAGAACCTTTTTCATTTTTATCATTAAATATCTCGTGCATCCATTATTCAATATGGTTGGTGAAAAGCAAAAGGCTTCTAGTGAGGGAGGTGCAAGGAAGAGGCAAGCCATTTCATTTGAAATGAGTGGCAATAATAACGAAGCTTGATGCGCGTGAGAAAGTGGTGAGCGTTGCACGGGAATACAACTTGAATCGTTCGACCGTCAGTACCATTTATAAACATAAAGATCGAGCAGCAGGACCCAAATATTGAACGTTGCACAAAGTTTGCAAATCAATTGAATGATGCCATACAGTGCTACCGCATCATTTATGATGAAAAAAAGACAACTGCAATCGTTATTAGATAGCTTCTTTCGGCCAGTTTCTAGTAAATCTCTCTCTCTCTAATGTATGTATACAGTACTGTATGTATTCTCTCCATTGTATTAAATATTTTTTTCAGTACAAACCAATGTGTGTTACTTATACAAGCCTTAAACATACAAATACACTTATATAAACCTTCAATATACTTATATAGGCCTTAATGATGATGCTGCTGATGATGCTATTGCCATTGCTCTTCATACAGCACTGAGCCATCTGGAACACCCTGGGAACTACGTGAGGATGCTCTTCATTGACTACAGCTCAGCCTTCAATACCATAAAACCGGACATTCTGACTAACAAACTCTCCCACCTTGGACTATCCTCTTCAATCTGCTGCTGGATAAAGGACTTCTTGACCAACCGCCCACAGACTGTTAGACTTGGTCCCCACCTCTCTTCCTCCATTACACTAAGCACTGGCTCCCCTCAAGGCTGTGTACTGAGTCCTCTTCTGTACTCCCTGTACACCTACGACTGTGCACCCACCCACCAGTCTAACGCCATCATCAAATTCGCTGACGACACCACTGTGGTCGGACTCATCTCAGGAGGGGATGAGTCGGCTTACAGAGATGAGGTCAACAATTTGTCTTCGTGGTGCTCGGTGAACAATCTCACACTGAACACCACGAAAACTAAAGAAATAATCTTGGACTTTCGCAAACACGGCACAGATCTGGCCCCACTCCTCATAAATGGAGTATGTGTAGACAGGGTCCAGTCCTTTAAATTCCTGGGGGTCCACGTCACGGACAAGCTCTCATGGTCTACAAACACCACGGCAGTGGTGAAGAAGGCTCAGACACGACTCCATTTCCTCAGGGTGCTCAGGAAGAACAACTTGGGCTCCAATCTTCTGAGAACCTTCTATAGAACCACTGTAGAGAGCATCCTGGCGTACGGCATCACAGTGTGGTACGCTGGAAGCACGGCGGCAGACAAAAAGGCCATGCAGAAAGTGATTAACACTGCCCAGAGGATTGTCGGCTGCTCTCTGCCCTCACTTGAAGACATTGCCAGCCCGCGTTACCTCAGCAGAGCCAAGCACATCATAGGGGACCCTTACCACCCTGGTCACAACCTGTTCCAGCTGCTGCCCTCTGGCAGACGCTATAGGTCCCACAAAGCTCGGACAACTAGGCTTAAGGATAGCTTTTTCCCCACATCCATCAGACATCTAAACTCGCGCTAACATACACACATTCCCTTCTGCGGCATATGAATAGATGTTTGGTTGGTGATCTGCCGCCTCCTAGCTGACTTGAAGGAAGGTAAGTGGCAGACAGTGTGCGGTAATCGAGAGGTAAGCGACCTGTATGTAATCGCGAGGTAAGCGACCTGTATCCACAACAGCGGAATGACAAATTACAAGTCCGTAACTTACACTTACTTAGGTCTTTTGCCGACTAAACGTAGCTTATGGAGAAGCACCATCAATTTCGTCACACGCAGTTTCTGCGTGTGATGACAAGTAGGCTTTTTTGTGTTGTGGTAATGACGACATGGCCTATGTCCGATTATTATTATTATTATTATTAAACATAAATTATAATACAAAATATAGCACTGAGCAACTTACGAACAAATTCAACTTATGAACAATCGCTCGGAACCTAACTCGTTCATAAGTAGGGGAGCGTCTGTATTTTCTTGCATATTAGCCACCTCTGCATATAAGCGCCGTACCCTTAACATTGCCTTAAAATCGTTGAATTTTACATTTTCTCTCGTATAAGACACCCCCCCTCTTAGGTGCGCCTTATAGTGCGGAAAATATGGTACGTAAAAAAATAACTATTTTCCCATTCTAAAGTTGTTGTATGGCGAAATGATAAAAAAATGTATAAAATACGGAAAAAGTGTATACGTTGACAGGTATGGTGGGGACTGCTGCTATAAATGACTAAAATCGAGAACTGTTTTTCCTTGTTGAACTACATTTTTAAAAAAGCATTTCTCATTACATCATTTCCCATTAATACAACTGTAACCACAGAAACATTTGTATTGTACATACCAGGAGGGCCTTTTTCTACTGGGCTCATTCAGCATCCCCACTGGGGCTTTGAATGTCTTGTCCTAAGATAGGATAGAAAGTTTAGCATGAAACTGAGCGAATCTGACAACAGGATACAAAAGGCATTACAGATTTCAACCACCCAGTCTGTTTTCAGAGTCATGTTTTGTGCTCACCTTGTGCTTTTTGCACTTCATGGAGAAGTTTTCTTCGATGAGGACACAATCTACAAAGAGAAGAAGAGACTGTGAGCCTCGCCACACAGTGCTGACAGCTGACAAAGCAAACAAAGAACCTGAAGTGGGCGTTAACAAAGACACAGTCAGAATGATACCCATGTTCATGTTGAGCTGCAGGAATTAGACATCATAGTACATTAGGGACAGGAGTGCCCACACTTTTTGTGTGTTTGAATAGGATAAATGGGTGCGGACATTGGTTACGCCGCACAAGCGGTTACCTGTATTCCATTCAAAAGATAAATCCAATGAGTCACTCTTGGATGTTTATCAAAATCCATTTGATGTAAACGGTGAAACTAAGCTACAAATGCAAAGAATGACATTGTAAAAAACCTGTTAGCTTAATGCTAACACACAATAAAAGATACAATTTAAATGCAATGAATATTCACACAAAAACCACCTATGAAACATTCATTCCTTTTCCGAACCGCTTATCCTCACGAGGATGTTGGGGTGTTGCTGGAGCCTATCCCAGCTAATTATGGGCACCAAAGAGGGGACAGGTAGCCAGCCAATTCAACCAGCCTACCATGCATGTTTTTGGGATCTGGTAGAAAACCGGAGTACCTGGAGAAAACCCACACAAGCCCCCACCTGTGATCAAACCCTCTATACCAGAATTATGTGGCCGAAACACAAACCATTCAACCACGGTGCCACCCTAAGAAACTTTCATCAGAATTTTTTTTAGTAAAATAATATGAATTATGCTCTTTGTGCAAAAACAAGTTGTATAAACAAAGCTTCATCAGGATTACTACTTAATGTTACTCTGTGTATAATTTCCACAATATGCCACACCACTTTCCAGTGGCGCACATCTGCCCATCACGGAAATTTCTACAAGATTGTTAACTTATTCCGACTTACGCCCATCCGTACGTCACGAAAATTACTACAAGATTGATTTACTTACTTATAACCACAGCCAACAGATGCTCATTTAATTTAATGTCCATCTTGTGACAGGAACTTTTGGTAAACATCACATAATTAAAAATATTTTATTCCTGAAGTGCGGGAATATTGTACCAATAAAGGAATTCCTTTAAGATATTGTTAGTGCTTGATAATGGACCTGGCCACCCCTCTTATTTGGACGATCTTCATCCCAATGTAGAAGTTGTGTAATAGCCCCTGAGTTCCACTCCCCTTGCGTGGCCATTTTGAATGGATTTCCACTTAAATCCAAATTGAGTCATACTTCCTGTAATCACTTGAAACATAATAGCACACTTTAATATGTCTGTATGGCATCAAAAGTGTTCCTCCCTCACTGCGCTACAAGCACGTACGGACTAGAATGCAACGTCACATGGGGTGTTTACATGGTAATGGGGCCATACTTCATTACTATTCCAATGATGAGTCTAGCCATCCATCCCATTTGCATTTTTGTCCAGTATTGATTTTCTATAATTGTATAACATTTGGCTGTGTGAGGCTAAACGGGAGCAGAGAGACAAGAGGGTAGATAGGTTAAAAAAGGAGAGAGAGGTCTGGTATTTTGACTGCTGCTGATATATGCTGATAGCACTGGGAGGAATGTATTTTCAAAGCCTTTTGTCCAGAGGACGTGACTGTCAAATTGAGCTTGGCATGCAGTTTTGTAGCTATGTTGGCGAAAACTTCTAAAAACGTGGCGGCTATACTGCTTCTGCTGCAACTACTGCAAAAACAACCTAAACAAACCAACCCAAACTGCCACCAAAAAAACATGATGTAGGCAACAAATTGCAATCCGATATAAACATAGGAGTACTATAGCTGTGTAGTACTATACACTCATTCGAATAATCGTACTATCATGTATACTGCATCGTGGAGAGGTGACTTATGCCTCCTCCACACTCGGCTCTGGCTAATGCCAATGACATCATACAGTGAGAATGCATTTCAATCCTATAAATAGGGGCTAAAAACCCAAATTTTTACTACATCTGATTCTTAACACCAACCAATGTTCCAAATCTTGAAGGCGTAGTGCAGTGTTTCCCCATCTGTTGCCATGTCAGATATGTTTAGCTCATCATTGGAATTGTACATCCCTTCAAATCGAAAGCCTTCGACGCCAAAACTTGTACCCTGCAAAACCACTCCTCTTCATTCATGTATATTTTCACCCAAAGGACTGAAACATCCACCAATTTGTGTTTTGGTTGTGATCCCGCATTGTAGTTCGTCATGTTGCTGCTTGGCTGTATACCACGATAGATCTAACAGCATTTTCAGAAAGCCAAATGTTATTTTCCTCACGCTATCACTCTGAATTACTTTTTTTCTTCATGGACATAAATTAGTAGACTCAGCTACCATTACGTAATTATTCAGATATATCTCAATAGTTTAGGGCAGAGGTGGGCAAGCCGGTCCTAGGGGGCCGCTGTGGGTGCAGGCTTTTGTTCCAACCGATCCAACAAAGACAGTTTAACCAATTAGATTTCTGCTGAAACAAGAAGCACCTGACTGCAATCCACTTATTGTATATCTAACAAACCAGATTGGTGTAAAGGTGTCGTCTTAGGGGTGGGAACGAAAACCTGCAGCCACTGTGGCACTTTGGGGAATTAATTGCCCAGGTCTGGTTTAGGGTATGTGATTATTCAGATGTAGGACTGGGCGATAAAACAATAACGATAATTATCATGAAATAATTGTCAATAATAATAAAAACTCAATAAAAATTCGATAATTTTAAACTGCAATTACCCCTCCCGACCACCACAGAAAACAGGGGTGCTCTTGCGAGATTAACACTACTTGCAGACCAACGCTCAGGAGAAGAGGAAATGTGTTTTAGCATTTTAGCAATAGAGGTTAACTGCCAAAATGAGCTATTATGAGATGTAGGACAACACAGATCCGATCCACTAAAAGATCCAAGTGACTTCTCTCTGGCGTTTTCTTACTTTTTTTTAATGCCTCGTAATTACCTGTGCAAAGAGCAGCCTTATTGAAAATGTCCTGAACCCACTGTCCTCATTTGAGGACAGCCTGTAATGTTGTTCTTACATGATATCAAGATGTTTCCCCATTCTATGTAAATGAAAACGTTGCAAAAATCTAAAACGTGTTATCTTGGGTAAAACTGGGTTGAGTTCATCACAACTTTTTAAATGTTTTTTTTTTAGTTTTTGTGAGGCTAAAAATAGTCTGCTTGCCAAAGGTGATGTCTTCAGTTAATTATTTTATTTATTTCATATTGCACAGCAACTTTTGGTTTGAAGGCAAATTTTTAAAAATAAGGACACCTGTCAAAATTTCTGCAGGTTTTATTATTTACTTTTCATAGTGGAAGGAGGGACCTGCCATATTTTTATTGCACTACAGAACAGCAAAAATACTTATTAAAATCATTATATTTTATATTCTATTTTCTTATAGTGTGTGTGTGTGTATGCTATTGTTTCCCTTCAACCTGCACAAGGAACTAAAGATGGTAATTAGCTGTTGGCTACAATCTTGCATATTTACATGTATAACATTAATATGTTTATTAATATGTGCTAATATGTTCTTTATTAAATAAATCAAACTGTAACTTTAACAATTGAATAAGTAGGAAAGTAATTTATTTACTTATTCACAGAAGTTTGAAGTCTCAAATTTGAAAGAAAAAAAGATGCGAGTTATCATAATAATTATCGATATGGACTGATTTTTTTTTTAATCGTGATAACAATGTTTGTTAAATTTCCCAGCTCTATTCAGATGTATAATCAATAGTTTAGGGCTTAAAAAAAAAAAAAAGGCCTCGTTAAAAGCCCTTAAATGTTGTCCGTGCTGCCAGTGGTGGTCAAATTGAACATTTGATAAATAAAAATGGTTATGTTAATGTGTAGAAACTAGTTTTGTCATGTTTTTTGGTTTGGGCATATATTGCTTAATGAGTTTTTTTAAAGTTTTTGAATACCCTGTATATTATAGTGAGACCTTACCTGCCTCCAGTGCACACCTGTAGTGGTATTTGCTGGGACAACCTTTGAAGAAGCAGCCTAGTGTTGCACCTGGAGCAGAGCATCCCGAGCACGTCTGCACATAAACAAAAAAAGGTTTTCACTAGTGCATCCACTTACAGATTTCTTTTGCAATGTATTTTACCATGATAAGCACCAACAAGATATTCCAATGCTAAGCAAACCCTTTGTTTGACCATAAGCCATTTAGGAGGTTTAGGAGGGAGACTACAATAAAGAATGACTTTGGCCTAACATCGTAACACACACTGACAGTGACGGGTTCAGTCCCACTATCTGTGTTTTCCAGAGCTGAGTTGCTTCGTAGAGTTTCGATACCATTAGTCATTACTAAATAATAATTGGTCACTTAATGAATTTGCCTATGAATGTTGGTGCAGGATGCAGGGTGCAAAATTTTCTTCCTACCTAAGCGGCACTAAATTCTTATTTCATCGAATGTACAACTTTTCGCATTATGTGAGTAAAATAGACAAAAAAACATGGCTGTCAATATTTCTCGGACTGGTGCTCCAAGCAAGATATCACCCTGTTAATGTGGGTAATACATTAAGATGTCATTTATGATCGCGCACGGCATGGAAGGTTAAGACAAAGACCCAGGATATGCAAGGGCTGGCTCTGCAAGAAGCATATCAAGATTGTAAAGTAGCCTAGTCAGTCTTAAGACCTAAACCAATACAGAATCTTTGGAGGGAGTTTAAGCTCTGTGTCTCTTCGTGATAGCTCAGAAACTTGGCTGATCTTGAGAAAATCTGTGTGGAAGAAATCGCTAAATTCTCTAATGTAGTGTGTAAACCTGGTAAAAACTATATGAAATGTTTGACCTCATTAACTGCAATTAAAGACCTCGGTACCAAATATTAACATTGATTTCAACAATTGATCAAACGCTTGTTTGCAGCATTCATTCAATTTCCGTTCCGCTTATCCTCACCAGGATCGTGGGGGCGCTGGAGCCTAGCCCAGAGAACTATGGGCAGTAGGCAGGGGACACCCTGAATTAGTTGTCAGCCAAACAGACCATCATACATCCACACAGGTAGGTCGGAACCCACTGGGGATCGAACCTTCAATCTCTGAATTGTGAGGCAGATGTTTTTTTCAGCAGTAACATACAAATAAAATATTGAAAATGATGCACTGTTACGTTATTTTTTTTAGATTATGTCTGTCTCGAGCCGCCTCGTGGTGTAGAAGTTCACTCGCCTGACTTCAGTACGGGCAAGCGCGGACTCAATTCCCGCTGGTGGCGGTAAGATTGGGGGTGCGGATGGTCGTTTGTCTCTCTGTGTGCCCTACGGCTGACTGGCAACCAGTCTAGGGTATAGCCTGCCGTTCACCCCAAGACAGCTGGGTTAGGCTCCAGCAATCCTCGCAACCCTTTCAAGGATGGGCGGTACGGAAGATGAATGAATTAATGTGTCTCTCATAGTTGACATACACCTAAAATGTAAATATCAGACCCCTTCATAATTTCAAAGTAGAACTTACAAAAAAGTTCAAATTTCATTCTTGTTTTCCTTATGGTATGTTGTTAAAAGAAGATATTTTCCTGTTAGTCTCACATGCTAACATGTTTTAAAAAGTGCCATCCAAAGTTATAAACACAAACTAAAATGCTTAACTTTTCCCTAATAATAAAACCAATTGCACAAGACTTCAAATTAAAAAAAATGTGCACGCATGGGATGCTAAGATCTGTCTACCTACAGTACAGTGTCTTTCTATAGCAGCTAGATAAAATTTTCATTGACAAACATTTTCGCCCCGAGAATTAAAAAACAGATTGATCTTTGATTAATTTTATTTCTACTTCAGAAAGGAAGCATCAAAAGCGACGACTCCTTGGTGGCCTCTGTAATGAATGGCGAGATGGAGAAACAGACTTCTATTTAATGCAGAGTTGTTTTAAATTTAGAATTTGAAGTTGTTTAGATGTGTGTTTGTGTTCGTGTGATTTGTCTGTTGCTAATGTTAGCTTCCTGCTTACATCTTTGCACCTGCAGGAATAGGAAATGTTTTTGGATGTTTGTTATCCATTTTAATAAATTAAAATACATTTCTTATAACTGTCTCTCATTTTGTGTTTCTCACATCTTTCATACAAAATTGGGACACTGTTTATTTTTCAAGGGTTTAGTTTGGTAGTTCTATTGATGACCGAGAAATGAATTAGAGAATTTACATATAACATACTGCTTGACTTAGGAAAAATCCAAGTTACGAAACAAGTTCTAGATCGAGTTCTCACTGACGTACATTTGACAAAAAATGCCAGGGAAAGGCTTCACATCAAAAATGATTATGCAGCTATTAATAAAGACATTGTCTTAAATAACAAAAAAGTTTTACCACTTTACCATCTCCTGAGCCACTTTGACAGATTCCACCAAGCCATAGATTCTGCCCTTCACCAAGAACACACCAGCTGTCCAGATGCCACAGTCCTCGTGGAGCCAGTACTCACAGGGATCAAGGGACAGCACCGGAGGGCTGTACCAGTCCTCAACATCGGTTTTCCACATTTCTGAACAAGCACGCTTAGCTGCAGGACTTCCTGTGTTGTCAGAATTCTTGTGGCAGCTTGACGGGTGTCCTTTTTGCCACCACTGATTTGCCGGCTTGTGGCTGCAGGATGAGGGTACAATTGCACGTTTTCTCCTCCTGCCCCCAATACTACAGCAGGAAGAATCACTGTCAGCGTCTTTGTCACCTTTAACAGCAGATGAACATTTTGATTTCTTGGTGCTCGGCTTGTATCCTTCAGAATAGTAGGGACCGTGGAGATCCCCCAAGTCCATTGCGTTGGCAGAAAGGCCACATAGGCAACAGACGAAGGAGGCCCGGCGCTGAAACTGAGTAGATGGCCGTCCCAGATGAAGACAAGAACTGCTGGGTACAGATTCAGATACAAAACTACCACTATGATCCGGCAGCACTTGTTGCCTCCTGTTGTGCTGTGTCTTGCCCTCTTCTGGGTAATTTACTACAGAACATAGTGATGTCGATGACTGTTGGGTATGCGTGCGGATAAAAGGGGAGAAATTTTCGTACCTAAAGTCCTTTCTCTTCTCTTTGTAATGTATGTACTTCAATTTGATCTCTGGCTCCCTTGGAGCAAAGATAGAAGGAAATGGTTTTGGTTTATGCTTCTTTCGTCGTCTCTTGGGAGTGGGGGCCACCTTTACAGCTGGGGATATTGGTGGACCTTTAGCTGAACGGTGGCTTTTCTTTGGAAGCTCTTTACGTGCTGGTGGAAGACATTTTGCTTGTTTTTTTTCCAATCTAGGCTCAGAGTGAAGAAGATCTGGGTCTTCTTTAGAGGTCTTTGACCGAGGCCTTGACCTTGAACTGCGTTTTCTCTTTGAAATCACAGGATTCGTCTCTGACAGGTCAGGGTAGGAAACTTCCTCCTGCACACTCTTTGTAAACTTAGGGCTTTTGCGATTAGATTTTCTAAACTTATTAACAGAATCAGCGGTAGTACTTTGTGAGTGATCAGTTTTAATGGTACTCGGTTTATCTTTTTTACAGTGGCCTACTACTTTTGGTTTTGCTTTTGCTTTGCTTTGCCTTTGTCGATCAGACAATCTGTCATTTCTCTTTAGATTTGTTGCATAAGAATCCCAAGTTGTAATTTTAGAAACGTCTACATTAGTATTGATGCATCCTGATACTTTATAACTGCTTGAATTAAGATTCATAATAAATTCTTCTAAGCGAACACCTCGATTTGAGCGCAAAGGCAGTTTCCTTTGCTTTTGAGTTGTTTGGAGTGGGCTTACAATGTCGTTCATGGGAGAGGTGACATTTTCGGGTTTGTCCTGTGCATTGTCTGTCAAGTCAACCAGAGGCTTTTGCTCTGGCTTTCTTGCACATGGAGGCTGTCTCTTTGCATCATGCAAATTAAAACTTTTAGCACCATTGTCAATGCCTGACCTGAGCTCAAAACCCCCTTCTGAGACAGAGCCATCCCAAGCAACCTGGTGTACTTGAAGAGAGTTGTCCGTGCTTGGTGAGCTGGAGGCCAGGGGCAGCATAAATACATCCTCAACATCATCCACACAGGTAGCAGCAGGAGAGACGGGGTCTTCCAAAGGGCTTTTATAGTCCCTGGTCACTGAGCACTGCTCTATTGCAGCCACTTTGTTCTCGGAGACCACTGGCTCTTCATTTTTAGATATTTGTGTCAGCATCTCAGACCTTCCCCTCCTCTCATCATTCCTTGCATGAGTCTCTGTTGACAATTCAGTTCCCACACCTAAACTTGAGCAGCACTCATGTTGCCCATTCTCCAACTCTTCGCTGTTTTGCGCGCTCCCCGGAACACTATGGTCCTCTCTGCTCGTCGTGCTCAAATTTACAGCCCCGTTTAACTCACAAAGCTGATGTGGTAGATATGCCACGTCAATCTCTGGAGCTTTAGATAATGAATGAAAAGACTTAGTAGCGAGGTCCACTGGATTGCCAATAGGTTCCAAGTAATGCTGATTCGGTGTATAGGCGGTCTGCCCGATTCTTTTCTCAGCCTCAGAAGAAGGGGCAAGGGAGAATTTGCAGATGGGTTGCAAACCGGTTAGAGGCTGAGAGGTTGAGTAAATGTGAGACCTGCTCACATAGGATAGGGTTACTGTGGTGTTGGACAAGGCATTGTCAGGTTGAATTTGATCTGTGGATTGGTGCGAGGCATTCGAGGATGTGGTCTCTAGTAATCCAGAGGTTGAGTGCCAGTCTGGCCTGTGGATCAGGTGCTGGCCGATGCAGGACATGCCTTTCTTGGTCAGCTCAACCACATTTTGGATGGCTGAGGTGGATAGGTCCTGTGGTTGCAGATCATCTTGGCTCCCTGATGGTTGCTCCATAGCAACTGCAACAAGCAAGGAAAAAGTTATATATTTTACATATAAATATTGTATTCAAATTATTATTTGAAACAAGTTCAATCACTAGACCACACCCTTTCTTAGAAACGTTGAAAAACCTTTACACATTCATGATAAAGGTACACTGAGTCGCCACTTAAAAGGAAACTAAACTTTTAAAAGGCATTCGTACCTTTTTGCATTTGAAACGAGTAGTCGTAAAATACTACGCTGACACATCGTAAACGCATGTGGGCGAATGTTTATATTAATTCGCAAGAAAAGACGTACTATAGTTAAAAGTATACGTTTCAAATTCAACCTAAACGTCACCAAATGGTGTCTCGGTAACGACTTGGGTTTAAAAGATCATGGTCTTGGAAGTGACTGACAACTTAACATCAACATTGACAGGTCAGGTATGCCAACTCGAGGCTAAAGCTTAGCCATAGCAAACGTCAGCTAGCTAGGCCCGGCTAAACTGAACTACACCTCCAGATTCACACTGAAAAATAAATAAACGTCGCAGTACATTCAACTGTTTTGCAAATGAATGCACTAATCAACAACCAGTATTAATTTCGGCGAGGCGTACTTACAGCAGAGCGCTAATATGTCTGTCAAATTCCACCTTTTAAAGCTGAACCGTTCGACGTGAAGTCACTGTGTTAGTAACTTCTTTATAAGAGGAATGGAAAGAGCTGTTAAAAATTTGGGTTATTTATTGGGAGACCTTGTCAAATTGTTATCCCGAGCAACAACAGAAAATTAATATAAATGCGTAATAACTGGAGAAATGTTTATTTGGGGGGTAATTCAACCTTAATGACACGAGTTTTTAAGTTCTGATCTTATTTTCAATGACTTTAGTAACGCGTGTTCGAGTTATGTACGTAATCACGGAAAGGCCTGTGTCTTGGTGAAACAAAGACGGAACGGAGGTAATAGCTTACCCGGGCGGGAGGGATCCTCGCGTTTTAAAAGTCCTGCTGAAAAAAACTTTTACCCAACATTTCCTTTTATTTTAACAAAACCACTTCGGCGAATCCACCAATTCCCAAAACACAAATAAAAAAATAATAATAAAAATAAATAAAAAAATAGAATCACATTGACTTTCCAAGAACGCTGATGTGCGAAATCAAGTTACGTGGACATTGTTAATTTCCCTTTGCCCCCTCCACAATAAAACACGACGTAACTCGTTTTGATAATTTTTAAGTTCGGCAAGATCTAGGTATTGCTAATATGCATTTTATTCAGCTATCATAATGCACATTGTAACTAAAAAAAATATCTGTAAAATAATCGATTCAATTTGCATTTCGCTATGAACTATTTTTATTACTTAGGTTACGACTAATATCAAGAGACAAAAGGAACCGAATTACGTCACCACGTTCAATAAATAACGTTGCACGTAGTTTATTTAAAGTGGTTATTTGCAATACGTTTTTTTTTAATTTGCGATGATCAATTTTTCATTTAATTCTAATGGGCAGTGGACAGCTTTTCGAAAATTATTAGCTTAACTCATTCACTGCCAGCACAGGTCACAAAAGACTGGATGTTTACTGCCAGCAATGTCAGCCAAAGAGATTTTAAAACAAAATTGGAATAACAAAATATACTCTATCTCTTTTTTCTCAATTCATTATTTTTTTTAATCTAACTTTTTTAAAATGGTATTTTAAAGAAATATTTTTACTCATTGCTATTTCAAAATTTTTCACCCAATTTTTTTTTATTTTTTTATTTTTAATTGCCCATTACAAAATTTGCACATCAGTTCCATAAGAATATAATAAATACGTTAAGACAAAAAAAGGAATTTGTACATTAAAGGGTCATCCATACAAATCTAAATAGCAAACAAAGTAGGATGAGTCGGTACAAAGTATAATTATGCTTACCTACTGGTCCATTTGTATTTACATTTTTTCTGCTTAAACACATTTCTGACAGACTAGCACATACAAAGTTTGGAAAAGTTACAAATGCATACATACATTTTTTTCGAGGTCGGAACTCCAGTTAAGTAAAAAAAACTGACAATTCAGAAAGTTAATAGGATCTCAAGAAATAGTTGACCACACAACAGTCATAAGGGGTGCAAAAATATTTATTGCTAATAAACCTGTAATCAGTTGGTGAATATGTGTATTTGGTTTATATTTACAATATTAGAGTACAGAGTCAGGGGAATGTGAAAGAGAAATCCCATAAATTTTAATAAATACAGACGTCACAGAAATAAACTACAAACACGACCAACTTCTAAACTGCTGGAACAATGATTGCATTGAGGAAAAAAAACTATATAAAATTTCATATATAACTTATGTCAGAGAACCTCATCCATGTGCATTCAGCTGCAGCCTTTCCATGGTGATTGCCACCTATGATATTACTTTGAAGCCAGGTTATGGAGCAACATGGTTATCATTTGATAATGCAAATCTGCACTTCTTTCCGTTACATCTGTGCTGAAAAGCCGATAGAATGACTGAGCGTTTCATGTTCAGACCTGAACACCAGTCATTCTTAAATCTTATGCATGTATTAGTCGCCGAAAATGCTGAAAATTCATGGCGGTAACAGTAGCTTACGCAGTCATAGGTTTAGTTTACACGTGGTGGATGCTCAATTAAAAACAATATGTACAGTAAGACGTTGACAGCAAAAAAAAAATCATCATTAACAAGTGCATGGAATGCAAATTCTAGGCATGAAATTCAAATTTCATACCATGTGTCCTTTTGTTGACCAGTGTGTAGTGATATCATAAGTCATAGAGAGCTTAGTGGACTTTTAGGCATGCGGCAAAGTAGGTGGCGGTGACACGTAACATTCAAAACTCCTTAGTGCCCTTATTTTCAAACAGATGGAGTCTTTGCTCAGGTGTCAATCCTTCTTTAAGACTCTGTCAGGGTTGAAAGAAAAGCAGACGTTAATGTCCAATATATTATTGTAAATCGTTGGATATGTACATTGTTACAAAGGTCTTGGGCAATTTGAGCCATTTTAATGTACTAAATGTTTCAGATTACACAACACGGCTCACATTCAAATCAGCTGTACACAGGTTTTCCCCCACTTGTCCAACCATTCCTACAGCACATAGAGAGCAATGTGCATTGGAGAACAATAACTTGGAATACAAAAGGGCTTTTCCCAATCTGTCCCTATAAATTTGGCCGTCTAAAATTGAAGTCTAAAGAACACTTGGACTAGTACTTATTTATTGATTTATTTGTCCGTCAGCTGTTATTTGTGCACTATGTGGTGAAAGTTTTAAATCTCATTATACTTGTATAATGACAATAAAAGTATTCAATTCAATGATTGATGGGGTATCTGAAATATTGCTTTACAATGTTGGTCACTTTTTGAATTTAAAGTCCCTGTTTCTCTTGCCCTGTGGATGGCAATATGGGCATTAAAAAATCCCCATTTGCTCTGATCTTGACTCTTGTGTATATATAAGACGGGGGCTGGGACCGAATCTTCTCGAAGGCCTCTTGTGACACTCGAGAATTGAGGTCCAGGCCACCCAGCGTTATAGCTGTTAATTTCTTACCAAATGTGTTAAGCTTAGGTGTTTTATAATTTTCTTGATCACTCGGGACTCTGCTGTAATCTCTCCATTTGAAAAACAATGCAAGATGTGATGCTAATGTTCGTTAGACTGTAAATGGCTAAGTGGCGTCCTAGAAAAAGGAAAGTGATTTTTTATTTTACTGCATCGTATGTGTAATTTTATTTGTGTGTTAGGCTTTCCAGTTAATTTCTAATGGAGTGTAATAAACAGTTTGAAAAACATCAACATTGCACACATTTTGGAGGACTGCCAATGGTTTGACAGAGTGCATTTTCAACATGTATTATCGGATACGTGTCACGGCTGATTATGGAATGATTATTATTATTACTTTTTTTGCCCAGCCATATTCTGAGGTTAAAAAGCAGGCGGGCATGGTGTCCATACCCAATATGTTTGAGTATCAACACTGGCTTTTAATTTTAACTTTTGGGATATTCATGGCTAAATAAGGAAAATCAATGAGATGTTTTTTACGACTACTGCTTACCCAGGCTATATAACACAGTTCAGTCATTAAAAATCCTGGTTCTCCCTGTCGATTCCTGATGTAGCAAGTACGCAAACGTAATAAACTAATCTAGTTAGTTTGAGAGTTCAGATGGGCATTGCAAACAAATCACTCATAAATTATACATCCACAACCATGTCATTACACAGACATTCGCACTGTTATTATTGGGCAGACAAACAGACACACAAACAATCCTCCACAACAGTTCTCGTCACCCTGATCCATTTGTGCAGAAAATGTAATTGTGAATTGAAATGTACATGGGTGACTCATTTGCTAAGTGATTTAACGAAGGAGGACGTACTCAAAACGCGTCATACCTAAAGGTGAGGGAAGGGAGGCCTACACATCCTCAGCAACACTAACTGTCCCAGGGCATGTCACGACTCACTGACTGGGGACAAAAGGGGGAAAACAGACCAAGTAGTGCGCGTTAGACTGCTTTAGAGTAAACCTGGTAGCACACACTTAACGGAGTCACATGAACGGGGAGCAACGGTATACTGGCTGGCTATACGGTCAGTAATAGTACAAGCCCGACCTAGCCGATAGATGGCAGTAGGAGACTGAGCCGTCACCGAATAGTCAGGCAATTTACTGCAGACAAATTGCGAGAGCTGGTAATTTACTGCAGACAGAATGGGTCACTACCACAATATCATGAATAGCGGTAATTTTTGGCTGTGTAGCAGACTTCAGTCTTTGACTAAAACCCACCTTTGACCTCAAGGTGCGTTCTGAGCGTTTTGCCGCAGCAGCTGCCATTTTGAGAATGTCAGGGTTGCTTTTAGACTTCATGATATCTGGGGAGGAAAAGAGGGGAAAAAAACTGTATAAAAACGGTGTACAATCAATGCCCAAGTAATTATTTAAGGCAATAATTTATCCAAAATTGGGTGATTTAAGACAATGTAATAAAGTAAAAGGTTTCAATAAACTAATTCATTTTAGCAAGTTATATTTTTCTTCATTGAACTATAAAACTATGAAGAAGAAAAAAGCAACACATTTTATACTCTCTGGTTACAAACAACTCAGGGTTACTCCTTAACGCTAACTTAAGGATCATGCCTAAAAATTGTTAATTTTTCTACCATATCCTCCTCGGTCCACTTCCTCAAGCGGTTGTTCACCAAGTGCCTCATGAGCCAGCTGGAGCTGGTCTCTAAGCCGTCCCAGGTCCCGCTCAGCTTTGGCCTTGACGATGCTCAGCTCTGTGTAGATGTCTTTGTATTTATCTGTTGCATATTTCTTGTCCTGAAAAGCCATTGAAGTCAAATTTCCATCACAAACTGCACAGAAAGTCCTTTTAATGGACATGATTTTCAGGAAGAGGTAGAAAAACATACTCTTTGTGCAGCTTGGAGTTCATCTTTTAAGGAGTTGATTTCTTGCTTTAAGTACTGGACCTCAGACTCCTTCACCCTCAGCATCACCTGCAGACAAGAAAAAACAGCAGACTCCCTGAATTTCCAGGTAACGTATATATGTACCACATGCTCCATAAAAATTGGCTTCCCTGTGTTCTTAAGATTCTAATAATGTGGGACATCAATCACATTAATATAATTTATGAATGCAATCCAACCTTTAAAATATTAAAATCAGATTTTAATGTTTAAACCGAATTTTTGAACTAAGCCATAATAAAGTATGACTTTGAAAATACTGTACTTTGTACAACACCACAAAGTACATGGCACCTAATTGTCTTAACTATATCCAGCAGTTTGGGTCCTCAAAAGCTATGCCCACAGGTTTTCAATAGGGCTGAGCTGAGATGGCTACAAGCCTTGATCTGGATTTGGTGATATGTTAGGTGTTTTTATATGTTTAAACTAATTATGATGGACTCCTGTGTTTTTGAAAATGTCATTTTGATTCCAAGTATCCTGATAGTTCAAAATGTTTCTGATGCCATGCACCCCGGAACGTTTCTAGGGCCATTAGAGAAAACTGGACCACTGCATCACTGATTCTCCATCCATACTTAGCAGTGATCAAGAGGTGCTTTACTATTTTTTTGTTTGTTTTTGGTATGCCAGACTCATTTGAAAAGTCTTAGTACAGCTTCCGAACTCAGCCATTTGCATGTAGAATTTTGCATAGCCCCTAAGGCGGGGTTCTGCAAAGGTTCTGGAGCCGCATACAGCTCTTTAGCGCTGCCCTAGTTACTCCCTGAAGCTTTTTCAAAAATGTTTGAAATGGAAAAAGGCAAGAAATATATTTTTTTGTTTTAATATGGAATATGACACAAACATTCTTAATGCTTTCCAATGCTGGAATTTTTTTTAAACATTTTTGTCAAAGAAGATTAGTGTCATAGTCTGCAACACAAATTTCTATTAGTAGTGTGGAATGCTAAGCAGGTGGCAATTTTAAATAAACTGGGGGCTGTGTGATGTCATTGATCCCAAGGGAAAAAGAGAAAAATATCGGATAGAATAGTCAACGTTTCTTGGACCGAATCATTTGCATGTTGCCAATGTGGAAGGATTGCTTGAATATTTGATTTGTGGGGAGAAGTTGTCAAACTACAGTTATGTGGAAAGCCATTTCCAGGTAAGGCATGCCACATTTGCAGCCAAGTACCGAGTTGAGAAAGTGAGAAAAAGTGATATTGCATTAATTCTGGAGGAAGTAGAGGAGCGCAAAAATAGACGTAAGAAGTGGATTGCATCTCCAAATCACTACAAGTTTTGTTTTAACCTAGGAGCTAAAGCATGGAAAACCATTCACAGATGGCGAAGGGGCACATTATGCACGTTCCATTTTGTTGTGGTTTTGTCGAATCCTCAAAATCAAAATGACAAAAAAATGTATTTAATTCTATCAAAGTAATGAAACGCAATTCATAAATAGTGTAATGAAGTTCAACATGAGGCGGCGTCATACAACAAAGCAGTCATGTTGTTCTGGGCTCATGATGTATTTGTAGCCATTATGATAATAGGCTATAGAGGCATACATCATGTGTTGCCTTCATTATGAGGCTTATACAGTAATACCTTGAGATGCGAACTTAATGCACTCCGGGACCGAGCTCGTATCTCAATTTACTCATATCTCAAATCAATTCTCATAGAAAATAACTACCGTATTTTCACGACCATAAGGCGCACATAAGTCTAAAATTGTTATCACGATAAAATAAAATAAATCAGTCGATAGGGTACATCCTCTACAGCTCTCACAACTATGGCAAGCAGCCCCCGACTCTACTATTTTCCCCGTAGAAAAAGTACTGTGCAATCACTGCTGGGATATGTAGTTCTTTTGTCAATACACCCAATGGATTGTGGCCTGTATACATCGACATCAACACAGCTTTACGAAGCATGGAAAGCAGCGTTGGAAAAGTTACGCTAGCTACTATTTGCGAATGGATTGTGGCCAGTATACATCGACATCAACACAGCTTTACGAAGCATGGAAAGCAGCGTTGGAAAAGTTACGCTAGCTACTAGCAGGCAACTATTTGTGAATGGATTGTGGCCTGTATACATCGACATCAACACAGCTTTACGAAGCATGGAAAGCACTGTTGGAAAAGTTACGCTAGCTACTAGCTAGCTACTATTTGCGAATGGATTGTGGCCTGTATACATCGACATCAACACAGCTTTAAGAAGCATGGAAACCAGTGTTGGAATAGTTACGCTAGCTACTATTTACGAATGGATTGTGGCCGCCTGGACGAACGTATAAAACTCAGGGTTTTCGATGACTCATTTGGACAATTGTTCAATTTGGACACAGAAAATGAGGACTTTGATGGATTTGTGGGTGATGATGACGTGAGTACATTGTAAAATGGCTAAATAAAGTACAGCCGAACTCAGTTTTGCTTCCCTTGCCTTTTTAGCGTGTGTCCGTATGTTTAAGATGGTGTATGTTTTGCCATGCCTGGCTGCGTCTATAAAAACGGTGCGTCCTTTGTTTGTGTAAAATACAGAAATTGCACTCGTTATTGACACTGCGGCTAAAAATACGATGCGCCGTATAGTCGTGAAAATACGGTAAATACAAATTAATCTGTTCCCACGCTCTGAAAAAAACACCAAAAACAGGATATTACAATGGGAAAACATTTTTATTTGTTCTAATTCACCACCTATTCACAAAGTAACAATTACCTATCTAGTAGTTATGACCTTCAATACTAAAATGTGACATTACTCAGTACAGACAGACAGTAGCGGCTTACCACGGAGTGCGCGGACGAGAGAAAGGACAGGAGACCTGACGGACGGTAACACATAAAACTTTAAATTTAACTTAAATGAACTTAGATTACTATACACACACATAAATAAGTTTTAATCTTACGTTACACTGAATTTAAACCTTGTGCGATAACCAAAGTAATGCGGCTTTCGAGTAGGAACTTCTCCATGCATCAGAACCGAGTGTATCCCAGTTCGTTTTTTAAAATTATCAAACCAACCACGGCTTGCTTTGAAGGGTTCCGCTGGTGTCTTTTTCAGATGCTTGCTTTGCTTTCAAGTCCATGTAGATTCCGCTGTCTTTTTCGCAAATTATCGACCCAGTCACGCTATCTCCAGTAAAAATAGCATCCTTTTGCTGGTACTGGAAATGTCTCTCATATCTCAAGGCAAAAATTTGCTCGGAATTTTCCTCATATCTCAAATTTCACTTGTATGACAAGGTAGTACTGTATAAGGTTTTATTTTTTTGCAGCTTTAGACATTTGTTTTATGTTCATTCAATAAGGCTCTTTCAAAAACATTTTGGGTTCCTTTGAAGGCTTTGTGACCCTAACCTAGGAAATACACCAGGAGCGGCTGCATTACATCTGGATCACGACTACGAAAATGTCTCAGTAGAAAGTTTACTGGTTGCGAATGTTTGCTGTGATCAGGTAGGAAATCACGATGGCCTTTGCGAGAATGTGTGCACATCCCACTGTGACTACCAATTGCGAATAAACGATAAGTGCAACCTTTGTTTTTTGTTGTTTCATCACAAAACAAATTGAAATTGTCATTTTTTCTGCATGAGGACATTACAAGCTCATGAATAAAGTAAATATCTTATAGGTGAATGAAAATGGAACGTATAAACAGATTCCGCAATCCTCGTTGACAACAGTGCTTTATTTTGTAAGGAAAACAGAAGTTTCATTTTGTATCAGTCCTCCTTTCCAGCACGCGGGACTTGTGTCAATCTCATGCGGTCGGGCCGTAATGTACGGGAAAAATAGACTGGCGGTGAAATTTGTCGGATTGATGAGTATGCTTGAGAATACCTACGACGTCGTGATCCCAAACAGAGTATTATACAGCCTTAAGACTGCACCATTTAATAGCTATTATTTTATCTTAATGTACATTGTGACACAATAAACCTAAAGCCTTCTTTACCACTCTTGCGGTTGTTTTAAAAATCTCAATGCATTATTTCCTCTGACAGTGGAAACCGACAGACGAAGAAGGTGCGTGGTTGTAGGCATTATCTGACTTGTTAGGTTGGGTTCAGACTGGCTGTGGCTCATACTCACTACATGTACTCTGTGTATTTATTTCCTTCAGGAGTGGACAAACAAGTTATATTGGTTAAGAGTATTAATAATGGTTTTAAAAAGTGTATCTCTTAAAATAAAGTAAAATATATTGAAGATGTTTGCTAAATCATTTACTGTCGCCAACAGCAATACACAATCATTTTAACTCAGGGGTCACCAAACTACAGCCCGCGGGCCGGATACGGCCCGTCAGCACATAGGGCCGGCCCTCTGAACAATACCAGAGACGCTATCAGATTTTTTTCCTATTTGGCCTTGAAGACTGGGACGTTTTAATCTTGTGTTTGGTTCATTGCACCCCCCGCTGAGCCCACAAATCATCCCAGTGAAGTGGGGCTTCGCATTGCTTCTTTGGTGACACACGCGGGGAGTGTTTCCCTTTGATGCACGCGGGCACGTCCACCGGTGCATGCGTGATGCATGCAAGAGCACAGTGTTAGCGAGACATCTGGACGATCGCAGGTGGGGGCGGAGCCCTGGGACCATCGCGGACTATTCAAGCATATAAAAACTGTGCAACCTGTTTGAGAATTGTTCTTTTTGACCCAGAGCTGTGGAGGGGAGCAACTCTGAATTGGATTTATATATTAGGAATAAATATCTTCTATGAAGAACCCAGAGAGAGTTATTCAGTTATTTATTTCATAAATAGTTTTATTTATTTCCTGTTTTTTTCCGTGAAGAACTCAGAGAGGGTTATTTAGTTATTATTTATTTCATTAATAGTGTTATTATTTGTTTCCTGACTTTTTTCTGTAAAGAACCTGGAAAGGGTTATTTGGTTGTGTGGCTTTCTGGAAAAGAATAAAAAATTTAAGCCCCCCTACGATCGTCACACTTTTTCTGTTACAAACTGACACCGGCCCCCGATCAGAGAAGGAAAAAGTTATGTGGCCCTCACAGGAAAAAGTTTGGGGACCCCTGTTTTAACTGGAATGGCTGCCATTGAATGATCATGAAGCCAGCCCTTTCAGTTAAAATGGATTGATTTCTGTTGCCATCAATGGCAGCCAATGTGTTAATTCATGAAATAACAATAAAACCGTTTGAACAGTACAAAAGTTGATGTGTTTTCTTGTTTTCATTGTAGTAGTAGGAATAGTAGTACTCAGTAGCGTAGAAGTTACTGTGAAGTCGATGATAAAAACATTTATTTTTAGCTTTGGCTCATCTATCATCATCAATGGCGGCCATTGATTTAGAATGAAAGCTTTCAATTTGGTTGTAGTCATGTAATAGCAAATAACAACTGAATCTTAAACTAAAAAAATAGCCAAAGATTTCTACCCTTAATAGGAAATTACTTTTTTCCATTACTCTCTTGGCTGAAAGAGAAAATCATCAGAACATACTTCCAACTCGTAGAGTTCCTTTCCTTGAATTGCGTTTGTGTCGCCAAATCCATCATCAGAAGTCATTGAACGCATCTTGGTGATCTCTGCTGCCAAACGATTGTTAAGTTCCTGAAAGCACCACACAAAACACGTTTAAACCAGTTGAGCAAAAGCATGTGCGTTGTCACATAACTTACCGTATTTACTCGCATATAAGCTGTGTTACTTTGAAGGGAAAATCTTAAGAAAAATCATCACACGTGGTATTTCTGACACTGTGTGAATCAAAAGCAATTATTAGGGTCAATATCATAAGGAAGTTAATATGCCTGTCTTTGGAAATGCAACATTTTGAATTATTCAATTTGAAAAAAGAAATGTCTATCTTTATGAGAACCTGATGCTTTCTAATGACAGATTTTACAATTTTCTTACCAGAGGTTTAACATGTTGTGGCAGCCATATTGCTTCTAATGTCAAAAGTCTAAATTCTTTCAATGGTTTATATTACTGCAATAGTTGTCACTTTCGAACAAGAAATAAAACGGGGGGAAAAAAATCAAAGTGGAATTTTGTTTTATTTCAAAATCAAGGCTACTCGTGTCTGGCCAGTCAGAGCCCCGGGACCTAGGTAAGATGGTTGCCCCGAGTGAGCAGTGACGGGCACAAGTTTTTCCTTGAATTTCATTCATAGACGTCAAAATAAATTTTGTTTAGCATTTTATCTGCTAATCTTTTCTCTATTTTGAAATAAATGACCGTATCGGCCGCAGTCTCGCGCCACGGTGTCATGATGTCATGGCGTGGTGTCAATTTGCATGTTGACTTTTTATGAGCATATAAGCTCGATTCTGTCATGTTTTTATCTAAAAAAAGCTGCTTATATGCGAGTAAATATCGTAATATTTGTGAATGAAAATAAGTAGGCTATTATTTTGTGTGTTTTATCAGCACCTGATTGTGAGCATTGAGCTCCTGGTTCTCTCTTTGACACTGCCTGAGGGCCTGCCTCTCAGCCTCCAGCGCCTGGGCTAGGTGGGCGTTTTCTAGGCATTTCTGGGAATACTGCTCTGACAAGACCTCAATTTCTCGCTGGAAGGAGCACAGTTCCTCACTGTCGCTCAGCAAAATACCAAAGTGAGAAGACAGTCATCTTCAGAAAAAATTACTCAATAATGTCACACTTCTAACAAAACAGAAAGCAAATCAATCAAAACACCACAAACATTACAACAATGCTTAGCAGAAGTTTAGACTATACAACCCGGGAACATCCATATGCTTATGCTACAATATGTATCATAAATATTGGTTAATAAAACATTCAGGTCCAGATTTTCATGGTAGTTTTCATAGTTATCATTACAAGCTACTGAAACAGACCATAGTTTGGTTGACAAACACTGTACAGTTGTAAAAAACATACTCATGCTGTCTGCAGATCTCCTCCACGTCTCCATTCTCTGTGTTGCTGTTGGCCTTACGAGCCTTCTCCAGCTCTTTCTCCAGCTCATTCCGGTGAGCATTTTTCATTGCTTCAATTGCTAAAACAAAGATTGAGGTTTTATTCCATTACATTAATAATAAGATAAGTTGAATTAGTCTTTCTACTGGTTCCATTGGCCTTTCGCAAAAGGTCCGCCTCAACTATATGCTGTTGCTTCTCTATCAAGCTTTTTGATTCCCATGGTAAAAATCAATAGCAGGGAAGCATATACCAGAGTATGCTAGTGATTTGTGTTAGAGCAATATCAAAGCAATATCTTTCAGATCTAGGCAGAAGGGGTTGCAATATGCAGTGAATGGTTACATTTACAGTATCAACATTTTTTTGCAAAGGGAAACAATCACCCCAGCAAAAGTATACAAGTCAAGTACTACCTCTAGCAAAAATAATGGAATCACCAGTCTTGGGCGAGCACTCACTCAGACATTTTATTCTGTAGAACAAACTCCGATTGCAAACATGAAACAATAATTATGTTTTTAAAACTGCAACTCAGTGGCATTCAGAAACACAAAAGAAATTAATAAAAATATTGTGATGGTCAGTAAATGTTACTTTTATGGACCAAGCACAGGGGGAAAAATTTAATCATTCCATTCGGAGTAGAAAATAAGGACACAACCCATTCAATTTCCTTTCCCCAATTGGACACTTGCCACAGGTTAGCAATGGAAATCTGCATTCATCACCCCTTGGAGGACTGTTGGACAAAATGGATTGGCAAGAGAGGTGTTTCTTGTAACCAAATACAAGATTATCAAAGTTCTTGAAGAAGTACAGCGGTACCTCGACATACGAGCGTAATCCGTTCTGAGACTGAGATCGTATGACGAGGTTCTCGTAACTCGAGCGGACATTTCCCATTGAAATGAATGGAAAAAAAATTAATTCGTTCCAGCCCTCTGAAAAAACACCAAAAACAGGATATTGGATAGGAAAAATGTTTTATTTCTTCTAATTCCCCATCAATTAACTAAGTAACACATAACTAGTGGTTTAATAGAAATAAAGTGTTTAATCTAACTAAAATTGGGCGGATTTCGCCGAGGGGAGAGGGGCACAAAAGGGGCGGGGGGCTTCGTTTTTTTTTCCACACAACGCACTCGTAAACGGAACAAACACTCCACCCTCACGTTCGCTATCGATGGGCTGTTTGCTGTCGTACTATTCCCTTCAAAATATTCCGAAAATGATGCACACAAATGTCCTCACAATCGGATAACGCACAACCACTTGCCAACGAGCAGCAGTCTTTTATCAGCGATCGCTCCGGTGCTCATGGGAGCTTTGGGGGCGCTGGCTAGCGGCTCCTTTTAGCTTGTAGCATCTGTGGTCGCATCCCCTCGAACGGCGCCTATGATAGAGTTGCTACCGTGGTTGCTATTGCGGGGAGTTGCGAGCCAGTGCCCCTGATGTTATGAGCAGCCAACGAGCAGCAGTCTTTTATCAGCGATCGCTCCGCTGCTCATGGGAGCTTCGGGGGCGCTGGCTAGCGGCTCCTTTTAGCATGTGTTCGCATCCCCTCGAACGGCGCCTATGATAGAGTTGCTACCGGGGATGCTGTTGCGAGCCAGTGCCCCTGATGTCCTTATGAGCAGCCAATGAGAAGTAATATAATACTCCTCGTATTAGATAAAAATAACAGGAAATGCAGCAGCTGAGCTTACCCACGTATTGATTGTGGGTAAAGTTTTATTCTGAGTGCCATTACCTGTCGGCGTTGTGTGCACGAGTATACTTCATTACCCAGAAAGCCCTCTTTTCCCCGCGCATGCGCATTGTGCGTTTCCTGGTCTGAATAACTCATCCGGTGCTCGTAAATATTGTTATACACGAAAGATATGCAAAAAAAATGCCATGGCCACCTGGCTTGGTCGCATCACAAAATTTTGACCGCATCACGGGCAAATTATTCGATCGAAATTTCCCTCGTAAGACGAGCATTTTGTATGACGAGCGGTCGTATGACGAGGTACCACTGTACACATATGGCTCCAAAAGATGTTGGATGTTCACAGTCGGCTGTATGAAAGATCTGAGCCAAGTATAAACAGCATGGGAAGGTTGTTAAAGTGAAGCGTACTGGTAGACGAAGGAAGGCATCAAAGTGTGAAGTGACAGATCGAGTCCTGGCTAATCTGCCGGATGGGCATTGGAATTGAATCATTGACGGCTCTACTAGGGCTGCTGAAGTTCAGATGGGGAACTGTATCGCAAGATGAATGTGGTGACAATGTCACTGGATCACCCACAAGCTGGACGCGGTGGTCGAGCTCCTTCGTTATATGCTGATAAAGTGATAAAGCAGTCTGATAGGAGAGAATCCAGAAAAGGCAACAATTTTGGTACATTGTGGGACAGGAATGAAAAACGTATCTTTGGATTAGGCAAACTCTGCCAGGAGTGAATGACCCAGCCCACCCCTCAATGCCTGCGTGAACCATCAACCCCCCCCACCCCCCAGGTGTGAGGAGACATGGATGTGTCGCAGACCATGTTGCTGCGACTGCCTTAAACTCTCGGGACGGATCCAACCCATCCATACCTTATATAGTGTCAGCCTCCCTGTGCTGTCGTGTGTACTAAATTTAATGTTTTATCTCGTCCGCTGTCTGCTCGTGTATCAAAATTTGTTTCGTATCTCAAGATAAATATTTTCCCGAAAATTTTCTTGTATCTCGAATTGCTCGTATGTCGGGCCACTCATATGTCGAGGTACCACTGTATATCCTTTTCCAAGGACACTGAGTGAAAGGTAACCACTATGGAAAAAAAGTGAACCAGCATTATGAGGGATTTGCGCTGTAGATACGACCACGAACCTGGGCTGACAAGACATCTGCAGGAGATCTTTAATATTGCACGCAGTTTGCAGAAACGTCTCCAGGAGATTGATGACAACGTGGTCATAGACATTTAATTTGTCTTTGTACAAAAGCATATTTGTACAAGAAAAGAAACAGTGGTCGCCATGTTCCTTGTGCGCCGATAACCTCTCGCAGAAAGAAGTACCTTTTGCTGCTCCTTTGCCCCCTGAAAATTTCATTGTTGATCCAATGCTTCGAGTCTGACTAAGAGGACTTGGACAAAAGCTCACAATAATATATATATATATATATATATATATATATACACATATATACATATATACATATATACATATATACATATATACATATATACATATATACATATATACATATATACATATATACATATATACATATATACATATATACATATATACATATATACATATATACATATATACATATATACATATATACATATATACATATATACATATATACATATATACATATATACATATATACATATATACATATATACATATATACATATATACATATATACATATATACATATATACATATATACATATATACATATATACATATATACATATATACATATATACATATATACATATATACATATATACATATATACATATATACATATATACATATATACATATATACATATATACATATATACATATATACATATATACATATATACATATATACATATATACATATATACATATATACATATACACATATACACATATATACATATACACATATACACATATACATATATACATATACATATACATATACATATACATATACATATACATATACATATACATATACATATACATATACATATACATATACATATACATATTGTTAGAATTATTATGGAATATTCTATATGTGTTGTAAGCATTTTTCAATAAGTAATAAGGCTATAAACCAATTCATGGAACCATGGACACTTTTCCTCCACATCGTCTCCTCAAGGCCCCACAGCTCGAGGACACATTGTTTTCACACACGCTTTTCGGCAGAACACAACGGGACTGTTTTGACGGGACTCCAGCAGAAGATGGCGATAATCGCATTATTGTTTGAAAATACGGCTTTGCTTTGTTTACCTTGAAAGCATTCCTCACACTGTTGTTTTTCTAACCAGCGAGGGTGTTATTGTACTGATTACATAACCATGTTTTTCGAGTGTCGCGATTAAATACAATGATTCAGTTACTGCAATTCAGAATGCACTGTGGACTAAGACGGCGTCGCATTGCATCTCCTTGCAAGTTGTAGGCAGAGTTTGTTGAAAGATGTTTTTCCTTTTTTAATTAAATATTACTAATAATGATTTAAAAGGTTTGAATCATTATTCCAACACATATACATATACATATACATATACATATACATATACATATATATATATATATATATATATATATATATATATATATATATATATATATATATATAAATATATAAATATATAAATATATATATATATATATAAATCAAGTGGGGTGGAACTATTTTCACTGTGAGTACAGTACTCAAAGTATTTACATTTTTGTAATATATAGATTATATTTAGATATTAATACATTCCAGACTTTTCACATGCCTATAACTGTAGTATTTAATAAATGAACTTTTTTTATAATTGTACAGGCGAGAAAACAAAAAGTATGGTATGTAGTAATAATAGGTGATCCTACTTCACGGTTTTTCGATTATCGTGGCCATGTCTGGTCTACATTATCTGCGTTATTCGAGGTATTACTGTACATTTTCACCAATCTGCTGTCTTAAAATTGTAACCAGTTGATTGCAGTCATGTGCTGCTTGTTTCAGATGAAACCTAATTGGTTAAACTGTCCGTGCTGGATCAGTTGGACCAAAAATTAGCACCCATTGCGGCACTTTGTGTAATTAGTTTGGACACTTTCTTTGTAGCATAGCAATTTAAGTTTTGCAACAACCATGACATGATTCCTTTCCATGAATTTATTTTTATACAACTTACCAGAAATAGTGGCTGCAGTCTCTTCAGCCAATAGTCTTTCTTTTTCCTCCTGGAGATTCTCCAGCTCTCTCTGATGTTTCCTTTGAAGCTCATCGATCACTTTCTGATGAGAGTCTTCCATTGCAGCAAAGCCCCTCTCACAGGTTGCCTGTGACAGAACAATACAGGCAAAGTGAGTAAATGGCTAAGCTCTCAACGGACCAACAGGCTCCCTGGACCATATGAGCTGATCAGGAAAAACCTCTCAGCACACACAGACCTGGACGGATGGCCCATTTATTAGCCAGCATTAAACTTGCAAGCTAATGCTGCGTGTTAGCCATGAGGAAGTTGAGCCTGTGTGAGTATAAAAGGATTAAGAGGAATGACAGGATACAATATGAAGGTACAGTATGATGAAGGAATGCATAGACATGAAAGAGGGTTTTTCCAAGTGTATGCTGTCATTTTTGTATCAACAATTATGTCAACATCAATTTTGCTTTTGAGCCAGCACTTCTAGGTTGCTATACAGCCCATACCTTACTCACTCACATGCTGACAAGCACTGCACAGCAGTCACAGTGCAAGTTTCTACAAGCCCAACCAAACACATGGAGTGCTTCCGTTCCTCTATTCACTGATGCTAATCTGTGAGCGCAGTCAATGGTTGCACATTAGCACCCGTCCATTCTGTGCGCCTCAATTTAAAACTGCAGCCACAGAGAGGAAATGGTGGACTTGTCTGTTTTTACAGGGATTAAATCTCATGGGAGCTCAGCTCCTGGAATCTACTGTGAGAAGCTGAAAATCCTCCTGAGAGCAAATGTAAACTTCCTGCTCCGACATCACACCAAGCAGAGGCTTTATTTAGCAGTGTGTAAGACACTATAGCATTATCAGTAATTAAAACATTCCCGGCCATGACCTCACTATTCAGACACTTCAGACCACTTGGCTAACATTTATATGCAACAAATGCAAATGAAAACCTTTCCCTTATTTGGATATTTTTAACGTGTAAAAACAACTATGGAAAATCTTACTTGATATAAGTTAATATGAAATATTTTCTACTCTAAACAATAACACACCTTCCACATCATTAATAAAGATCAAGTTTAGAGAAACTTTGCCGAGTTACAAAATGTCAACATTCAAAGTAAACATGGAATTATCAAATTGCCGTATATAGAAAAAAAACATTCATCAGCTGAAAACAGACTCATTATATTGTATATGAGGAAATAATGAATAAAATTATATAGTCGAAATATATTTAACAATAGTCAACAATGATGATCTATTAGTGCTTGACCTGGGTTTTTAATAGCATTTCAGTTTTTGTGGCCTAATGTGGATTCCAGTGATACTTAAAAGAAAAAAAAATGCATTTCTGACCTTAAGTCACACCACAAGATTTAAGGCCTGTCACCTATATTTACAATATTAAGTAATTCATATTAGTTTTGTCAGGGAAAAAAGGATTTCTATATCTAATTTTTCACACCGATCTAGCGCCACGAAAAGTTCAAGTCCGCGGACCCAACCAACATCTGGTTGATGTGATTTAAAAGTAATATTTTAGTCTCATAATTTTATGACTTTTACTCCATATATAACCGTTATCTCTTAATATTACACTAAAAGCTGCTTTGTGGTCACACAAACATTGTCACCAAAAGTTGATTTCCGTGAAACCAAACATCTGATTCATGACTTTAATCTTGAAATATTACGATTTGATTCCTAAATTTTTCAATGCTCCCGAGGCACACATGACCATCGCTCATGGCCCACCTGAGTGCCGCAGCACAGCGGCTGGGAAACACTGCCCCAACTCTTTCCATATCCAAGTCAAAGGAACAACAGGGCAATAGTGGATCAACGGTAAAAATCTACAATCTGCTTAAATGCCAAGTTAAGAAAAAATAAAATATTTTAAAACTATTTCATCAATTATGAACCTCAATTTTACATAAATGAAAGAAAATGAAAAAAGTGATTGCAGAAGTGTTAAACCTCAGAACAAATCTGCCATGAGAATCTTAAAATGACCCCAATTAAAGTTCTTATGTTCTAATATGCTTTTTCTGATTTTGTATATTCGCGGTTTACAGCATAAGGTTCCGGAGCATCAGACGGTGTCACTATACAGAAGTAGCAGTTAGTAGAAACTCAAACTGGCACTTCAAGTGTGGGCAGACTAATTTTTAATTTTAATATATACAACTATAAGTAAACTAATCTTCTAAAGGAACAACATTGGTTTCATCTTGCGTTATTGAATGACTTTTAAAAAGTTGCAGCAATGACAGAATAAACTCAATGGATGTTATAGTTCATGCAACACAGAAGGAAATTGGTTACTAGAACAAGGAGCAAGTGCAGGATGCACAGGGTGGGGGACTAGGGGATGGGAAAAGAAGTGGTATCTGGGAATACCACAAAGGAACATGAGGCATCACAGATGGCAAACGGTAAGGACAATGAACGCTTCCACCTTTAAATTTTCCAGGTCTTTCTCGTATTTCAGCCGTAGAGTAGTAATCTCCCCCTGCTCTTCACGACGTCTCATTTCTTCAGTCATAACTGAAACTTGGGTCAGCAGCTCCTGGATGCCCTCTTTGATATTGGATGTTATTCCAGGGATGCCTTGTGACTGAGCTTTCTCAGCCGTAGATGCTTTGTTTGATTTTGATGGTGCAATCATACTCCTGAGCTCCTCCATTTCTTGGTCAAACATCTCTATGAGGTTCATTCTTTCTAACTCATACTTCTTCTTGAGATCTTCTATACAGTTTGTCAGCGAATCAATCTCTCTGGCACTCTCTTCTGAGTGAAAGTACAGAGTTTCACTGACTTCAGGAATTTGTTCCCTCTGTTTGTCAGCTTCCTGTTTATGGTTGTCTTTAAACTGTAAAAGCTCCTTCTCATGTATGTTTTCTATGTCATGAGCTACCATGTCACAGGTTTTCTCAGCTGAGGTACTAGTCTCTCCTAAGTGTACAGAAGAATTTGGTTCTGAAACGGTATTCAAAGATGCATCACACAACTGAGTATGAAAGTCTGATGGTTGGGTCTGCAGACCTTCAACAATATTTTGCAATTCTGATCCCCTGGGACACTCGAACCCATCAACTCCAATATCCATCTGCTTTTTTACAAGCCCATCATACTTAATCTGTAGCCTCATAATCACATATGACATACAAGCGTCATTAAGTGCATCAAGCAGATACTCAGAAGACTGCCTCTGGTCTACATCTAACTTAAAGCTTGCTACAACTAACGACAAAAGGTTATCATCTTCGGCTAACTGAACCCTCTGTGCCATTTCTGTCAATGACTTTGCTTTTTCCTTTAAATCTTCTGTTAACTCTTTAAGAATAAAACTATTCGTTTCATTATCAAGCCAGTTATACATCAATGTAAAATCTGACTCAGCCATTATGTCTCTCTCAGCTTCTGCATAAGTTTGACTCAACAAGAGCTTTAAGCTCTTTTGAGCAATCTCTACTAAATTGCTTTCACAGTCAAGAGAATTCTCTTTTGGTTTAATATCCGTGGCACTCAGAATCTGACTCAAGAATTCTGCCTCTAAAACCAACTTCAAATCTTTTTGACTTACACAAAAAATGTCTTGTTTTAGAGGAGAGAGGAGTTTGTTTCCACAAGAAGTACTTTTTAAATTATTGAAGATTTTCTCTACATCAATATCTACCTTTAATAACATGTCTAAAACTACATTAACTGCCTCTGACCTCCTCTCAAGCTCCTCCACTACTTGCTTTAAAACACCTTTTTCAACATCCTTTTCTCCTTCCCGGACATAGTCACCAACATACATAGACTCTTCACATCCCTTTAGCCTTAGTTCTAACTTCTCTTGTAGTATTGATATTTGACTTTCGGCTTCTTTGAGTTTTGTTCTGTTGACCTCCTCTGATTTCTGATGCAATGCGATTAATTCTTGGTTCCAGGATTCAAGTTCAATACAGTGCTTCTGTGTAGTTTGGAGAGTTTCTTCAGTGTCAAATAAGTTTTTTTGTGATTCTTCAAGTAAGTTTTTAAGATGTTTCTTTTCCAAGTGTAGTGCATCACCTTCATAATCTGCTTGGAATCCCAGACCTTTCAGTGTGGCTTCTTTCAACTGCAGTTTCTTCTCGGTGTTCTTTAGGGTGTTGTCAAGCTCCTCCAACGAAACTAGAGCTTTACAGAGGCGCAGTGATTTTTCATTCAGCTCTCTCTCCAAATACTCCCTGTCAAAGGCATTAGCCTGGCTTTGAGCCAGGTCAGCTTTAAGTCTGTTCATCTCTTCCATAGCGAGTTGATGTTGTTTGCCACACTGATGGCTGATAAGCTCAGCTTTTAGTCGGTATATTTCTCTGTCTGCCTCAGTCAGTTGGTTCACTATCTCTTGGCATTTTTGTTTTAGTGCACAATTTTCACTAGTTAAAATCCCTATCCTCTGAGCAGCTATCCCAAAAGTCTGCTCTTTTGTCTCTGAATGGTTATCAATTTTTGAGAGAGGACCGTAAGGGTTTTCAACACTTTGTTTTTGAACCTGCCCTACCAAATCCTCCACGGTTAAAAGACGAGACTCATATTCACGGATGGTTTCTCCAGCTCGGGCCAAATTATTTCTTGTCATGTCATTTTGAATCTCCTGTTGGCTTCTCCAGGAGTCCAAGATCTTCTGAAGATGTGTCTCTGTTGTTTCTTCATTGCACGAGTGGAATGTTAACAGCTTTGTCAGTTCCTTTATAGTGAGATATTTCCCAGATGTTAAGTCATAAAACTCTTCAATTGCTTCTGTACTATCCAGGATTAAAAGGCTAATTGTTTTTTGGACAGGTTCAGGCACAGTGTCTTCATTTAGGGGTATTTTTGAGTGTTCAGAAAAATAAGGTTCCTTAACAGGGTGGGTGGAAAGTGAGATGCCAAGCTGTGCCTGCATATTGCGCTTTTTCAACTCTTGTAGTTTAAGGAGTTCTTTGGTCTCCTGGTACTTCTTTGTTAAACTTTGTGCTTGAGGACTAACCAGTTCTGGCCTCTTCATCTGGGGCGTCACTTCAGCCTCCAGACCCAAATGGTGTTCCAGCTTGGAAAAGGGGACCAAACAGTTGGTTAACACACAGCAGGGGACGCACACAGACTTAAACAATCAGAGTTTCAATTATCTTCTCCCATTTTTTGTAAATGAGACATTACAAATCCAATTCAATCATGATTATATAAAAATGTATATTATGTAATCAATTTTAGTTCCATCATTATAGTACCAAATTATGTATTGTGATAACTCAAGGCACTTACAATTGTTGGATTCAACTCTGCTAACTAAAATCAAAGAAAGATTTGAGGGAAAATGTTAGTGACACTAAGGCATGCTTATGAAATGTTTAAAGATAGCTCCATGTGATAAGTAATATTAGTGTTCTTCAGTTTGATGGTTGTCAAAAGTCTAAAAGGATTGCCAAAACTTTTCAACACAGTATTATTCAGATTTAAGCACAGTCTTCCTTAACAATGCTTAATCACATTAGCTAAGTTGACCCAAACAATGGTATCTAAACTCTAAACTGTCAATGAGAAATAAACATTGAGCAACGAATATAGATAAAATTGAGTGAACAAGGCTGCTCTGAAGGAATCCATCTATTAATACAAACCCCACATACGCACATAAGAATAGGAATCATGTGAACAAATGGTCATTGCATAACCATGCTGACAACATTTATAAGAGAGTTTATGCAGTTAATAGAAAATGACAGTTCTGTATCCATGCAGATAATTAGAAACCAAATGTTATTCATACACAAAAATAAGATAATCAGATACACTAGCAACCTGTGTAAGAGCCTAACGAAAGTTTTTTCGACTGGGTGATGTATCGTTATCCAATTAATCTCTGCCTAAAAAGTCTAGGTCCTCAAGTGTTCAAAAAGGGCTAAACTAAAGATTAATTAGTGGTGATACTGGCACATTTTTGTTGTAAATTATTCAGCATATACACACACGTATGAATATAGTATATACATTTGCATATACATATATATACACACAGACACACACACATTCAATAATATTCAACAAAATAAGTTGTAAGGATCCTCAATGTTTCTTCTTAAATATAGGGGTAGAACAGATCATTTTGATTTACACCAACAGACATATCAATCAATAACTGTGAAATTTCGTCTGCTACAACGGTATCACATGAGTTCAGTTAACTACAGTATGAAAGAAAGCGATCAACTAGGAAAACTATTGTAATAATTAGATCTCACTGTTTTTTAACATGCAATGAACTCATGCAAAGGCACACATTGTTGCCCTCTTGTTTATTTTTTTTAATACAGTATATACACATGCAAAGGATGTTAAAAATAAAATTAAGAGAACAAATGGCTGTGTAAAAGTCTAAGGAACATCAAAAAATGGTAATTAAAAGTCAAATACAACTGCACTTTCAATATTAACTCACCGGAGATATGTAACCTGCCCGTATGTCATGCTCTCTCTCCAGAGCTGTTCTCAGCTGCCGTTCTAGCACCTGTTTATGCTTATTGGAGTCAAGCAGCTGCTGGTGACATCCTTCCAATTGTGCTTTAAGGTCCTCTATCTGGAAGGATGGAAAACATTTGATGTAACATCAAGAATTGACTAAATGTACAAACTGATGGGGATCAGCTGCGATTATTCACTGTGATACACATCAGAGCAAGGCAATTTTAAATGTGAAATAGTGTCCATTTTTATATCCATAACAACACCATCATGCAAAACAAATAGAGTAGGCTGGATGAAATGTTACATTGACAGATTCTTATTTTTAGTCTGTTATTCTGCATTTTATTAAAATTATCTAAAATACGGGCCTCTGAAAAATAAATTTGGCCCTACATATAATATAAGTGCAATATAGCCCAATTTGAACAACCATATTTTTCAGACCACAGTAATACCTTGACATACGAGTGTGCAAACATATGAGAAATTTGAGATACGATTAAAATTCCGAGCAAATTTTTGCCCTGAGATACGAGACAAATTTGTGATAAATTTGTGAGCATACAAGATGGTCCCGATGCGGCCGTCCGGTTGGCCAAGTACGCGAAACGCTGCTTATGAGAACAGCATCGCTCTGTCTTTCTCACCAAATCTCCCTCGCGTAAAGATATCTACGAGCACCGACCGTAGGTTGCATGTTTTGAATTAATCAGTGCAAAATTAAGGGAAAAAACAATGGGTCCAAAGCAAGCCAGTGCAATGAAGGGCAAAGCATCATTTCCAATATGCACAGTGACATTCACAACGAGATGGAGAGCCTTCGTTTCATATGGTTAAAAGATCAACAGTTAGTGGGAGATAGCATGACCGAGTCGATAATCTGCAAAAAAAGCCAAATCTAAACAGACTTGAAAGCAAAGCAAGCATCCGAAAAAGACAACAGCTGAACCCTTGAAAGCGAGTTGTGGCTGGTTCGCTAATTTTAAAAAACAAACTGGGATAGTATATTCGGTTGTGAGGCACGGGGAGCAGCAAGTTCCTACTCAAAAGCCGTGGCGGAATACATTAACACCTTTGCCTCGGTGATAGCACAACAAAGTTACACCCATTCAAGTGTGTGTATTGTAATCTAAGTTCATTTAAGTGACATTTAAAGTTAATATGTTTTGAGCCCTCCAAGCCCTCCCTCCTATAAACATGAACTCAGTGTAATATAGACAAATGCAATTGTCTTATTTTGAACCGATCACAAATATGATATAAATGAAATGTAATACTATCAGATTGTACTGAGGTAGGGGTTGAATAATTTTGAAAAACTAGAAGGCAGATAATAGGAATACCTACCCCTTTCTTATAGTTGTCCAGTAGCTGTTCGAGCTCCACAGTCTGTCTTCCGGGAACAGTTAAAGGCAGTGGCACCCTTCGTTCTTCCCGTATTGGTGTCTTCTCTACTTGTCGCCAATGTTGCTCAATCACCTCCTCTACTTTGTGATGCATTTCTACAATTTGAGGACTGGACGATTGAAGTACTCTGTCTGCACTCTGAAGATCCATTTTCCCACCTTCTTTGAGCGGCAAATGCTCCAACGTTGAGCTTGTCATAGACTCATACCTCTTTTTCCTCTCCTCTCTCTTTCGATTACGCTCAAGCTCTCCTATGTCTGCCTTTAAGCTCTCAGCCTCCTGTAACCTTTGCTGAGCCAGAACTTGGGCAATTGGTCTGAACTCAGCCCAATCAAAAGTCTTCGATCTTCCTTCTCGCCTACGCTCACGTACTCGGCTCTTATAGACGCCTGGAGCAGAATCTCTTTCCACATACGAGGTTTCAGAGGAAAGTGAATCCTGCGTCACATCTGGTCTGACCAGCCCCTCCAGAGGAGATAAAGAACGATGGTCGTCAGTTAAGCTAAAGGACAGTAAAAAGACAAAACCTTAAAAAGTAACTTTGAGCTCTTAGAATAAATTTAAACCCAGTATGTAACAAAAACAGAGAACCAATAGGGTTTTTACTAACCTTGCGACATCAGGAGCAGTAGATGGTCTGACATTTTTCATAATTGCCTGGATCCAATTCCGCCGTATACCAGCTGTCATTGCTGAAAGAGTGTAAACTCCTTCATGAGTCTAAAATAAAAAAATAAATATGTCAAAGCATGCGTGAAATTTTTATTAGTATTGCAGCTCTCTCTAGAGCTGTCCCGACTAGTCTGAGTTTGATTTATCTAATAAGAGACAGCACATAAATGAACATATTTATATTCATGTTAATGAACGTATACAGTTGCACCTCTACTTATGAAATTAATTGGCTCCAGAACTTTTTTCGTAACTATAAAATTTCATAAGTAGAGATCTACTTTATACAGTGGTACCTCGTCATACGACCGCTCGTCATACAAAATTCTCGTCTTACGGCGGAAATTTCGATCGAATAATTCGCCCGTCATGCGATCAAAATTTCGTGATGCGACCAAGCCAGGTGGCCATGGCACTGTCTTTTTTGCATATCTTTCGTGTATAACAATATATACAAGCACGGAACGATTAATTCAGACGAGTTTCTCCTACGACCAGGAAACGCACAACGTGCATGCGCGGGCAAAAAGAGGGCTTTCTGGGTAATGAAGTATACTCGTGCACACAACACCCATAGGCAATGGCAACCTTTCTCAGAATAAAACTTCATTACCCACAATCAATACGTGGGTAAGCTCAACTATTGTATTTCCTGTTATTCTTTCTAAGGAAAGAAGCTCCCGCGATCGTTCTTTAAAGAATATTTCTCGTTGGCAAGTGGTCGTGCGTTATCCTATTGTGAGGACATTTATGTGCATCATTTTGGGAATATTTTGAAGGCAATACAACAGCAAACAGTCCATCGATAGCGAACGTGAGGGTGGAGGCGTGGCAAACCGCCAACCCTGAAAACGAAGGTAACAAAAGATTACAACAAAATTAGAATTCAGTTTTGTGTAAAGTTACATTAAACGTATGTTTGAGTGTCTGTATATATTAATCCAAGTTAATTTAAATTTGTTTGTTCTGTTTAGGAGTGCGTTGTCATGGAAAAAAACGAACCCCACCCCCCCACGTCTCTGTCTCCCGTTGCCGAAATCTGCCCAATTTTAGTTAGATTAAACACATTTTATTACTATTAAACCACTAGTTATGTGTTACTTTGTTAATAGATGGCGAATTAGAAGAAATAAAACATTTTTTCCAATCCAATATCCTGTTTTTGGTGTTTTTTCAGAGGGCTGGAACGAATTAATTTGTTTTCCATTAATTTCAATGGAAAACGTCCGCTCGAGTTACGAGAATCTCGTCATATGATCTCAGTCTCGGAACGGATTACGATCGTATGTCGAGGTACCACTATGTAAATTCTCGTCCTCACACGACTACCAACCAAACCCCTAAAAGTCAAAGTGTCCCAATTTTGTATGAAAGATGTGAAGAAACACAAAAATGAGAGAAAATTATAAGGATATGATTTTTTAATGTCTTAAAATAAATAAAGCATATGAAAATGTGCCCTGCACCGCTGAAAAAGTTCCCTCCGTGGCTGTTATTATAGGAGACCTAATACCCATCTTTGTCCGCTAGGTGGCGGGAAGAGCCCGCTCTACCAGGGCCGAAAGCCATCCACGTTGTACTAGTATTTAAATTGATCCAGGTGCCCTATATGTGTGTGTGCGTGTGCGAAAATATGTGCCGTGTTGCATTTGTACATTTTTTAATCGTTTAATAAATGGAATTGCAATCATTAATAAGGGGAGCATTTAGCCGAGGTGGACAGGTATGTAAGAAATTTGAGCGACGAGGATATGAGTGTCCGAGTCCGCGAGAGGCTGCTTATAATATCAGGGCACGGTCCTTTTCCCCGCATCTCCCTCGCGTAAAGATATCTACGAGCACTGGGCGCACAGGTTGCCTTTTTCACGTGATTTTTTTGCGTTAATGAGTTAAGAATTAAGGGAAAAACAATTGGTCCTAAACAAGCCGGTGTAATGAAGGGTAGTGAGAAGCAAACGCGTATGGTGACAATCGATATTAAGCACGAAATAATCAAAAAACATGAGTGGTGTATGCGTGACTGAGCTGGCTCCCCAATAAGAGAGGAGTACTTCGACAATATGTACCATCTTTAAGCAGAAGAATGAAGAATATCAAGCCTTCCAAAGGACTAACCATAATTTCCAAGCTGCACACTAACATTCCTAATGAGATGGCGAGCCTTCTTTTAATATGGATAAAAGACAGTAAGCGGGAGATAGTGTGACTGATTCGATAATATGCGAAAAAGCCAGCGGAATCCACATGGACTTGAAAGCAAAGCAAGCGTCTGAAAAAGGGGACTATTCGACACCAGCTGAACCCTTCAAAGTGAGTCTTGGCTGGTTTGATCATTTTAAAAAACAAACTGGGATAGTACAATCAGTTGTGAGCCATGGGGGAGCAGCTAGTTCCTCCTCAAAATCCGGAGTGGAATACGTTGAGATCTTTGCCTCGGTTATTGCACAAGAAGGTTTAAATTTACTGTAACATAAGATTGAAACTTATTTTTAAGTGTGTATCGTAAACTATGTTCATTTAAGTTAAATTTAAAGTCTATGTTATCTTGCGAGCGCGTCCGTCAAGTCTCTCTCCTGTCCATCTCTCTCTCGTCCGTGCCGCCTGTCTGTCTGTACTAAGTAATGTCACATTTTAGTATTGAAGATCACAACCACTAGATAGGTATATTTTACTTTGTGAGTAGGTGGTGAATTAGAACCAATAAAAAGATGGTTTTCCATTGTAATACCCTGTTTTTGGTGTGTTTTTTTCAGAGGGTGGGAACGAATTAACTGGTATTTAGTTCATTTCTATGGGAAATTGACATACGAGCTCGGTCCCGGAACACATTAAGCTCGTATGTCAAGTTATTAATGTGATGGTAAGATTTGTCTTTTTTTTTTAATCTTGGGAAAAAGGCAATGTTGCTTTCTCTTTTTTAAGGTGTTAAGTGACCACCACACATTTATAAATGTAACTTGAAGCGTTCGTTAGCTTCATGACTTAAATTTCATTTAATATGCAAAGAGAAAAAAATAATTACTGTTTAATAGTTATTGTCGGCGGCCCGGTGGGGCCATTGGTTAGCGCGTCGGCCTGACAGCTCTGACAGTTTTTTTTTAACCGTCCCTTAGACATGACACAATATTCATTTTGCTTTATATCGAGATTAAAAACGTGCATTTCCTGAACACTTGCCAACACCGACTCGAATGCAATTAGACTACCAACACGTATACAGCTCTAATACGAAGAGAGATGAGCGAGTGAGCTAGGGAGACATTGGAAAAAGAGATATAGATTAGAGAGCCACAGAGAGAGAGAGGGACAAAGACAGTTCCAGAAAGAAAGAAATCATCTTACTTGTATTTGGAATCCATAATTTCGTTGAGCCTGGCATTCACTGACATTGTAGCAAGTTGACAGATCAATCTCACCGTCGAGGTCAGAAGCCTTATGGACAATACATTTATAGAACAAAGAAACAATAATAAATAAATGAACAACAGATTGAATTAGCCTGAGCAAAAACAGTGATGAATATCACCTCCTCGGCCATAGAGTCCTTGTAGTACCGCAAGCTGTGATCTGTCAGTACAAACCAGTATTTCTTCCACTAGAGCATACATGGAAAAAATACAAAGATGCTGAGCATTCTATAAATCATGATTATAAGGTAAAATACATGTATAATTTAGAAATTAAGTTCACAGCAAATAAAATACCGTATTTTCCATACTATAAGGTGCACCGGATTATAAAATGCAGTAGTTATATTAGCAATTGGGTATTGTGTTATACATCAACTATAGATAGAGCAGTAGAAGTAGTTAGGAGTTGTGTTATACATCAAGTAGACGGAGCTGTGGTAAAGGGAATTTTATACAATGATTAACCAATATTGATCCATATTTAAGGTAAATCAAAAATGTAAGTCTTATTTGCGTTTTACAGTGCGGAAAATACAGAACAGGTGCTTTAATTGTCATGGTAAGCAGAACCTTTTTATGCTGAAATACCTTTTAGGGGGGCAGTGTCTCAATAAAGCTCCTTTCAGACATACAAAAAGAACTCTGGTAATATACAGAAATTAAACAGGCACTGGCCCCACGCTAGGCGTAAAATCAATTTGCAGGCTATGCAGAGACATTAGCTGGAACATTTATCTGTTATTTCAAATTACTGCTACTAAAAATATGATTATTCACATTTAAATTTAAAATGTTATGTATGCAGTGTTTGAGTCTATCCAAACAAAATGTATTTTAAAATTTCTAAAGGATATGAAAGTCTTTCTAAAACAATGTTAGGGTATTTGTCGGGTTGGGGGTGTGCTTGTATGTGTGTGTGCGTGTGCGTGCGTGTGTAGTACAGAATTAAATAAACTGTAGCCACATTGTACCATTGGCCTTTGTACATTTTCCTGGTGTTTTTTTTACATCGATTTTCAGTCCAATTGCAAATTGTCCGGTGTGTACAGTAAATGTGCTTCATATGTTCATTAGAATCTAATAGCGTAAACAGGCACGCCATCATGCCAGAGTTGAAAATGACCTGTGGAAGCTGAAATCGTTTAGCATCGCAACATTTCCTTCTACGCATGAAAGCCACGGATAACGTTACCCTGTAATGTTCCAGTATACTATGTTCAAAAACAGCTTAAGAGACAGAAAAGTCTACCAAACACAGCTGTTTTAAAGGGGTCTGTAAAATGAGGTCTTAATTTGGGCTGGTTGTGAATTTACATTGTTCCTTTTAAATGTTACCATGTCTCTTATAAAGGTAATGGCCATGAATGCTGAAAGTGTGTAGATACATAATGCACGAGAAAATCAATTACCTGCCCATGCTCATCAAGCTTCACCATCCATCCTTTCTTGAAATTTAGTAAATCTGGCTATAATTGAAAAGAAGAAAAGTTTTATGACAAATATGCAATTTTAACTCATATTCATTCAAAAAAGTAAGAGTTTAAGTTGAAGATTATAAAAACAAAAACAAAGGAAAGCCAAAAAAACGTACTGACAAGATTTTATATGTGCACTTCTCAACAAAAATTAATATGCAGATTAAAAAATGGCACAAAACACAAATACAATAGGAGATGCTAAATCCAATCAATTGGGGGGAGAGGTTGACATGACCAATGGTTTGGACGATTTCAAATACACAACACTGGTCTCTGTGCAAACCACTGGTCAGGGACAACTTTCTTATTATTAGTTTTTTCTGTGTGAGAATCCAGCGAGGATGCAGAAACCAATGCTGCTCGAAGTAAACTGCGGTGGTTATTATATGCAGTGGGAGACAACACAGATGTGACGGTGACCATGGGACGCAGATGCAGTGTACACGCACGCATACAAAGATTAGACAAAGGACAGGTAGCCAATTGAAATTTAAAAAAAAAAAGATAAGAAAAAGAAAATGGTGGGGTAATGGCTACGGGGCTTGCGTAAGAATGGATTCATTTTTTACACATTACTGGCAATTAAGAATTTTTAAATTCACCACAGACCGAGTAAATATGTTGTTATGTTGTCTAACTTGCCTGATACAAGTTCATACAAAGAATGTTCCCTAGCAAGGAAGTAGTACTCCACTGGAAGCTCCTCTCTAATTTTTGCCTCACAGGTATTATTTACTCTCGCCATTAGTCTGCAAGGTGTCATTGCTTATAAGTTAGGCAACCCAGTGAACCTTAAGAATGGGCTCAATTCCTGGTTTTTGGCTGATGTTAAGAAAAAAGACATTTGATTTGTGATACAAAAGCTGCACTACATATGTAATATCTGCTAAAGATTAAGTTAAATCTACAAATAATTATTATTTAAAGATGCTATAAGGTCATTTTGATAATTTTCATCTAAATCATTTTGAAAAAATAGGCGAAATATGAGAATAAGTCCATTACAGTGGTACCTCTACTTACAAAATTTGGTTCCAGTTTTTGTAAGTATAGGCATATTTTACAGCAACAATTTTGCATGAAATATCTATGCAAATGTACGTATATGCATGCAAAAAGAGCAGCCAGAAAAAAACTATTTATTAACGATATAAAAAGATGCCACAATCCCAAATCAAACAAACAAAACCATGACCACCCTAGTACAAAGATGTAATCGCTGAAGGGGTTGTTCTAGCTCAAATGTCTCTCTGTTTCTAACTTGCTCGATTACTCCCTCTCGCTCTTTCTCTCTGGTCACTCATATCTGGCCACGTGATGCTGCTCGTGGTGCATTTGCAGGTGCAAGGACTGATGGGTGCGCTGCGGCACTCTAACTGTAAAGTTTTGTGCATTTGGCTATGTAGTCTGGGTGTAGCTGATAGGAGTGCAACTAATGAGTATGTCTTGCATTCTGACGACAGAAAGGGAAGTCAACGGCAAGCAGCATTTCCTTATTATATTTACAGGGAATGAAGAATTATTAAGCAAGTAAAAGTAAAGTTGAATAAAGTTGAATTGTATATTCAATAACATACATCAACAGTATAGGCAGTGCAGAATTATTAGGCAGGTTGTATTTTTAAGGATTCATTTTATTATGAACAACAACCATGTTCTTAATGAACCCAAAAGCTATATATATATAATATCAAAGCTGTATATTTTTGGGAGTTGGAGTCTGTTTTTTTTTTGTTTAAGCTATTTTAGGACGATATCTGTGTCCGGGTGACTACTGTGATCCTCCACCACTTCGGGGCTTCAGTACATCGCTTTTTTTTTTTTAAATATCATCATCATCATTATCTTCCCTACCGCCCATCCTGGAAAGGGTTGCGGGGGTTGCTGGAGCCTAACCCAGCTGTCTTCGGGCGAACAGACTACAGCCCAGCAAAATCTGCATCAGAAAAGAGTGTGCATGTAACCTGAAGAAGAGAGGGGGTGGCTTGCCAATACTCTCAGACATCAGACCAGATGAAAAAGTCCATAAACTATAGAAATACAAATAAAATTACAATAGGGCATTCAAACTAAAGGTGCTCAGGCCCTAATCAGGTCTTATCAAGAAACATCCTCAACATTGGGTCAAATGTAGTCACATATGAACTGCTTTGTAAATGTGTATGTCAGGTTTTTATTTATTTGAAGTAGACAAGAAACTCTTCTACCATAATAATTACCATTACTTAACTAATATTGCGTTAAAACAAAAACAAGTAAAACCTGGAGTGTCCTCATGTTGACCCTGCATCCTAAGACTGAGAGAACAGGAGCAGCTTTGTCAAGAGCACACAGAGACAGAAGCACAGTGGCTTCTAATTGGCAAATTTGAGCTGAAGGTAATTACATAACCTTCCACTAAGGCTTGGTACTTATTGTATCAGAATTTTCTCTTTTCTGTTATCCTCATAACATACAGTCGTAAGTATATTTTAAAAGGTGGTAAATATAAGTATACATTTACTGACTTTTGCTGACTTTAGTCTTTAGTCGTAGTAGTTTGGTTGGGCATAGAACTTATATTCAGGTGTGTTCTTAAACCTTTGATAAATGAACATCCAATTAAATTGATTTGTCTTCCCAACTCTACGACTCATGCACCTTGCTCTCAAAAGTAGTCAACATAGGCTGAATAGCAGCCAAACAAAGACATCCTAAATGTTAAAAGCTTAGGCTTTCAGAGACCTAAATAGACGTAAAGAAGTGGTTCTTGAAAGTTTTGGTACCAAGGTTATAGATTACCAACATGTACGAAAAATTTCTCAAAAAGGATCCAAAGTATGAGAGTCTAACGCAAAGAAAGACTGGGAATAAAAACAACATGGTGGCTGTCCATAAAGTATCTGATTTGGATTTTGCTGATGCAGAGCAGTGCGTGCGGTGAGTTCAAAGACTGTTCAAAAATCTTTCTTGTGGCTTTGGCTATCACAATAGTGGTCTGGTGCAGGTCTGCCCATATTTACCCTACTAGTAAATAACATTAATGTATTTCCCACTGATTGGTCAATTGCTGTTATCATTCTAAAATTAGGCGACAAAATAGTTGATTGGTTAGCACATCTGCCTTACAGTTCTGAGATCGTGGGTTCCAATCTTCCTGTGTCGAGTTCGCATGTTCTCCCATTCCCTGGGTGGGTTTACTCTGGTTACTCAATAGAAAATAATTAAGAAGCACTGTGCTAAGTGCAGTGTCAAAAGGGCTTTATGGACAAATGCATGCAAAAATGCACACACACACACAGTGTCTTGACCTCTGCCAGTTTCCGGGAGACACTCACCTAGCATTGGGGCTCGTTTGAACCGTGGTTGAGAACCACTATTGGAAAGGAAGGATTATCCAAAAATGAGTCAGTCATTTACAAATAAATGTGCCGGCCAGGAGTTTTAAGTATTTGGAAGTTTGTCATATGCCAAACTTGCTTCACATAGTATCATGTAGGAATCAAATGTTTATGAATAGAACTTATTAACAGTGTAAGTATTTAGGCACCACTTGTGAACTGAAGAAGTCCTTTAAATAGAAGGGTAAGAATACTACACTTGAACAAAAATACGCCAACAATGTGTAATGGAGATGGGAATGCACACTGTCTGCCATAGTAATAGTCCATTATGAAATATGAGAGGCTGCATTTACACATACAGCTTTTTTAATTCGATGATAGTGAGTTTCCTCAATTGCTTGAGAAAAGAAAAAAACAGTACAAATCACAGTACCATAACTTTCAAGGGATTGAACCATTTTCCAAATTATACTGATTTAAAAAAAAAAAAAACTAGGTATTCATATTGTTGCATTCAGTATTGTTAAATTTATCTTCATCGATGTACAGTGAAAAGATTTTTTTTAAATTAATATTGGGATAATTAGTTTACAACAGCAACTCCTAATAATATTACTCACTGTCATGACAGAATCAGTGGTCCGTCGGTCAAGGGACTTGGCTCTCCTAAGAGGCGGCACGGAAGGGCAACCCAGACCTTGACCCATGGTGGACCTATGCTCCTAAAAAAGATGCATACAGAAGTGAGATGGCAGTTGCCTGGCAAACAATTCAGGGTGTTTCCTGCCTACTGTGCGTTGTTAGCAGTTCCAGAGCCCTCGCGAGAATAGGCGAATAGTTGATCCGTAATAACAAGTGTGATATTGAGTTAAGAGAGAGACTCTTAAGACTCTTCAGACACTTTCCTAAAACATGCCAAACTCATGAATGATTTCAAATGATTAAAAAATGGAAATCAAGGAAACAGGAAACCTGATAGATGCCTTTAGGTACAGGTCAACCAACTTATCAGATTTTTGAGAGGCACTATTCTTGTCATTAAAGGAACAATTTTGGTGTTGTTTACGTGGAAGGTTGGAATGAATTCATGGCATTTATATTTGTGTCAAAGGAGAATAATAATACAAATACAGTGGTACCTCGTCATACGACCGTTCGTCATACGGAATGCTCGTCTTACGGGGGAAATTTCGATCGAATAATTCGCCCGTGATGCGGTCAAAGTTTCGTGATGCGACCAAGCCAGGTTGCCATGGCATTTTTTTTGGCATATCTTTCGTGTATAACAATATTTACGAGCACCGGATGAGCTATTCAGACCAGGAAACGCACAACGCGCATGCGCGGTGAAAAGAGGGCTTTCTGGGTAATGAAGTATACTCGTGCTCGCAAAAGTATCCCCGGTAGCAACTCTATCATAGGCGCCGTTCGAGGGATGCGAACACAGATGCTACAAGCTAAAAGGAGCCGCTAGCTAGCTTCCCTGAAGCTCCCATGAGCAGCGGGGCGATCGCTGATAAAAGACTCTGCTCGTTGGCTGCTCATAAGAACATCGGGGGCACTGGCTCGCAACAGCATCCCCGGTAGCAACTCTATCATAGTCGCCGTTCGAGGGGATGCGAACACAGATGCTACAAGCTAAAATGAGCCGCTAGCCAGCGCCCCTGTAGCTCTCATGAGCAGCGGGGCGATCGCTGATAAGACTGCTTGCTGCTCGTTGGCAAGTGGTCGTGCGTTCTCCGATTGTGAGGACATTTGTGTGCATCATTTTCGGAATATTTTGAAGGGAATAGTACGACAGCAAACAGCCCATCGATAGCGAACGTGAGGGTGGAGTGTTTGTTCTGTTTACGAGGGCGTTGTGTGGAGGAAAAAAAAAACCGAAGCCCCTCTCCCCTCGGCGAAATCCGGCCAATTTTAGTTAGATTAAACACTTTATTTCTATTAAACCACTCGTTATTTATTACTTTGTCAATATATGGCGAATTATAAGAAATAAAACTTTTTTTTTCAATCCAATATCCTGTTTCTGGTGTTTTTTTCAGAGAGTTGGAACGAATTAATTTGTTTCCCATTCATTTCAATGGGAAACTTTACCTCGAGTTACGAGTAACTTGTCATACGAGCTCAGTCCCGGAACGGATTAAGCTCGTATCTCGAGGTACCACTGTATAAGTGTTTTGCGTTGAATGTGGGTTCACCGAGTTTGTTACTGTCAAATAAACAGACGTATACATAGTGTCCCACTCAGTGCATACCATTAGGTACATGAGGAAGGACACCTGGCAGAACAAAAGAAACCTTTTTAACAGGATCCTTTTTAACAGTGTCATAGTCTGGGGAGGCATGGTGAGAAAAGGAACCACAATCACCAGGGGATTTCTACCACAGAATGGAAAAACATACAGCAAACGTGTCTGATCTATGACCCACTGACAAAAAATGACAGCATGGTGTGAGAAGAAGAAAAAAATAACATAGATGCAGTGAAACTATATGTTTGGGGAAAATGCCCTAATGTGATGCTATCAAAACCAGCAACTTTAGTATTTATATGTGCAGTCTTATACCTCTCTGTGAAATCGTCTGAGTTCACTGCGGCCTTGTCGAGCTCCACTCCTGTGTGACTCGTCCACCTCCATTTTCACTGGATTCTCAAGCTCCAGGGCCTCTAACTTCTCAATAACACCGGAGCGGCTGCAAATCAACATTAACATGAGTACTGAACTGATCAAGGGGAAAAAACAAGAATACTTATCCAACAATTATAATGAGTATTAACTTTTTCAGTGGTTTCTTTTGTGTGCAATGTAAAATGAGTGATGGTTTCCCTTTTTTGTATGCACAACCTGTAAACTTTAAAAGTTTGTCAATTTGAGGTCAGTGTACACAATGTTTTCTAAGACCAAAATAAATCATTACTGTCATCAGTGCTGATCACATTTACCGCATTTGCTCGCATATAAGCCGCCTGCGTGTATAAGCCGCACCCTGAAAATTGCCTTGAAATTTTTGAATTTTACAATTTTTCGCGTAGAAATGCCCCCCTGATTCCCAATTTTAACCTCCATATTCATGGTTTTAATAGGGAGTAAAAATGTTACTTTGAAGGGAAAATCTTAAGAAAAATCATCACAAGTGGTATTTCTGATACTGTATGAATCAAAAGCACATTATTAGGTTCAATATCATAAGGAAGTTAATATGCCTGTCTTTGTAAATGCAAAATATCAAATTATTCAATTTGCATAGCATTTATGTTTTTGAGATGTGCGAGGAAACCAGAGTACCCAGACAAGAAGGTCGGAAGCCATATGGGATTGAACCCTCGATCTCTGAACTGTGAGGCTGATGTGGTAACCACTTTCCACTGCGCCGAGTGCCATGTAACATTATCATTTTTTTGGAGAACTATAGTCTGCAGTTCTTCTTCAGGGCCACTAGATTTCACAGTTAAATAGCACCGGCCACACAAGAAAACCTATAAATTACTTACTGAATATTTACATTTTTTTCTCTGCAATTTAATCGGGTATTTAAATTGTCAAAGAAAAGGAGAATCAATCAGTCTAAATCACTTGACTATTTAGAGAGCGCATATAACACTGGAGGGGGGGTTTACCCTTCATGGTGAGTGTGCTGAGTTGCTGCTATCGAACATGTGCCACAAGAATAAGAATATGCTGACCTCCTCTCAGGGCTGATTACAGCTTCCCTGTCGGGGCTTCTAAACCGGCTCCTCTTCTCTGCCTTTCTTGCTTCTACCTCTGGCCTTCGTGAACGAGGCATGTCATGGTGACTGAATGTGTGGTTTCCCCTCTGGGCGGCTTGGTGGCTATCACTGCTGGTCACTGTGCTGCCACTGGCATCGGAGTCCAAAGAACTTACTGAACCACTGATATGTGAGCCATTAGAGAGCAGCGAGCTGCCAGAGGGGAAGGGGTCACTGGGAACTGGAGAGATGCAGCGGGGTACACCACCAAGGCTAGAGCATGAGCCTGTTGGGGAAAGGAGGTCACTGGGCTGCTGTGGCACAGAACCGTGCAAGGTCAGGCTACCCTGATCCACTTCATCACCATTCACTGAGCCTGTGTCAGAACCTTGTCTGACAGATGTACATTCACCTAAAAATGGTAATTAAAAAAATCAATTAACATCTTTTTACCAAAAAAAAAAACAAATGTACAGTTTGTCTGGTTAATGTATGGTCACTATTGAAATTACATCGATGAGTAATGAAGCATTTTTTGTAATTATCATCTAACCATGATAAACTTGTTTGAAAACACTAAGCTATTGAGAATGACCTTTGTCAGAAATTCCAAGTTCATATTTACAAAACAGAACAATTCTGAGGGGTGAAGTTAGTGGAAAGAGTTAGGTGTTAGATGGCCACACTGACAGAAAACGGTGATAAGAAAATATCTAAATTTGTATTTCAATAGAATTAATATTTCATTATTTCCCCTCAAAAACTATTGGAACAGCAAGAACAGGTCAATTATATTGCTTTTGCAAAGAGTGAACAGAGTATGATTGTTTACAAAGAAAAATATAAGTGGGAGAATCCGTATGTTGCATAAATTCTGTAGAACCACAATGAACAGAGAGCACTGTATTGTTAAGCAGTGCGTACAGTCATTCCAATTTGCTGACCGATATGCAGACATTTGACATATATCATTAGCCCTTCATTTAATCCGACCGGCCGATATGAAGAAATCAATTTAAAACTGGGTTATTTTGGCTCATATGAAGCTGTGCTTCTCCTATCTCTCTAACATAAATGAGCAGATGTTCTTGAAGTCTTTGATGTTGCAACTGCTATGGTCCAATTAGCAGTGGCCTTTATTGGAAAACACACACACACAACAGTATCGGTCATGAGAAATTCATTTTCATGAGCAGCAATCCCCAAATATTATGAATATATTCCTAAAATTATTACCATTATATATGGCGATACCTCATTATATTAAATAGATATTTATCTCAATATCATTTTATGCCAAGGCCAAAAGTTTTCGGTCAGCTGCAAAATAATCCCATTGCCTTCACTGTTTGTAAATGCAAGTTCCTACTGTTCCAAGTGTGTGTTACATTTAGAGTGATTTTTGTGCAATCCTGCAAAAATACTAACACAATTAACCAAAAGTGGTTACTTGATGGGTAGATATGGTTATTAAAATAAAAAAATAAAAAAAGTGTTTTATTATTTTTGCCTGATGGGTGTGGAAGCGGGGATCCTACAGGCAGCTCGGGAGGGGCCCAAACTGTACCTCCTTCAGCCTCTCTTTGGTTCAGCTCTTCCTGCCAGATGATTGAACTGGAGTCTAGAACTTTCTCTGCCTCGGGGATACCCGAGCCAGTCACAGCTACTTTGGCTGGCCCTGGCTCCTGTGTGGAGGTAGGCAAGGGTATGTAAAGCATTATTATGGAAATGAAGGCACCATAACCACAAAATCAGCTGTGCTTCAGTCAAAAAATGAACTGTATTACTGTATGCTTTTAACATTTGAGCTGTTTTACTCTGTGCAGTACTTTTTGTGCTACATAACCTATGCATGAAAAGTGCTACATAAAAGTGCTACATAAAAGTTTAGATTGATATCATTTGACTGATTATTACAGTGTGAGGAAACCTACCTGGGAGGTTGTAGGCTCTACTTTACGTTTCTTCTTCTGGTTCTGTTTATTGGTGCGGGGATAAACAACCAGCTGCTCAGTCCACCTGAATGAAAATTGATAACTGTGCTTTTAAACTTCATCACTAAACATAGAAATAAAGGCAACATACCCATTAATGATCTCTTTATTCTCTCCTCTGATGAAGTACTCCTGTTCAGGGGTGATTATGCACAAGGAGTTTTTTTGGCCAGTTTTTGGTTCTGCATCGATGACATCAGTACATGCATTCATGTTCACTGTGCCCTGAGGCAGAGTACTTGGCTAAAGGAGAATAAACAAGGCAAATTGTGACTCCTTAGTAAGCCAAAAAAGAATGACAACTAGGGTGGATTCCCCAAAAAAGAAAACATGAACAAATATGGCAATAGTTGAATGAAGAAATAGAACAGAGATTGGTGACTGGCCAACAAAAGTGATAACACCAGTATCATTTGCCACAGAATGTTTCACAGCAAACCTATTGCATCAGTATTTATATTTTCACGAGCAGATCACATTCATTGACTCATCAATTCTCTTATCAACAGTTGTTTGACATAATACCCGGACAATTCATTTCAGTTACTGCACAAACAAAGAGTGGGCAAAGTATGAGCGCGTGTGTTGGGGGGGCTGTATCGTCTGTGTGAATATATGTCAGGTATATCCTTTACAAATCTAAAGCATGGAAGCCCCTATACTCCTCAACAAAAAGGGAGTAAATTAACTAGCAAGTGGTTTGACCTCTATTTTTGTACCAGTAAATGTAGTAGTTTTAATGATAAGACAAAACTATTGAGTCTGCTCTAAATCCCATGGCTCTCTTATCAGCCTTTGTTGGGTAATGGCTGCTACACTACTAAAACAGGTGCTGGGGCGCTTTGCAGCTCCTTTTAAGGCCACTGAACACAGATCAAGCTTTTTTAAGATCTGTCTGAAATCCCCTGGGGCAGCCAAATATGGCATTACACATCAGTTCTTCGGAGTTCCTACACAACGGAAGAATTTCCTACATTTGAAAGGAACAGTCAAAGGTTTGGAACCCTTCATTGTGGTGGTACAATTAATTCTATATGCACTGTTAAGTAATAATGTCTCATGCCACACCAACATTTTCCCGACAACGTGTATGTATATATCACAATAAAAGCCAATTTCTCATATATTTAGACCATGAAAATGTAAGTATCTGTTAGTAGGTCAGTGCTCATTTTACCTATGAAAACTGTTGGGCCCCCAGGACTCGCAACATTAAAAATTTATGGGTCCCAAGAGAAGCGTTTTGGAGAAAAATGTGAGTTGATGGGTCAAACACCATTTAGAAGACATGAGTAAAAACAAACTAAAGATTTTAAAATATGGTGCAGCACAAATTTGCATTTGCAGATTTATGCGTTCCATTCTTTTTCATGTTGCGCCCATCATCAGTATCTTCTTATAACAACCATGGATATAACTTACTAAACATTTTGCTGTTTTTTACTGGGTTTCTTTGTTGGTTTACCTTCAATATGCTTCTTCAAACACATTTGGTTGTACTTTTTTACTTTCTGGCTCATTGTTACTTGATTTCGTATTATCTGACTTGTTACTACCTATACTTAAAAAAATAAACTGCTGATTTGATGTTTTGAACATAACGATAGCACTCTTATTAGGAGGCATTTTTTAAAGCCTTCCCTACTGATCACAACACGTAAATGCAATGCTGCGTGAAAACAAGAATGTGCAGATGACAAGATCACGACAATGAGATTTCAGCTTCAAAGAAGATCACGCGACCTATAAGGTCGCAACAACAATGGCGGACAGGTTTTCAAAATGTTCGCAAGTGATAATGTTTTGCAGATAAACTATGGACGATAGCAAATATATCTATTTCAAATATGTTGCGTTCGATGGAGGCACATTGGTTTGAAATACGAGTCCTTGACAAAAATCCTGTGCCAATTACGCAGGGACGCAAGCAAGCGAGAGAACTGGAGAGTCACTGTTTGCCATCACTCCTTACCTATTTATGAAAAAATAACTTCTAACTTTCCGAAAAGCACCATAATATATCTGTAGGCAATGATTACACTACAAATGGCTATTAAACATAAAGGCACATTTGACGCATTCAGTGGTGAAACCGTAAATAGTAGTCCAAACATGTAAACGGATATTTTTAAGCGTGATCGTGATTTTGACAGCAAAATTGATTAAAAACATTGTTGGCGATTTGTACATCTAATCCAGCACGTATATAAAGGCAACCTGGTAGCCCCATTTTAGCCACTCAAAGGGAAGGAGAAGAATGAAGATCTAATGGTGGGGAGTGAATGTCACAGGTCTTGGTTCACATTAAGTGCTAGTACTTACTTACACCAAGCCAACACACCTGCGGACCTGTCTAGCAGTAAGGGTGCATGCTCCCGGAGTATTTGCTGACGTCGGCGCAACTTCCCCTTTTGTAACAATAATTTGATTTCAAAAAAGTGTTTAGGACAGAAAATTAGGAGAAAGTCATGCATTTTGACATTTAAAAAAAAAACATTAAAAAAATAAAACAATAAATAAGGAATATTTTTGTTTGAAGACAGTCTCTGCGGTAATGTCAAAATTTTAAGACACCTGGGGGTTCATTGGTCAGACAGAAGGTTGCCTTTTTGCTTTGCTTGAATTGTTTTGTAAGGATTTTGTAAGGTGAATGAAGACACTGAAGAAATAATCACCTTTGATGTTAATTCATATATATTTGCCTTTAAATAAAAAAGTTTTACCTGTCTTAAATTCTTCAAAGACAAAATCTCACTCTCCCAGGAAAAATCCATGTATGGCATTCTTTGTTTTGCCGAATGTGTAAATTACATGTATACTTACCATATCCTTAAAATTTTTGTTGTACTACAAGACTAGCATCTGAGCTGAGCTGCTTGCTGTGGCAGGCCATGTGAGGAATGTCTGAGTCTGAGGCATAACTAATGTTTTCTTCAGTGGTCTTTACGGGTTACAACTCCCCATTTTCTCGTACTCTCTGATCCTGGAGCTGTGTGCTCCCAAAAGTTACCAAATAAGGGCATTAGGGGAGGAATGCTGCTTTCAACACAAGAACATCTTCCATTCTATCAATTGTGAAAAGACCCCAGTTCTTACAGCGTTGATTGGTGCAGTTCATATCCCGCTATCTAATGGGAAAAGAATAACAGGTGATGTCATCTATTCCCTGGACTTTTAATCCGCAAAATGATGCAAAAGTTTAATTACCGACAAGGGAGAAGTCACTCCTATAACTATGCCCACTGTGCTACGAGTTAAACAAGCTACGACAAACCAGTATCAGTTAAAATAAAAACCTCATGGAACAAAATTAAAAGTAAGTGGCACTGTGAGACAGTTCGGAAGCCCTGTGTTCTGCTTAGATATGGATGAGAAGGACAAAACAAATTGCATTGATTTTTTGATCGGTCAAATCTTTTGTATAACATCTTTCTAAATATCCTGCATTAAAACGTGGACACTTGTGCCTTATGTTCAAGTGTGACGTGTAATTTTTCTTAAATTTTATTTAATTGGGGTGATGCAGTTTATCGTCGGGGCACGTTATAGTGCAAAATGAATGGTACTTACTGATTCATCAAGGGCAAAACGAAGACAACCATGCTCGTACAGAACAAAAAATCTTCGCTGCCATTTCTGTTTAGGGGGGAAAAATTAGAACATTATCCAAAACAAGGAAACTGACATGTATAAATGTAAAAGGTAGGGCATCGAGTCTAGTGAAATGATTAGAACCATATGAAACTTTAATTACCGTTTCAATGCATACATTACGGAAAACCGGCCTGAGATAAATTACTTCAATATATCATTCTAATATGACCAAAGCACTTACCCGTGATCGCTGCATAGGATTGTCAAAGTCAGTCCCCTCAGGGGCCAAGCATAACCATCCACCATAAATTGGTTTAGCCTGTAAAAATGGCAGAGCAAGAGAAAAGAACAAGAGCTATTTAGGTAATGATTAAAACTTGTTAAGAGTTTATTAAGCTGGGGGGATGGAAGAACGAAAGAGAGCATAAATATGAGAGAAGCCTTTTGGACTCCAGATGTTGCCTTGGCACTAGTAGTGTATTTGAAAGCCACACAAACCAGTGTGATCAACTCAGTTTGATGAAATGTTAAGGACACTTCTTTGTTCAGTAACACTAGAACAAACGAGGACCGGAGTTAGGCACACTGGTGACATTCAAAGAAAATAAATAAAATTATCAGTAACACTAGAACAAACGAGGACCGGAGTTAGGGACACTGGTGATATTCAAAGAAAATAAATAAAAAATATCTCTTGCATCCCTGATAATTGAGTCTTCCCATTTTCTCTTTTGTTGGGAGTCATTTTTGCGTATTTTTTTTGAGTCGCCATTGACAATGCCTCCTAAATATTGACATTCCTCGATATGGTAAATGAGTAGAACACAATTGCGACATAAATGAATATACACTGTGGTGTTGTTTTGTACATAATTCAGCTGGTAGGAACGATTTTAATGTTAATGGACTCTGCTGTGCAGTTAAAATGGAGACTGGAGACACAGGAAGTGAACGCACGTCTCTGGAGATGCGTGTTGTGGCGTGTTCGTAAACCAAGTTCTATCCTGAAAAGACATAAGACTCCGGGTCTCATTTTGAGAAATAAATAGATAAGGAGGATATGCGTGAAAGAGCTCGTGATGCAAATACATTTTTCAAAATTCTCATGAGGTGAAGCGGTCCGAGGTGTAGCGGCTGGATGAAATGAACCAGCATCATGATGGATTTACGCCATAGATACATCTTGATATAAATGAGTGGGTTAAGGACATTTTCAATAAGGCTGCTCTGTGTGCTCAGGTATTTACGAGGCATTTAAAAAAAAAGGCCAGGGAGAATTCACTTGGATCTTTTAGTGGGTCGGCTCGGTGTTGTCTTGCATCTCATAATCGCTTGTTTTGGCCATGTTATTGTCCTTTTGCGTTCATGCTCCGTGTTAGCCTCTATTGCTAACATGCTAAAACCATGTTTCCTTGTCATCGTCTTCTCCTGACTGTTGGTCTGGAACTAGCGTTCATCTCACGACAGCGCCCCCGTTCTCAGTTGTGGTCGGGTGGTGTAATTACAGTTTTAAATTATCAATTTTTTATCGAAACTATTTTATATTATCGTTGACAAAAATTATTTCAGGATAATTATCATTATCGTTTCATTTGCCAGCTCTACTTCAAACTAACATTTGTACTCCCTATTGAAACCATGAATATGGAGGTGAAAATTGTGAATCGGGTACGGCTCATATGCGGAGGCAGCTAATATGCAAGAAAATACAGTAGTTCATTTTATTCTTGGATAATGGTTATAAGCTTTTATTCATACACTACGGGCATGCAATAGCTAAGCAGGATTTTTTTTCTCCCGTCCAATTCATGTTTAAGCTTGTTTAACTCAATAAACCAATGTGTGATTATAGGGAGCATGTGATATTTGGAATCACAGCTATGACATCTAACAGTGTAGAAATGAATCAATAAATCAAACCAAACCATAAATTATGTAGGACTTTTCTTGCTTCATAAAGTTCTTTACATAAATCAAAAACAAAATAGACCATGTTCAGCCCCAATACCAATACTTATCAACACTAGTGTGCAACTCAAATCTTAGCATTAAAAACAGTTGGCGATAACAGCCAAACACAGAAAAACATACCTTCATTACTCTGAGTAAGCCCCAACAATGAAATATTTTTTTTATTTATTTATTCCATAATAGTTCACTGGGGTCAGTATCTCATAACCTAAGTTGAAAAGCAAGCTCTAAGACCTCTACTTCCATTTCCTAAACCCACACTTACTTCCCCTCCATGTGACGCCAGCTCCCACTCATTTAATCCCATTGCATCCCTCTTGGCCTTTACCACCCCTCCCACGTATATGTCGGCTTAAAACAACTCCATCACTGTCCAGCCGCCAGCACACCCCACCCGCCCCATCTCTTTGTGGTGGCAGTGTGATCCCGCAACCTAATCCAAACATGGGCTGCCAAGTTAGAAAAATAGTGACAAAGAGAAAAGGATGGATGCCTTACAAAGTATTTAACTCAGTCTCTTACGTCAGCTGTAATATAAGAACTTCTCCAGGGTGCAGCCGACAGTTCACCTTTGTTTCTAGCATTCTGCCAGATATTATTTAATTTAAAATTTTATCTTTTCCATTTTCAGTGCTCATCCTTTGTACACGACTTTCCTACAAAAGAAAAAGGTATCCGTTCAGTGCTTGTTCTTTGTCGATTTGAATCCTGTGATTCTTTAAACCGGTTTGGTTTTTCAAATGGGGCTAAGTTGGAGCGACGTCACTGGTTCACCATAAAATGTCAGTATGTCATTACATAAGCGTCATGCAAGCCAAGCTGAAAATTATGCACGATCAGCAGTAAAATGCATGGGTACGGCTCCAAAATTTATATTCTTCCAAAAAATGCCTGTAGTTGCCTAAAGAATAAAACGTGTTAAAAAGCCCAGTGTGTTAACACCAGTCATTAATATTAACAGGTCTCTGCTTTGGGCAATTTTGGCTCAAAATTGAGGTCTGCCTGCGAACAGTAAACAGGAAAGGTTGATACATCTTTTTCATGACATCCAAAAAAAACTTTTAAGGACTTTCAAGAGAAAATTCTCAGTTTTCCAATACCAGTATAGGTCATTGCAATGTTATTTGTTTAGATGGAGCAGATAGTGAACCTTTGCACAGGTATGCAAATGTCTTCCTACATACAGACGATATCGTACGACCTCAGGATAGATTTAGTTTGAAAGTTTCCCATTCTGAAACCTGTTTTAACCTGTAAGATCACCAGTGTTGGGTGTAACTAGCTGTACTGCAATAATTATTTTTCTATTAACAAGCAGTGTGACACATTACTTTTCGAAAAATAAAAACCTAATTGTATTACATTTTTTCCTAGAGTTTGGTGATTCACTGGCGAATCAAATTTATAGTCAATGAAGACAGCAAACGAGGCACACGGTAAGAGCCTTGTTGATAATGAAAAATTCGGTATTAACTTTTTAGTAATATGGTCTAAAAATTTTAATACAGCCTGCCTTTTCCCTTCGGGCAAATGCTGTGCATGTGAGCACATGCAGATCCCTTCAGATTTTCAAATTGAAAGCTATAAACCTGTATTGCTTGCACAGAATAAATACTTTATTTTTCAGAGGCATGTGGCATGCTACAGAGAAACGGCCAGCAGGCTGTAAAAAGTTTTGTCAAAAGGTCTTTAGTTTAAAGATCATGAGTAGTTGTAGGGTGTTCTAATAAACACATTTAAATTTGGTTAGTCTTGGTATAAATATTTGCCTCATGTCAGGTGTTGTGGTGTCAGAGTTTCTTTTCTTGGTATATTGTTACTGAGGATCATAAAGGCCTAGGGTGCCACCAGACTACAATACACTGTCCTCCTTGGGGAGATGATGTGACGTGTGAAAACACCAATTCAATGACTTAATTCTGTGTGCTGGTCTGGCATGGTCATGTTGAAAAATTCAAGGTCTTCTCTGGATGGGAGCATTTATTGTTCTAGAACAGGGTTGGGCAAACTATTCCACAAAGGGCAACAGTGGGTGCGGGTTTTATTTCCAAACCATCAGGACAGTTTTTGTTTTGTTTTTTTACCAATCTGGTTTCTTAGAAGTGCATTCAGTGGATTGCAGTCAGGTACATATTGTTTCCTCATTGGTTAAACTGTTTGTGCTGGATTGGTTGGAGCAAAGACCAGGACCCACTAAGGCCCTTGAGGACCGGTTTGTCCACCCCTGTTCTATAACCTGAATCAAAAATACTGCATTGACAGTATTTTTTTTACACACGGGCAAGTTTCCCATGCCACATACCCTCATTCAATCCCTATACCACAGATTGTCACAGATGCAGGCTTCTAAAATCTAATACCTTGGCTTGTCCTCTCTGGTTCTGATGTCATGTCATCCCATTTTTTCATAAAGAACTTTGTACCATGATTCATCGAACAACACCGGCACTATTTGGTCTTGAGAGGGAATTTTCTGAATCTTCGGATTAAGTTATGCACTGTAGGTGATGATAACGTCAAGATCTTTGCATTTTTGTCTCAGGGAAACACCCTATGGGAATGATTGCTCCATTATCTTTCTGCAGAGTAATGGAGCAATTGAGGGGCCACTCTGAGAAGCTCTTTTTATACTCAATCATGTTGCCAATGGACCAAATTAGCAGTAGTGAATCTTTTAGCAGTTCACTAAATCTGCACTATGTGAATTGCACAAATGTGCAATTGACTTTTTCAGCCCCATAGGCTACCTGGTCCATTTTTTAAATTGTCCACACCATAAAATGTCAATCATTCACTCATCTTCTGTGCCACTTATCCTCATGAGAATCGTGTGGGTGCTGGAGCCCACCCCCACTAACTATGAGCAGTAGTTGGTGTACACCTGGGGTGCCCATTACGTAGATCGCCAAGGAACAATTGGTAGATCGCCAAGGTACTATTGGTAGATGGCACGACAATAACATTTTGATCCCTCCCCTCTGTCTATTTCCTTAGCTAGGCTCTTATGAATTTGGCATGTGTGCAGTAAGATTTAGCGTGAATCGAGTGGATTTTCACCCCCGTTCCCTGCCGCTCCCATATATGTTGATAGCGTAGCGTCTAATGCAAGGTATATCATTACATAATTGCTGAGCTATGTCAGTGGCCTGTAAAAAAGATAGATCGTGGAAGGTTAACTCCTTGAAAAGTAGATCTTGAAGCAAAAAAGTTTGAACACCCTAGCAGTAAGTCATGTCAAAAGCCCATTTTCTACGGCTTCATCATCTGGGATCAAATACAAGACACACCACAGCCGAAAACTAATGATCACGGAGTGAATGAACGACTCAAGACACCTTTACTGATGTCTGTATTTGCCCCAACTAAAATTGTTGCTTCTTTCCCTCCAGTTAGCTTGCAGATTTAAGAATGATCATCTTATTGTAATGACACGTACCGAGCTGATAGCAACCAACTCTACCTCCATACCCTCCACGTATTAGGAGAAATAGAATACATGCTTTTAGATTTTCATTCATGTGTTACTTGACAATTTTTCACTACACCAAATGCAAAGACAGTGCAGTTCAACATTTGGAATCGGCATTAAATTTATTTAGCAATATTGGAAAAATACTGTATATCAATCCATGCAACGAGAAACAACATATATGAAGAAAAACATTTTGACTGGTTCGTTAGAAAAGCAGTAAAAGTAAATGTCAAATTCTTTAAATTAGCACAGACGACAATGTTGAATTAAAAAGGTTCGAAATAATCTAAACGAACTCATACCTGTGTTAAATCCTGATCCGTCAAAAGATGCAACTCCCGAGGTTTGAAGCAGTTCTGACATTTGCTTTTGTTGAAAAAGTTCGCCTGGAATTTCCTACAGGAATTTTCTTTAGCGGTAGACATCGCTGTTGATCTGTCCGATCTTCTGTGGGTGACTTTAATCAGCAGTGTAATTGTAATCCTGCTGTTTACTTCTCTCTTTTCTACTCCAATTTCGGAAACGACCCGATGCTCCCATGCGTTTTCCAAAAACAATGACCGGCCTTTTAATTCTAAATAGTTGTTATTAAAATGTTCTCTGCTAGTTTGCTCGTACCCAATTCCCTTTCCCCTGAAAAAATAGGTGCCATCAAGCCACCCTGATCATCACTCAATCAGCGATGAATGTTTGCCAGTCAATGACTCACGACCACAAAGCCGAGCGATAGAGGGGCTAATATCCTGTTAGCTCGCCAGAGGGTCCCCAGATCAATAATGTGATGGCGTAAACCACAAAAACGAAGTTAGAACACTGGTCTAGCCATTAGACCTGTGCGAGATCACGTGCAACGGGCAACACAAAACTTGAGCGTTAATACGTAGATTTAAAAAAGCCTTGTGGTTGAACCGCAGGTTATTATCCCAGTTGCAGGCGTTGGTCCATGCGAAGTTCATCCAGATCTGCCTTGCTAAGCTAACGGCTAGCCAGCCAGCTTGCTTGCAGATACGCTAATGCTAAAGAGATAACGTCCCGTTCGGCGTTTTCACTATGGATTAAAAAAAGACATGTTCACAAACATCAAACAGTCCGACGCCTTTACTTTTCAATATAAAAAAAAAATGTCGACATGCAAAAACAACAGCGCGCAGCTAGTTACTGGTCGGAAAACAAGTGTTTTAGGAATGATTCCCTAACTAGCTTGGCTAGCACAAATGGGTTTATTTTCTTCTTTCCCAAAGGGAGTGAGGGGGTTGAGATAGAGCAACATGGCTCAAAAGCCTGGAATGCCAGGAGATCTCGCGAGATTGTCCCAATGTCGCCATCCAGAGACGTAACATAGTACAGCATCGTCATTGAGTAACAATTATATTGGGATATCATATTATTTTGTTTGTATTCTATTGTTATATTTATTATATGTATTTTATTTATATTATATTGTTATATTTATTATATGTATTTTATTTTATATTATATTGTTATATTTATTATATGTATTTTATTTTATATTCTATTGTTATATTTATTATATGTAATTTATATTATATGTATTTTATTTTATATTCTATTGTTATATTTATTATATGTAATTTCTATTATATTATATGTATTTAATTTTATATTCTATTGTTATATTTGTTATATGTAATTTATATTATATTACATTACATTATATTATATTTTATTATATTGTATTATATATTATCATGTATCCATATCTTTTCATCATCTCTTATTCTCACTGCGCTGAAGAAAAAGCCTTCCATAAGTAAATCATACTCTATTAAGTGTGCTTTAATTGTGTTTAAATTACATCCAAAAGCTCAATAGTAATTTAAGAAATTAATTTCTACCACCAGCCGCCGCCTGACTGTAGACTGTAGAGGTTTACTCGCCTGACTTCGGTGCGGGCAGGCGCGGAATCGATTCTCGCTGGTGGGGTTATGATTCTGAGTGCGGATGGTCGTTTGTCTCTCTGTGTGCCCTACGGCTGACTGGCGACCAGTCCAGGGTGTAGTCTGCCTTTTGCCCGAAGTCAGCTGGGATAGGACCTAGCAACCCCAGCAACTCTTATGTAGATCTGCGGTATTGACGATGAATCAATTAAATGAATTTCTATCTCCCTCCCCCATCTAGTATATAGCAATAAACCACCATATATTCATTTATTAATTCCGGAGAGCGGCACGTCGTTCTCACAGTTCTGGGGTTGAGGGTAGTGGTGCGTCGGTCTCACAGTTCTAGAGTCGAGGGTTTGATACCAGGTGGGTCCTCACTGTGTGGAGTTTCCATGTTCTCCCCGGCCTTACGTGGGTTTTCTGAAGTACTCTGGTTTAGTCCCACAGCCCAAAAACATGTATGTATTATAAACATATTAGTATAAATCATAAACATATTATAGATATAAAAGAGTTTTTCTATACAGACATCCATCTATATCTTAATCAGTAGTATTCCTATTTTAAAACCATTCAAGAACTATTCATTATGCAAATGTCTGGATCATTTGAAAACAGCTCCAATCTATTCGTGTCCTCAGCTACAGAAGGGAACTGCCTTAATGCTGGCAACAAGGCAGCATACTTCAGATAGCTACTGTGCACCATATCTGAGTATTCATGGCTGACACCACCAATGGCTATTAAAAGCAACAGGTTCCACTGTACACCAGAGGCTCAGAAAGAAAAGCAGGGCGGCATGAATGGATGGTGGCTGTGGAGTGAGGAGAAAGGTTGCTGTTACCTAACCGAATCTGGAAAAAACTGCCATCAGGCCTAATCAAGGATAATCTTCTTGTACTGTACTGTGAGTGAACCAAGAATAACAAGGATTACAGGTGTGTGTACGTGTGTGTGCGTGTGTGTGCGTGTGCGCGCGTGTTTGTGCGTGTGTGTGTGCGTGTGTGTGTGCGTGTGCGCGCGTGTTTGTGTGTGTGTGTGTGTGTGTGTGTGTGTGTGTGTGTGTGTGTCTGTGTATGTATGTGGGCTGGGTTTTTAGAGTGCTTATACTTGAGCTTCACAAACTGCCTAACCCATCCACATCCAATCATGTGGAAGTCCAAATAAGGAAAGTTGAGGTTATCATGAATTCAATGTTACGTGTGTGAAAAATCTAAAGCATGTCTAATTAGTGAATTGAGACAACTATGTTATTCCGCTAAGTGATCATGAGATATCTAATAACAGTATTTAAGTTGGGGTGCAGCACAAAGCACTGGAGCAACAGCTTGTCTAGAATATATTTAGCTGTTATCAAGCTTTGTTATCATACGATTCTTGCATTACAATATGAAAAGACAGAGTATATTATAACAAACTACACATTAACAGTAGCAATAGCATGTCCAGTCTACAACATTAAAAAAAATTAACAGAATACATGCTACAGTCCTCAAACAGAAGGGTTTCAAACTGCACCATCGTTAAGTTGGTGCACGAACAAAGAATATTTATAGCAAGGTAGGTTCACACAAAGATTAAAAAAGCCAAGCTCCCTCTAAAACATAAATAAAATAAAATAAAAATATCCAAGTTGAGAGGTGCAGGAAAATATTTATTGTCAAGACTATCGCACCTTTTTCAACATCGATTTAAATGAGAAAATCTCGATTTAACCATTGAGAAGAGTGTTAGAACTATTTTCCAAAAACACATTACTTTAATATCTCTTGAAAAGAAATGAAAACTTAATGGAAAATTGAAATGAACTTCTTATCCATGACTCCTTTAATCTAACAGTGCTCCACTGCATGTGTATCATGATCTCTTAACAAGTTCAAACACTTTGCCAAGAGCTGACCATTTGGAATGAGTGCTTCTGACCGATTGATCATGCAGTTATAGACATCATTTACTATATATTGATCATTAGAGACCCTTACTACTGTATTCTCATAGCAATTGTTGATGAAAAATAATCCATAATTATCTCACGACCTAGGTAAAATATGATATAGCCATTACCAAACACAAATACTGTTGGCCGAAATGATGGAGAATCATATGCACATGCTTTTCACACTTAACTTTTAGACACTGTCCTTGGAATTTTGTGTGTCCATCAACTGTCGTTAGTGTACGGTAGATAACCAACAGTCACACTTTAGAAGACTAAACTGGATAACTCTTTTGTCAGCACTTGTTTTATTCTTACAGTGTGACCTCCTCCCTCTTTTTCAGACTATGGCTCTACCTTCTGTGATGGTATTGCCCCTGCTGATTGTTATCGCGGCAGGGATATACTACATCTACAATGAGGTCATGCATTTCATGGCTAAGTCTTTAGTACGGAACCAAGTTGTGGTGATTACAGATGCCGTGTCTGGTGTAGGAACTGGTAAAAAAATGTCATTATATAAAAAGTTCTAGTTTGTGTGTTTTATGTCATTGTTATTTATGAGAATTGTGTTCTCCAAATAATACGTATAATTCAATGCTTTAACTTATCCGTCCAATTTCAACAGTGGTTATCCTCATGTGGGTCAAGTGGGTGCTGGATCTTTTCCCTGTAGGTGGGGGTCACCCTGAATTGGTTGCCAGACATACATGCAAACCAGTGGCGGTCCGTGAATTTTCTCGTAGCGCCTTCAACGAATCAATCCAACCCTCAAAAACTATTTTATGGCTATAAAACCTCGACTGCACTGGAGCTTTTCAGATATCAGAACTTGGCCCACAATTGAAATATTATTTAGGAATATAGCCATATTTTACTCATCAAAAATAATTTTTAACTTTACACAATATCCATCCTCCTTTCTTTCTTCCTTCTTTTCTATCGCCATCGAAGCTAATGCTGAAAGTCGATCCTGTCCTGTCGTATTTCTGGCATAGTCCGTCTTGAAAATGGCTTTAAATCAACACAACAATATATTTGCTTGTGCAGCTTGCTCCAGATACAGTTTGGTAGCTCTGGCCAATCACTGGCCAATCATAGTTGGTGAAAGCGATGACGTATCCCTACGCCTGCGAGAAGGCAATGACATATCCCTACGCCTGCGACAAGGCATTGTGGTGTTGCCAACTCGAAATCTGATTGGTTAAAGCAACAGTCTTATCGACGCTTGTTTAATGCAGTAGAGCCCGCAGAACTGATTGTGAAGGCCTTGTGGCAGATTTTTGACCCTGGCAACAAATAATGGCTGAAATGTGATTGGTTAAATGCTTCAATATGAAAACACACTTCAGGAAGCAGTGCAACCAGGGGGAAAAGCAATGAAAGGAAGCTAGCAGACAATTTTGAATTATTTAATAAGTATTGATGGACAAAATATAATATATGATTCAGATATTTCTTAGGCCAGCAGAGAAGGCCTTGAAGGCCCTGACGGCCCGCCACTGATGCAAACACATATGGACAATTGAATCATCCTACCATACATGTTTTTGGAATGTGGGAGGAAATTGAAGTACCCGGAGAAAACACATTCACAAACAAGGAGAACATGCCAACTCCACACAGGACGGCCGTAGCTTGAGATTGAACTCTTGATCTCAGAATTGTGAGGCGCAAATGTCAAACCCTCATCACCTTGTATACAATGCTTTGCTGATATCTTCAAATCAAGGAGTTTTCCACTACTTTTATTAACACAAAGTTCACATTAAGGGCAACTACATATTTAATTGGAATTTAACCGACATACATGACTCTTACCATCTCAAAACCATTGACTCTTAAATATTTATCTTTGTCAACCCTGCCTGTTGTTTTCCAGAGTGTGCTCATCTCTTCCATAAAGGCGGGGCCAGGCTCATCCTGTGTGGAACCAACTGGGATAAACTGGAGTCTCTGTACGACTCATTGACAAATGATGCTGACCCTAGTGAGGTGAGGCAAATAGATTTCTGATTTGATTCCGGTCAATTTTTGTGTGATTCCTAGCTGATGCAACACATTTGATCTCATGTTGGAAATTTGGGGTTGAAGGATACAGGTAATAACATTCAAGTTGAGGATTCAAGCAACAATAACTTCAGCCAAATGGGTTGTGTCCTTGTTTTCATCATATTCCCCCCTCTTTCCCCATTTCCCCAATCACCACTTCCTACTCTGAATAACACAATAGCAGGACATCCTCTGCGACAGCAAGCTGTCCTTTATGTACAGTATCATTTGCACGGACCTACATAACAGATGTTTCATAAACAATGGTCACAAAAATTTGATTCGGTTTGCTTGAAAGTTATATACTTTTTCCTCCAAGTTTTTTTTACATTTCACTTCATATACACCCACATGTTGCACTCTAGACACTTCCGTATAAATGATAAAGTATAATTTATGGTCTCAGTGTTTTGTGAACTATATAATCTAATCTTCATTCATTCATTCATTCATTAATGACGTTACTTATTATTCACTACTTTTTATCCTCACGAGGATCATGATGATGTTGAAGCCTATTCCAGGTAACTATGGGCAGCAGGCGGGATACACTTTGAACTTCGAGTAGAGGCAGAGAGAGACAGAGACAGAGAGACAGATAGAGACGGATAGAGACAGAGAGACAGATAGAGACGGATAGAGACAGAGAGAGAGACACACAGAGAGAGACATATGCAGAGAGAGACAGAGACAGAGAGACAGATAGAGACAGATAGAGACAGAGAGAGAGACAGAGAGAGAGACATAGGCAGAGAGAGACAGAGACAGATAGAGACAGAGAGAGAGACAGACAGAGAGGGAGAGAGAGAGAGAGAGAGAGAGAGAGAGAGAGAGAGAGAGAGAGAGAGACAGAGACAGAGACAGAGAGGGAGAGACAGAGAGAGACAGAGAGAGACAGAGAGAGACAGAGAGAGACAGAGAGAGACAGAGAGAGACAGAGAGAGACAGAGAGAGAGACAGAGAGAGAGACAGAGAGAGACAGAGAGAGACAGAGAGAGACAGAGAGAGACAGAGAGAGACAGAGAAAGACAGAGAGAGACAGAGAGAGACAGAGAGAGACAGAGAAAGACAGAGAGAGACAGACAGAGAGAGACACAGAGAGAGAGAGAGCGAGAGAGAGACAGAGCGAGACAGAGCGAGACAGAGCGAGACAGAGAGACTGAGAGAGACAGACATAGAGAGACAGAGCGAGACAGAGAGGGACAGAGAGAGACAGAGAGAGACAGAGAGACAGACAAAAAGACAGAGAGAGAGAGAGAGAGAGAGAGAGAGAGAGACTAAAAGACAGCGAGAGAGAGAGAGAGAGAGAGAGAGAGAGAGAGAGAGAGAGAGAGAGAGAGAAAGAGACAGAGAGAGTGAGACAGAGACAGAGAGACAGAGGCAGAGAGAGACTGAGTGACAGACAGAGAGAGACCGAGGCAGAGAGAGACAGAGATGTATGTCAAAATAAATGTTATTGTGTAAGGCTCAAATCATTGTGTTTTGTGTGTCAACGTTTATTTTCTCTCTTCTGTTTAGAGTTAATACCAGCCTGGTGAAAAGTGGTTAGTGTATCAGCCTCACAGTCCTAAGATCGAGGGTTTGATCTCAGATCGGGACCTTCCTGTATGTAGTTTGCATGTTTCCCCCATGCTTGCATTCTCCGGGTACCCCGGTTTCCTCCCACATTCCAAAAAACATGCAAGGTAGGTTGGTTGAACACTCTAAATTGCCCCTATGTATGACTGTAAGCGTGAATGGCTGTCCATCTTCTTGTGCTCTGTGATCTACTGGCCACCAATCCGGGGTGTCCCCTGCCTGGTGCTCATAGTTAGGCTCAACACCCCCCACTACCCTTGTGAGAATGAGCGGTACAGAAAAGGAATTATTGAATGTTTAGATTTAAGGTGGCACAGGTATTTGACATGCTGACAGTAAACACCCTAGGACAGTATATCAAGTATAACTACTATTTAGTATCTTTTTGTTTTTGTTTTTTTACAGACATTTGCTCCCAAACTAGTAATTCTGGACTTTAGTGACATGGAAAGCCTGGAGGACGTTTCGGCTGAAGTTGTGGACTGTTATGGGTGTGTGGATGTATTAATTTGTAACAGCAGCATGAAACTCAAGGCTCCAGTGCAAAGTGTGTCCCTGGAACTTGACAAAAACATCATGGATATCAATTACTTTGGCCCAACAACCTTGACCAAAGGTGGGGTGCATATATCCTGGAGAATTTCAATACCAAATTGCTTACTGCAAAGTGAATTGCGGAGATCTTCTCATTGATCTTTTTAAAATTTCATTTTATTTAATACTCTTGCAGGTATTCTTCCTACTATGATTCCTAGAAGATCAGGACAAATCATTTTGGTCAACAGCATTCAAGGTAGACTGGCTGTCCCCTTCAGAAGCTCCTGTGAGTTGAAACACTTGCAACCTACTGTATATGATATAATGTAGGCTTCTGCCATATGGTGGGCTGTGCTTTTGGTAGCTGGGGATTCAGTCTTGTAAGTTCTGACACATCAATACAAAGACGAAAATACAGTAATAGATTTATTATTAATACACTTTAATCAAAACAGGGAGACATCATTAACATACTCTGGCTACAACTAGCAAGGAAAATCACTCCCAACTTGCCCTCGTCCAGGACGATTCTAAAGAAACGGCATCTTCCTCTGTCAATTTAGTCGGCGCATAATCAAAACATTTGAGGTAATCTGATTCAAACAATTGCATAAGCTAACCGAATAACACCATTAAGGTCAAAAAACAACTGCTCATATTAGATCGAAAACCAAAAACACCTGCGTAAGAATTTGCACAAGCATACAAGGTGACCCGAGCGGATCAGAAACCAAAACAACTGCGTAAGAATTTGCACGAATAAGCATAATAATTTCTTTATAAGGTAAACAGAGCGACCGTATTTTTAAACAATAATGCGAGTATTTTCGGAAGTTGATTCGATTATCGCCTTCTGCCGGAATCCAAGTCAAAGCAATTTAAGAGTCCCTTGTAGATCTTCATTGCCAACTCAGATCAACAGTCTTGGCCTGGAACATGGTGTCCTGTTCAGTCAATAGTCCTGAAAACAATTAACTGACCTCCAAAGCAGCTGTGGGGGGAAAGTGTCCTCACAAATTAAATTATAACTTCATTACCTATTAAATGCTTAATGAACATATAGTAACATCCCAGAATAAACCCAACATACAGCACGGCAAATTATTGTCATTTCATTTTAATTTAAACAAAGTAAAACTGGTATTGTTAGGGATTGCTTCTGTTTTTTTCTCTTCCCCTTGTGTGACCTGTCCCGGTTATTCCTGTCCTGCTCGCTGCCTTTCGTGTGACCCAGGTGTTTTTGATTGTCTCCTCAACCCTTCTGTCTATTTAAACCCAGTGTATTTGTCAGTCCTTGTCAGATTGTCTGGTTTTCTCCCGTGCCTAGTGTTCATGTATGTCTCCCAGACTCCCAGTACTCTTCGTGTCTTCTATATAAGGTTTGGTTTGTTTGTTTCAATCCTTAGTTTGTCACTTTCTCTGGTTTTGAAGTCTTTGTTGTTTTTGAGAACGTTCTATGTTATTAAATTTTCATTAGTGCACCCTCCCTCCCTGTGTCTGCCTGTTTTCCTCCATTTGGGTCCAATGAATAATTGTAAAAAAAACAAGCTTTGCTTTTCACAACTGTCAGAGAATGAATGCCAGTCCTTTGGGGATAAATTGAAGTATGATTTGGAAAGAAACAGCCTTGGCAAAATAGTTGTAACTTGAGTTGTTGCATGCTACAAGTGAAGAATCAATGAATGTGTTTTTGTTTGTACCAATTAGATGCTGCTTCTAAGCATGCGGTGCAGGCCTTCTTTGACTGCCTCCGGGCTGAGTTAGAGGAGTATGGGATCACTGTGAGCACTGTCAGTCACACTTTCATCGATGCCAATGTTACTCCATCTTCCGAGAAGCCCGACTCCAAAGTGAACAGCTTGGCTTCGTGTGAGTAAAAAAAGTGGGCGCTATGTGATGACAGTAAAGTAATTTTTGTTTTGTTTTATATTTATATACATAGAGACATAATATTTATGTCTAAAATGCCTTTCCTATTCCTGCATCCTCACCCTCTTGCTACTGTGACAACGAAATTTCCCGAATACGGGATGAATAAAGTTATCCAATCCCTGGAATAACGCGATTAATGTAGACTAGACATGGTCGCGATAAACGAAAAACCACGAAGTAGGAGCACCTCTATTATAGCTACCTTCCTTTTTTTTACCTTCAGTGCTGAGTCCTAGTAGCAAGCAGAAGACAGGGGATTGGCTTCCGCTTACGAGTTTCAGCATGGATTTTAACATTTTTCTGAACTTAAAAAAATAAGAAAATTAAAAAATCCACAAAGCCGCAAAAGTTGCGATATTTGAGGGATTACTGTAGTATGTTCTGTCATCTAAATGGTAGTGTTGACGTTCACTCGACAGACTTTGGATGGATGTTTTTGGAATGAGGGGGGGAAACTGGAGTACCCGAAGGAAACCCATTCAGGCCTGGGGAGAACATGTAAACTCCACACAGGTGGACCGACCTGAACCCAGGACCCCAGAGCTGTGAGGCCGATGCGCTAAACACTCAACCGCCAGGCCGCCTATGGTCAGTTGTGCCGCAGGAAATTACCTGCCAAGAATTCATACATCGAGGTGGCCCAGCGGATGAGTGGTTAGCGGGTCGGCCTCACATTGGGGGACCCAGGGTTCAAATTCAGGTCAGTCCACCTTTGTGGAGTTTGCATGTTCTTCCTGCGTGGGTTTTCTCTGAATACTCTGGTTTCCTCCCACATTCCAAAGACATGCATGGTAGGCTGATTGGACACACTAAATTGCCCCTAGGTATGAGTGTAAGTGTGAATGGTGGTTTGTCTCCTTGTGCCCTGTGATTGGCTGGCCACCAATTCAGGGTGTCCCCCGCCTCTGGCCTGAAGTCAGCTGGGATAGGCTCCAGCACCCACCGCGACCCTAGTGAGGATAAAGCGGCTCAGAAAATGAGATGAGCATTCATACATTGCAATATTCTAAGAGAAAATTGTAAGATGAAAAATTGAAATATGATGAACAATATCTCCATATTGTAATATTACAAGATTAAATGTGTTTTATTGCTTATTTTTAATGTTACGTGAACTGGACATTAAATTCCGAGAATAAAATTGGTAGATCACTTATTTTTACATCACGTGAAACGGAAGTTGTTTGTGTTCCCCGAACCTAAACGTTTGGGAACATAAAGTCAATGTGAACAATTAGTTATTCAAATATTTTTTATATGTTTCTTTGATTTGTGTTAATAAAACTTTGATGAGAATTCATATTATAAATACAGGTGATAACAGTTTAATTAGAATTTCAGATGGTGGTGTGCCTTGAGATTTTTGCAATGCAAAAAGTTTGTCGCAGCTAACAAAAAACTGTTGGGTAACACTGATCTGTAGTACATAGTGATACTTAATTATTTCCAAATGCAAAATGTATTTTAAGGTTTTTTTCCATTCCATCTAGTTGTTGCAAGCCAGCTGACCTACGGGGTGAATCCTGCAGTCCTGGCCAATGAGATTATGCAAACAGTGAACAGGAAGAGGAAGGAGGTTGTGCTGGCCCACCCCATCCCCAGAGTGGCAGTCTACCTCCGAGCTTTCTTACCCTCTTTCCTATTTGCTGTACTGGGTGCTGGAGTGAAAGACTCTGTCTTAGCCGAGCAGATGTAGTAACTGAGAGCAAAGGAAAACCACAAAAGGAACAATGAAGCATGGTTGTTTCTGTTTTTTTTTCCGACTGAATTTTAAGTTGATCATGATTATTGGAAAAAGATCATTTGAGAAATTGTTGAACACTGCACTCTTCTGAACAAATATTAAAAATGGATGTATGCAATACGTACTTTTCATAATTTGTTGGGGCACCAATTAACACACCAAAGGAATAGGATGAGCTATGTGTATGACTGGTATCAGTGTTTGGTCTGCATTGCCAGCAATAAGTCAGATTTGTTTCCACTGAGGGTTGGGCCATAACTACATTATAACATTTTCATTGAAAATTAGTACAAGAACAATTAAAATGTATTCATTAATTTTGTGAACTGGTTATGCTCACAAGTGTCCTGGGTGGGCCTATCCCACCTAACTACGAGCACGAGGCAGGGGACACCATGAATTGGTGGCCAGCCAATCGCAGGGCACATATGGATGAACAACAATTCACTCTCACACTCGTACCATGGGTAATTTAGAGTGTTCAACCAGCCTACCATGCCTACCCGGAGTACCTGGAGAAACCCCACAACATGCAAACTCCACACAGTGACTGGAATTGAACCCTCGATGCCAGAACTGTGAGACCATTAAAATATTTAGAATATCAACAATAAAGACATTCACTAACAACAAAACAAGTGTAAATATATGCTACAATTCTGAAATCTAACTTTAAACTTTATGATTGTTAGGCCATGTACAAAATGCAGATGCACACACACACACACACACACACACACACACACACACACACACACACACACACACACACACACACACACACACACTCACAGACACAAACACACACACACACACACACACACACAAATAATAGCATTATTGTTAATACATGGTCAAAGAATACACTGATTCTGCCTGAATGTAGTAGTATTTGTTTTCTCGTATTAACCACTAGATGTCACTAACGCATCTTCCTCACGTGCTAGCTATAGGATATTTTGATGTCTCTAATACACTATTAATAAAACTGTATTATGTAGCCTTTGTATTGATGGTCATATATTGGATATATTACTAACATATCAGTGAATCATTTCCCTCGTTTTTTTGTTTACATTTTACAAATTTTATGTGTATGTGTGTGTATTGGTGAATTATACTCACACACCATCATTCCGAATAAAAGAGGAGTAATTTTGGTATATATATATATATATATATATATATATATATATATATATATATATATATATATATATATATATATATAAATTACTCCTCATTTATTCGGAACGATGGTGTAAGTAAGTTGAAAATTCCGTAAGTAGAGCAGTACTTTATATGTAAATACTAGTTCATTCCACGGTCTCCACAAAACTACCAACTATTCCTTTAAAAATTCTCTAGTATCCCAATTCTGTAGGAAAAGTGTGAATAGACACGAAAATGAGAGAAAATTATGATATTTTTTTTAAATAAGCCATTAAAATGAATAAACATGCAAAATCTATTCATGTTGTAGACCAGGGGTGTCCAAACTATTCCACAAAGGGCCGCAGTGGGTGCGGGTTTTCATTCCAACCCATCAAGATGACACCTTTTCACCAATCGGGTGTCCTGCAAGTGCAATCAGTGGATTGCAGTCAGGTGCTTCTTGTTTTCTTCAGAAATCTCATTGGTCAAAATGTCTGTGCTGGATCGGTTGGAACAAAAACCTGCACCCACAGCGGCCCTCGAGGACCGGTTTGGCCATCCCTGTTGTAGACCATGTGGACAAGTGTCAGGAAGCTAATATTAGGCAAAAGAGGCAGAGAGTGCACGAACACATGAATACGCATCTAATAAACATAAAATTAAGATTTAAAAACAATATTACATTGAACTTTTAATCTTTTTCATAAATGTTCTATGATTTCTCTGGCATCTAATTTTTCACACATTTTATTTATCACCACTGTTTCTTACCTGTTTGGATTTATTCTTTGGCGGTGCTTGTTGACAGACATTTTGAGAAAAATTGATCTAAAGACAATTGCCTTTGACTACTTTCAAAAATGTTGCTAAAATGCACAAGACAAACGTCATCAAAGTGGGCAATCGCACAACACTGAACACTTTTTCAGGATGTTTTTTCTATGAAGTCGGAAAGCTTGTAAAATTTCTCCCGTTTCTTTTCTGATTTGTGCTCTTGGACTGTTGGCTGCTTCCTTCTCAGCTGCCTTCTCGTTGAATTCCTCGTGTATTGCTGAGCGTTGCATTAACGCCTGCTCCATTGATAGTTCGTATTGGTGCCCCTCGACCAACTCGTCAATATCCTCCTTACTGACTGCCAGCCCCATCGCCTGCTACCGCGACACAATTTTGGCCGCCACAGGCTGCGGTTCAGGTCGAGGCCCAGCTCTGAGTTTGTCAAAGGCACTCGGCGGCCACAGCTTCCCCCAAGCAAAACCTCAAGCCCACAACGACGAACGGCGGTGAAAAAAACATAAGAGAGAGTTTTTGTCAACTGCAAGTCCGTCGAAGGCACTCGGCCACAGCTTTTTCCAAGCCGAAGTTTGAGCAGGCAACAGCGGCCAAAGAAACATGGAGGGTTTTGTGTGAGACAGCCAATGAGAGCTGTTATGAATTATTTGCTATAAAAATTAACTTAAAGCAGGGGTCACCAAACTACGGCCCGCCGGCACATTTGGACCGGCCCTCTGAACAATACCAGAGACGCTATCGGAATTTTTATTTTATTTTTATTTTTATTTTTATTTATTTTTATTTTTTATTTTTGGGATGCGGCCCGCTGGCACATTTGGACCGGCCCTCTGAACAATACCAGAGACGCTATCGGATTTTTTTTCCTATTTGGCCTTGAAGACTGGGACATTTTAATCTTGTGTTTGGTTCATTGCACCCCTGCTGAGCCCACAAATCATCCCAGTGAAGCGGGGTTCGCATTGCTTCTTTGGTGACACGCGCGGGGAGAGTGTTTCCCTTTGATGCATGCGGGCACGTCCACCGTTGCATGCACGAGCAGTGTTACCGAGAAGTCTGGACGATCGCAGGTGAGGGCGGAGCCCTGGGACCATCGCGGACTATTCAAGCATATTAAAACTGCAACCTGTTTGAGAACGGAATAATGGCGAAAAAGTTAGGTGAGAGAAAAATTGATTCAGAATGCAGGATATTTAACCTGGAGTGGACAAACGATTATTTTTTTGTTCAATGCAAAGAAAAGGCTGTTTGTCTCATTTGTCAAAAGACGGTGGCGGTATTCAAAGAATACAATCTTTGCCGACACTATGAATCCCGTCACAAAGACAAGTACGATAGATTGCAAGGCCAAATACGAGCAGACAAACTCTCAAAGCGAAAAAGTGGACTACTATCTCAGCAGAACCAGGCATCCGTTCGGGCCAGCTTTTGGGTTGCTAAATTGATAGCAAGCAGCGGTAAGCCTTTCACTGACGGAGAGTTTGTTAAGAAATGTATGGATACTGTCGCGGAGGAGGTGTGTCCCGAGAAGAAAGATGCATTTAATGCCGTAAGTCTGTCGGTGAGTACAATGACCAGACGCGTTGAAGAAATCGGGAGTAATGTATATGCCCAGCTGCAGCAGAAGACGAAATAATTTGACTTTTTTTTCATTAGCACTGGATGAAAGCACGGACGAGCAAGACACAGCGCAACTGCTCATTTTTATTCGTGGAGTTAGCGCAAACTTTGAGATTTGCGAGGATCTGGCAGCCCTCCAAAGTCTCAAAGGGACTACAACGGGAGAGGATATTTTTGACAAAGTGTGCCAAACCATGGAGAAGTTGGACCTGGACTGGTCAAAGCTAGCTAGCATCACGACTGACGGGGCTCCTAGCATGGTGGCCGAAACTCGCGGTCTAATAATGGGACGCATGAACCGGGAGTTGGAAAAAAGGGGTCTCACCGCCCCGCTACGAGTCCACTGCCAAATTCACCACCAAGCACTGTGCTGCAAAATGTTGACGTCGGATTCTGTAATGACGGTTGTGGTGTCGTGCATAAACTTCAGAGCAAAGGGAGAAGATTGTGCATGGCACAACAGAAAGTTAATGTTCCATGGCTTTTTCTGTTACAAACTGACACCGGCCCCCCATCAGAGAAGGGAAAAGTTATGTGGCCCTCACAAGAAAAAGTTTGGGGACCCCTGACTTAAAGGTTTGTGTACCAACGTGATAGCCACTAATTTGATCATTGTGTCTGGGCAGAGTCTTCACAACAATGTGTGAAAAACAGCAGGTAACTCTGGGTGTTTGTTGTTTAAACAATTTAGCTGTGTTCTGGCAGTTGTGAAACTTTTACTAATTTGATCATTCCTGACCTGTCTTGACATCTTGTTCCTTTAGTTGAAAGAAAGGAGTTCTCTTCTGAGAATCTTTTACCTTAACAAATGTTTAGGTTAACGCCCATTTTGGGCGGAGGCAATGAAGGCTTTAAGAAATTGAGTTAGAGCAGGAGCCAATAAAGAGAACTGGTCATGGAAGCTTCAATAATGTCTTGCCTATATTTTTGTTAACGCTTGTCTCACCAGATCTTTCAGAACAAAGAAAAGAACATCTAACAGAGCCCACCCAGTAGAATGTAGGTAAATTGTCAAGCAAGAAGTAGTGCATCCGTGAAAATTTCAAAATAAAATAATGGGTATAGGAAATGTATTGACGTTTTCGTAACTTGGATCTTTTTTCCTTTCTTGAGGCACTCATTTGCATCTCAAAAGGTTTCATAACCTGAAAATTTCATACCTAGAGGCATTCGTAAGTAGAGTTATGACTGTATATATAATAAAATATTTTGCAGTAACAACCACAGTGAATTTAAAGTCCACAAAAATGACTGATAATGTTTCACATGATTTATTAGATTGTAGTGTGTGCTAGACATATACTATAAGTCAGTGGCGGTCCGTGCATTTTCTCGTAGCGCCTTCAACGGGCAAAATCCACTTCCTAGCAGCATTTAATGATTAAATACAAATACTGGAGCTTTTCAGACATTACAACCGGGCCGGGGGTGAAAGACAGCGATGGACGTCAATGGCGAAACGGCAAAAATTGCACTAAAATGGGGTAAAATCAACTTCCTAGCAGCATTTAGTGATTAAATACAAACACTGGAGCTTTTCAGATATCAGAACTTGGCCCACAATTGAAATATTATTTAGGAATATAGCCATATTTTACTCACCAAAAATCCTTTTTAACTGTAAACAATATCCATCCTCCTTTCTTTCTTCCTTCTTTTCTATCGCCATCGAAGCTAATGCTGAAAGTCGAGCCCGTCCTCTCGTATTTCTGGCATAGTCCGTCTTGAAAATGGCTTTAAATCAACACAACAATATATTTGGATGTGCAGTTCGCTCCAAATACAGTTTGGTAGCTATGGCTAATCACTAGCCAATCATAGTTGGTGAAAGTGATGACGTATCCCTACGCCTGCGACAAGGCAATGACGTATCCCTACGCCCGCGACAATACATTGTGGTGTTGCCAACTCAAAATCTGATTGGTTAAAGCAACAGTCTTATCGACCCTTGTTTAATGCAGCAGAGCCAGCAGAACTGATTGTGAAGGCTTTGAGGCAGATTTCTGACCCTGGCAACAAATAGTGGCTGAAATGTGATTGGTTAAATGCTTCAATATGAAAACACACATCTGGAAGCAGTGCAACCAGGGGGAAAAGCAATGAAAGGAAGCTAATAGACAATTTGGAATTATTTAATAAGTATTGATGGACAAAATATAATATATGATTCAGATATTTCTTAGGCCAGCAGAGAAGGCCTTGAAGGCCCTGACGGCCCGCCACTGCTATAAGTAAATATATATTAATGTATAGCCGTTTCATGTTGCTGTGGTCACAATCATGTCTGACTACACTTGTGTGTTTTCCTTTGCATGTGAGTGTATACATGCGTGTGTGAGTTTGGACTTTAAGTCCAGCTGGTAAGCGGCTGTCCTCCAGGTCACCATCCTCTGGGGAGTTTAACATCTATTGTCTCGATGAGACCGGGTGGGAATGTGCCCATAATGTTCACATAAATTAATGCATTTGGATGACCTTCACACGTGTCAAAGAGGAAAGATCTCTGAAGAGCACTCAACTGGAAGCCCCGAATGGGAAAATTTTAGGGTTTTCTGTCACATTTGCTGCTGTTAGGTTTATCATTATTATAAATGTGTATCAATATTATATTATATATGTGCTTGCAACGAAGAGTTATTGACATTAATACAAAGGGCATTTTAAGACATCTCTTGCAAAAGTAAAGACTGTGGTTCGCATCAAGAGGACTGTAAATTGCTTTGGGCATCAAGATGGTTCACATCGAAATGTGGATTGTTTTGGAAAGCATGAAGATGGTACACATCGAACGGTGGATTGCTTTGGGAAGCATCGGCTTCTCAGGATGGCTCACAACAAGAACTGTGGATTATTTTGGGAAGCATCATCTTCTCAGGATGGTTCACATCAAATCTCTCTTGGGAAGATTCGACAGACCTACAATTGTTTCGAGAACTGAGATAAATTGTTATGAGACTCTAAAAATGTTTAGACTTCTGTGGGGCATGGCGTTAAAATCTTATGAATAAATTAGCGAGAGAGACTTCGAGTTGTTAGAATGATCTTGACCGGACACGAGGGTGGATGTATTTTCTTCTTGCAAGAATTAAAATATGTGACTTCAGATGCCTCTTTTATTGAAAGGTGAATTTGGAAATACCTAAAGATAAACCTATCAGCTGCCAAGAAATATATTTTCATTGGAATACAGAAGTCAGCCTGAGACAGAGAGAGAAATTGAATATTGTATAACACTCACTGTTAATATTGTCAGATTATAGCAGACAAATGTTTCAAAATATTCAAAAGATCTTATAGAATAATAGCGTGATGTATTATCACTCTTTGCTCTCCGATGCACAAAATGTTGATAAGGCTCAAACATTGTAAACAAGATTCAAGCTGTATTAAAAGTAATGAATCCTGAATGTGTGTCATGACTTATATATGAGAATCGCTTCACAGGGACATGTGCAGCTACGAAATGGTCTTTCCATGAGAGAGGTGATCACCCTTATCAATTTTTAAGGCCCAGGTTATTGACACAAACCTGATTTGAAGAGGTTATGCAGAGGCCATGGTAATGATTTCTTAATTTTCACATACAGCACCATGGGGGTGGGCTCTTACTTTAAATTATTGGTTGATAGCCAGTTTTATTGCACCAATGATTATTACTGTAATGTCTGCACAGCGGGGTTCACTTTCTCCATCTGTTGTTACACTTGGTCTAGACTCTTGAGGCTTTTTATGCTTTGTGGGAAATTAAAAACAATGGCGAAATCATTTGGAAACCAGGGTTATATGTAATACACCCTGCTAAATTCGTCATATTCTTCCAATATATTCTGATTATTCAGGCCTACACAATGTCTTTATAATATTCTTTCATCCTCTTAATCATGGCATTATTGTGATATTGAGATGTCACATTCTTTGTTAGACACGGAAGACCTCCTAATCCATGAGTTTTATTTGGTTTAAAGATTACACATTTTTAATCTACAAGAGAAACTTTGCTTTAATCCTTCAAACATCCCAGCATGCTTTGCTTCTCATACCATCACCTCAGAAACAGTTTCTCACAGTCACACAACAGATTCCATGCCACAGATTAAAGACTTGCAATATTAGCTACTATAATCCTTCAATGTTCTTGCCTTAAACACAGAAAATTATATTGCACAATTTGTCATGTAAGTCACCTCAAATGGAACTAAGAATATAATTATTTCAAAAGCAGATGTGGATGAGTGATAAAACAATAAAACAAAATGAAAATAATCAGTTCACAGGAACACACTTTAACGTTGGTTTGGTTTAATAGTCTTCAAAATAAAAGACCATGATTTTTAACACAAGTGTGCAGGGTTTTGATTGGTTATTAGAATGTCATCATGTCAGCGACAATATTGATTGGTCCAGGTCTAAGTGGAGATGTTATATAGTTGGAGTGTGACTATTGATGATCTGCCAATTACTTAATCAATATACTTGATGGCAACTCAATATCCAGTGTCATGTGCTGCTCTGATGAGTTTTATTGCAACCCTTGTAAATAATATGCCATGAGTTTATTTTACACCCTCTAATAACTTTTTTCTTCCCCCATCTGGACCAATTATGAAGGCACAATGAGATGCAATTTGATCCGACTTTTGAGATGTGCCCAAACTATAGCAGCGTTTGATCATTATCATCTCTCGGCAAGCCACAAACCTAATTTTCCCAACTTTGAAAAATTCGCACATCTGCTTGTTTTCCTTGTCTCTTACCTATGGAAGCCCCTCCATTCCTGACACTTTGTTAAAAAAAGTTTGCATAACCTCCACCCCCATACTTCCATACCTCAAAACAAATTAGATGATCATCTGCATCATCTTAGAACCTGGTGTGTTCCTAAAAAATAATGCACCCTCAACTCTGTAATCCAATCTTTTTGTACCTGTTGGGGGGAAGTGGGTCCACTAAAGCACAGGCATGGATAGATGGAGTATGGGTAGCTTAATTGTCGTTGTACAAGTACAATGAAATGATTTCCAAGTACAGCCCAACCAATGTTCCCTCTAATTTTTGGTTTGTCTGGGCAGAAAGACAACCTCCCTGAGCACACTAAGTACTGGTGTGAGCAAGATCATCATTGCTCGCTATGGGCACACACCAGTATCACACCTGCCATAAGCAGGTGCATGTCTACTAGACATAAATTATTTAGTAATAATAAAATGTAATGATTAATATCTATGAATCGGCGGCCCGGCGGATGAGTGGTTCGCGCGTCGGCCTCACAGCAAAAAAATAGAAATAAATAAAAATAAATAAAAAAGAAAAGAAAAAAAAAGGGATTTTATTTTGTGCGCTCCATATGATTTGCTGTGCGCAGAGAAGATGAGAGTAGTGCGCAATTGCGCACACGCGCAGCTTAGAGGGAACATTGAGCCCAACCGAGACAGTTATAACATCACAAACTACATAGAAACAGGTTCGGCTGTCTGACGACTCGACAGGTGCTCTTTTGCAGTATGAAATTAAGAAAATGGGAAAGAGGAGGATGGTAGGATGGTGTTAAAAAACAACGGCCTTTTCCTTACTCCACTTTGAAGAAATTGGAATGACAGGTTTTGAATAAAGATCCACATTAAAAAAGTAGTACTGGACACTACAAGTCGGGAGGCTGACACCACATAAGGTATAAAAAGGGTTTAGATTAGATTAGATAACTTTATTCATCCCGTAGTCGGGAAATTTCATTGTCACAGTAGCAAGAGGGTGAGAATACAGACTGTTACGTCCACGGGAGACGTCTTCGGCGAGGTAGAAAGGATTAGGACCCAGTCGCGGGGAAGCAGGTGAGGACGAGGCAATTTGTGCTAATAACAACAACTTTAATAACTTAGAAGGGACCTTACAGAACAACAAGGACTTGTGAAATGAAAACGAAACCAAACCGGAACATGGAGAACAAGTGGTATCGAGGAGAAAGGTAGCGTGGCTGCATGGCAATGAAATCTACGCAGACGATCCGACCATGATACTAAACTCATTGGTGTTTAAATACACAACTCAGAGACTGATTACGAATCACGCGCAGCTGCGCGAACACAACGGCAGGGCAGGAGGGACAAACGAAAGTGGGAAAAGCAGCAGCAGGCTGCTCCTGACACAGACACAGGCAAAGACGAGGGTTCTGTCACAAGAATGTAGACTGGGACATTCACTTTTAAGAGATTGCCACCAAGGCCAGAGATAAGATTTGGACGCAAATTCTAGTTCTGCGATGTCCAATTCTCTGGCTTTTCTGGCCCCTCTCATGCCAGGCTGCCCTTCCACGTCTAGTTGGCATCCCAACCATGGAGGAGGTCAAGCACCCCATTCAGCTTGCAGTTGATCCAAGTAACCCAGGTCACTTGCCGCATGCATTTTGCAATACAGCTGCCCTATCTGAACGCCAGCAGCCTTGGTAAAGCCTTTGACCAACGTATCCAATCAGATAGGCATCTTCCACGTCCTCGACATACAGATTAACCAGGCACATGATTTTCCAAGCTTCCTAGTGTTAGACGAAAAGTTTTGGCATCTGACTCCAACGGCTAAAACTATGTCTTATCTTGTTTAACAATGGAGCGTATTCAGCATTGGAGGAGACAGACCAGGGTTAAACGGGTTAATCCACAGATGATTTATTCCTGACAAATTTATCTATACAGAGCTCCGGGCCCCCCCCAAACATAAGACAGCTGAGTGTCTCTGTACCCAGTGGAGGATGAGAGAGACAACGCCCAAACCTGAGTTTGCCCAGTTATAATAATACAAATATGAATATGCATTAGCTGATTAACAATAAGATGATGACTGGTCCACGACTGTCTTGAAAGGTGCCATCCTCCTTGGGATTTTCCACTGTCCGTCGTCTCCGTATCCCCGCTCGCCTTGTGTGTCCACTCCGCTACGCTCCTTATCAGTTGGCTGTAATCAACCTCAAAAGAATGTCTCATACTGAAAGCCTTTATTCAACATTCTGTTCGTGTGGTCATCAACCTGGAATTAAGTGTTTAATCATACAATAGTAATATATAAAAATAAAGCCTTGTGTTTTATTGTAATGATTCAGCTGTAATAAAATATACGATTAAAATATGTCATAGTGTCATTAGATTACATGGTTAAAATGTCATAGTCTTCACTAGGAATCCGTCATACAACCAGATGTCATGTATTGTTTAGAGTTTTGTAGTTTGGGTGTTTTCCCTTGTGTGTCCTTTCCATGTGATTACCCATTAGTTTTTCCTGCTGTGTCTTTCCTGCTTGCCTTCTCTTGTGTGACCTAGGTGTTTCTAATTGTCTTGTCAAATGGTGCATTTTAACCCCGTGTCTCTGTCAACCCACACCAGAGTATTGATTGCATGTGCTTTTTGTCATATTAGGGTGCTTCTTCCATTTGTGTTTCCCCACAGTAAGTTTGTTTCATTGTGTTGTATTTTTTTCTCATTTTTGTATTTAAGGATTTATTTTGTAAACTGCTTTTGGTTATTAAATGTTAGGTTAGTGCACCTGCACTCTCTTTTGTCCGTTTTTTTCCTTGCATTTGGGTCCAACTCTGCTTCGCTCTCCCTGAAGATTCATAACAACAGACATATTAATTACGCCTGGACAGGAAGTTTCTCTTCTCCCTGCTCTCCTCGTAGAGAAAATTTGGTGAAAAATATTGAAGGACCAGTAAGATAAGGGAGACGATGGGGGGGGGGACGTCTGCCTCCATTAAAGATGAGCAGCAAAGCTAAGGTGAGACTTGCGAGGATCAATGTATGTGATAGTCATATCACAAAAATTAAGAGGAAATTGGATGAGAACAAAACGAATATCAATGCTCAATGCTGGTGTGGTAAAAGTGTACAAAGTATGTCGCAATGATTTTTGTGCCATAGCAGGGGCCACGAACCTATTTGACACAGAGAGCCATGAATAATTCCTATTTTCAAATTTTATTCCTTGAGAACCATCCTCAGAATTTAAGAGTAAAAATATGAAAATGAGATGACATATACATGAGACACATACATACATACATATATATAAATATACATATGCATACACATGGATGTACATGTATACATACGGTTGGTCTTAACATTCAGCTATTTGTTTTGTTATTTATATATTTATTTGTATTTTTGTTTTATTTATTTATATTTATCATTTTCTGACACTTTGCTCAAGTAAATTGCAGAACAACAAAGATTAGAACAATAGACAACATGATACGTTTTGGCAGTCTGCTCATCTCCAGTGTATTGAATTTTGATGAACCATCCCTCATCGTGCATATTATATGTGAGCTAAGAGAATCCAAATGCAACAATATTGACACTGAGCAATTAGGGTGGTGTTATTATCTCTAGTGCAATTTTAGACTAGCAGGTTTTGAATCACTGGAATCCTACCTGGCCGGAAGTTGGAGAACAACAAGAAACCAAATAACACAGGCCTTGAATATTCCGGCAAACAGGCTTTATAAGGTACTGAAATAGTGGAATGGGGGCTGGGGTGGGATAATGGTAAGAGGGGAGAGCTAATGAAACAGAAGGGGCCCAGGCTTAAAGTGAGATTTCTCTAGATGCTGGATGCCTTGACCCCAGCTCAGCTTCTCACCTTTCCGGCCTCCTCGGGCAAGCATTCCCCGGCCTGAAGAGGTTTCACAAGTGTGTGGAGTTTGATTGGATTTTGGAAAATGGGGGTTAAAAATAAACTTGAATTCAATGAGCGTGGGTTCCAAATAATCGAGAAGCATGATGTGTGCTCGAGCATAACTATGAACCTTAGGATTATATCTATATATCAGTGGCGGTCCGTGCATTTTCTGGTAGCGCCTCCAACGTATCAATCCAACCCTGAAAAACTATTTTATGGCTATAAAACATCTACTGCAGCTACAGCTGCGACACATAGAAAACAATCAATAAATCAATGCACAAAAATGGGGTAAAATCCACTTCCTAGCAGCATTTCATGACTAAATACAAATACTGGAGTTTTTCAGACATTAAAACCAGGCCAGGGGGGTGAGTTTCCTTGGAAAAGACAGCGATGAACGTCAATTGCGTAAGGGCAAAAATTGCCCGAAAATGGGGTAAAATCCAGCCGAAAACAGCATTTATTGATTAAATACAAATACTGGAGCATTTGAGACAATTGAACTGGGCCCGGAGTATTATTTCCCCGGTAAAAAGACAGCGATGAACGTCGATACGTCCATATACGCCCATACGTGAAACGGCAAAAAATGCACTAAAATGAGGTAAAATCCACTTCATAGCAGCATTTATTGATTGAATACAAATACTGGAGCTTTTGAGACATTACAACCAGGCCAGGGGGGTTATTTTTCCCGGGAAAAGACAGCGATGGACGTCAATGGTGAAACGCCAAAAATTAAACTGGGGTAAAATTGGGTAAAATCCACTTCCTAGCAGCATTTTGTGATTAAATACAAACACTGGAGCTTTTCAGATATCGTAACCGGGCCCACAATTGAAATATTATTTAGGAATATAGCCATATTATACTCACCAAAAATCCTTTTTAACTGTACACAATATCCATCCTCCTTTCTTTCTTCCTTCTTTTCTATCGCCATTGAAGCTAATGATGAAAGTCAAGCCTGTCCTGTCATATTTCCGGCATAGTCCATCTTGAAAATGGCTTTAAATCAACACTACAATATATTTGCTTGTGCAGCTAAGTTAGCGCACTGAAAGTGGCACACACACCATTTTCCCGGCTGTAACAGGCTTGCTAGCTTCGGGGTTGACCGCCCTTTCTTTATGATGTCCATTTTTTTCTGGAAAAGTCCGTCTGGAAAATAGCTTTGTGAGCAAACAGAATCCATTTGATTTAGCTTCTGTCGGCCATTGTGGGTGGAGTTTGCGATCTCGGCTGCCTCGGGTACTGCTTTGGCCCGCCTACTAGCCAATCATAGTTTCTGAAATCAATGACATGCCCCAGCCAGCAAAATGCTAACACCTATGAAAAATCATTGTGGGGTTACCAACTCGAAATCTGATTGGTTAAAAGCAACAGTCTAGTTTAATGCAGCAGAGCCCGCAAGAACTGATTGTGAAGGCTTTGAGGCAGATCTGATCTGGCAACAAATAATGGCTAACATGTGATTGGTTAAAGAGGTTAGCGTTGTGTGTTTGATGTGGAGCTTCACTAAGTCACCCTGTTCCTCCTCTGGTATTCAATTTTTTCCGAATGAGCGCTGCTTTGTCGAACCCTTGAATGCATCGCCTTGTTGATGCACAAACTCGTGAATTGATAGCCTGAAATAAGGTATCAAAGGCAACACTTGGAAACAGCCCTTGATTAAAGAACTAGTTTGTGTTTCTTATGAGAACTTGAGCTAAGAAACTTTCATGGTGTGTAACCAAGACATGAATTTTTTTCACCTTACTGTCATTGCTTTTCTCCACTTATGTTGTTACTAAATCATCATTACCAAATTCTAAATCAACATATGAAATAACAAATACTAAATCACAAATCTGAAAAGAGGAGCTTGTCACCAGAAATGACTGTCCAAGTTTCTGAACAAAATTAATAAAATGTTGTTTGTTCTCGTAACAATTTGGGTGCCTGTTGAATAGCCGCATTTATTTTGAAATACAAATTATTATTTGATTTTTCTTTTCCAAGCCGTTATTTTAACACGTACTTTTTGCATGTTCTCTTGAAACCGAGGTAAAAATATGATCTGATCAATTTGTTATTGACTTGACTTTACTATTCATTCATTCATTCATCTTCCACACCTAAAGATGGAAATTAGCCTTCGGCTAGAATCTTACATATTTATATATATATATGTTCATCTCATCTCATCTCATCCCATCTCATTTTCTGAACCGCTTTATAATCATTAGGGTAGCGAAGGGTGCTGGAGCCTATCCCAGCTGACTCCGGGCCAGAGGCAGGGAAGACCCTGAATCGGCGGCCACCTAATCGCAGGGCATATGGAGACGGACAACCATGCACACTCACACCCATACCGAGGGGCAATTTAGAGCGTCCAATCAGCCTACCATGCATGGTTTTGGAATGTGGGAGGAAACCGGAGTACCCAGAGGAAACCCACGCTGGCCCGGGAGAACATGCAAACTCCACACAGATAGACATGACCTGGATTTGAACCAGGGACCCCAGAGCTATGAGACCGACGCGCTAACCCCTCGCCCCACTGGGCCACCCGAGAGAAAATTATAAGAAAATGTTTTATTAATGTCTTAAAATGAATATGCATTTCCCTATGACCCGACGGCGTCAGAAAGCCGTCCACTTTGTAGTACATTTTAGACTTTTATGTGTGTCCTATGTGTGTGTGAAAATATGTGCCGTGTTGCATTTGTACGGTTTTTATCACTTAATAAGAGGAATCGCAATCATAATAAGCGGACCATTTAGCCGAGGTGGACAGGGCATGCTATGCGCACACGCACACCTTTGACCCGGTCGCGTCAGAAAGCCGTCCACTTTGTAGTAACTTTTAGACTTATACGTGTGCCCTTTGTGAGTAAATATGGTTTTTTTAATCGCTTAATGAGGGCAATTGCAATAAATAATAATGGGAGCATTTAGTCAAGGTGGACAGGACATGATATGCGCACTCGCATTTCCCTTTGACCTGTCTGCGTCAAAAAGCTTCCCACTTTGTAGTACATTTTAGACTTTTATAGTGAGGATAAAGTGGTTCAGAAATTGAAAGAATGAACGTGTTCCCTATCTGCCCTATGTGTGTGTATTTGTAAATATGTACCGCGTTGCATTGTATGGTTTTATCGTTTGATAAGGGGAATTGCAATCATTAATAAGGGCAACATTCAGCCGAGGTTGACAGGTATGTAAGAGAGAATCTTGAAACATGGATAGTGGTTGTTGTGAGACAGCCAATGAGAGCCCAGTAGAGTGTAGTGAGGTTCTAAAGAAAGAATCAATGCATCTGCGACAATATTTTCAAAGTAAAATTATGGATAAGGAAATGCATTTACTTTTTGCGGGATTTCATAATTTGGATCTTTTTCGTATCTCGAGGCACCTATTTGAATATAAAAAGCTTTCGTAACCTGAAAATGTCATACTTAGAGGCATTCGTAAGTAGACTGTAGTTTTATTATGTGGTCAAATAATATCACATTAAATTGAAGAAAACATTTGTTTGGTTATTAAAAAAATCTAATATCCACCCACCAGACATGAGTGGCTTTTCATTTCTGTCAAGAGGAATGGCCCAAACATTCCTGGTGCCCAAATTTGATGATATCTAAGTAAATACACAAGCCATTCACTATAATCCCGCTAGAGATTAGAGGTTGTTGGGTGCTAATCTTGTGATAGGGGATGTGGGAATGGGGGCTAGCGAACAACAGGCACACATGATACATTTTGATTAAACATACCCCACTTCCATGATCAAACATGCAAATAGGGGTTAGTATTCCATATGTTTTACATCATACAGTATTAACGGTTCAACTCTGAAAGCAGGTCACTTGTAAATGAACAATGATAACGATGACCTTAAATAAAACTCCCATTGTTTGAATTTATGGAAATGAGAACACTACTATGTCTGAGATTTTTAGCTCGTTGAAAACGTTACCAGAATGTCGGCTTCTTTTCTAATTAATTAAAACGCAGATGATAAAAAGAAAAATAATAATAATTACGGGCCTAACCCTTCTGCAACCAATAAAAATTATAATGCACATACATACACAAAATATATATTTAAAATATAATACAAATACAAGGAGCATGATGCTCCAACTCAATTAATGAATAAAAATGAATAGATCTAGACCTACTGCTATACAGTAGTAGTTATGTAGTAGTAAGCATTTTCTTGACAAGAAGACATTAGGATCCTCCTAACTATAGTTTAATAAAACTTGAAACAGGAAACTGGATGGGATTAATCGCATATTGCTTTATTCTGCCTTTGCTCTAATCTCCTTGCAGAGAATATCCCACTCGCACTAGCCCAGGATAACAGATTTATCCAGGATAAAAATTTATGTTGCCTCCCCTCCTGTCAGAGACCAACAATCTAGGTCCAATTGTAACACGATGTTAGACAATACTAGCAGATGTGCCTGGCTGGCATCTATGAAAATGAGGACAAGTTTTCTAACAGGTAATCTTAATCAGATTACCCCCCACCCCCAAACTATCACTCTCCTAAACATGCATGCTTTGACCCTGGATATTGTCTCTAGTGGTTTTGGTCTGATGATAGTGGTTGGTGGGGCTAAATGTTGGCATTCACACATAAACATAGCATAATAATGTGATGACTCACACAGAAAAAAATACCTCGGATAAATGATTACCAATATGGAAGATGAGTTGTTCATGATTTGACTGACTCCTCCCTGTTTAATAGATGCATAATTCTTGGCAAGGGCTCAAATTTTCAAACCAACATGCGTCCATCTCGTAGGTCGTGTGATCTTGTTTTAACCCGAGAACTCGTCATCTGCACAATCTCATTTCCATGCTGTGTTTCATATCAGTGCTGTGTTGTGATCAGAAGAGAACGTGTACTTTAAAGAAAATTCCTCCCCCAAAAAGTGTTATCATTAGGTTCAAAACAAGATCAAACCAGCATTTATTTTGTATCAGTGACCTGTCAGAAATGGTACTCGGACGTTTCGTTGAAAGACGTTTGGTCCCCGGACGTTTGGTCCCCGGACGTTTGGTCGACCGGGCGTTTGGTCGACCGGACGTTTGGTTGCCGGGTTGTTACTGTCGAAACCAGGTCTCAAAATTATAATCATGAGAGAGAGAGTGAGTTTAATATCTAAATATCTAATATCAAAATATCAACAGTAAACTCTCTGTCATAATTTGACAGCGAGCGAACCCGGCGACCAAACGTCCGTTCTACCAAACGTCTGTTCTACCAAACGTACGTTCTACCAAACGTCTGTTCTACCAAACGTCAGTTCTACCAAACGTCCGGTCGACCAAACGTCTGGTCGACCAAATCTCAGAGGACCAAACGTCTTTCGACGAAACGTCCGGTCACGGTCAGGGATGACACATAACAGATCAGCAATCAGCTGATGAAGGGCCAGAAAGTAAAAGAGCAAAAACAAAACATTCGGGAGGAACAAAACAACCACGTTGAAGTTAAACAATGTTAACGGCGGACTTTTCTACCCCAAAAAGTTACTATATCTGAGCTGGTGGCCAGCCAATCGCAGGGCACAATAGAAATACACTGCAAATACCGTCCATTAATATTCAATTGAGACCCTATCAAAGCTCCTTTAAGTCAAGATTTTCTCCGGTTTCATGCGTTTCATTCTCGCCTTAACTCATATGTGTTAATCTTTTTTGACTCAAAGTTGTGTACAGGATTTCCCTGCTTCACTGAGATGCAGCCCTGCTTATGGAGGTGAGGGCTGCAGGGTGTTTGGACAGATTACGGTCGACCTGGCAAGTCCATCAAAGCAAGCTTGCCTTTTCTTAAACCATAGTGGAGGTATGAGGCGGGTGTACAAGAATGCCAATACATACAGAAGTAAATAAGTTAGGATAAAGGTTGCTTGCCCTATTTGAAAAAAACAGTTCTGTGCAATTATTTGTAAGGAGGCTTGTTTACACTCATTAGATGATTTGTCCTGTACACATGCTTACAGTCATTAGGTTGTTATGTCCTGTACAACTACTGTAAATTTGGCATAGCACACATGTTCCTTGTCGTAATTGTACGACTGCAATACTTGCATTTGTTTCAGTCCATGCTTAACGACTTCTCTTTACAGTGGGATTTTGGAAAATGCCACAATTTTTTAAAAATCGAAATACTGCTGACTTCAGCCTTGCCTTGTTCCCGTCATTAAAATGGCTTTGGTAATCAGTGGACCATGACCAATACTTTACACCGATACAATCAACTCATTGCAGTTTTCATAAATTGGGTCATGGGGATAGCGAGCTCATTAAACTCAAAACCATGTATACACATGAAAAGGAGTGCTCACACATAGGAATTGTCCCAAACAAATACATGCATTACAAGAGGGCAGCCTCCCCAACGCAACATAAGTAGAGCTTATCCCTTCTTGGAGTGCTCTATTCTGATCTGCTTCCTAACTCTGATCCCTGCTCACCAACTGTGGAAACACACGCAATTGCCCAAATGCAGGAAATGTAAATGTATGAGTTGTTTTGTATAGGAATTTAGTGGACCGGTGGATAGCAGGTCAAGGTGTTCCTTCCCTCCGGTAGGATGTAATGGACCTCAGACACTAAGACACATGTAAAATAGGAGCCCTCAAGTTATCGATGATTATTTGAATGGTATATTGTTCAGGCACCACTTTGCAATAATAGCCTTATTAATCGCTTATGCATTCTTAATAATGATGAGTTCTTTTGTATATCATTCTCACTCCACAGTATGGTTTTCAACATTAGCTGTTCACTCTCTCCAAGTTCGCAATTTTGAATTTTAAACAAAATGTATAGGATGAGATAAAAAATACTTACTAAAATACAGCATTCATTATTTTTATTATTACTTTTAAACTCCTTCCCTTGAATTTAATAGCAGTGGGAGGGGCCAAGGAGGTCGGTTGCAAACGGTAGGTGACAGCTATAAAAAGGGACTTTGGCGGTCTGATTCCTGTCTGCAGAAGATTCCACATAGTACTTGTCTTTCATTAAGAATAACTACTCTGTTATTCATTCATTAATTTTCTGAACCGCTTATCCTCACAAGGGTCACGGGGGGTGCTGGAGCCTATCCCAGCAGACAGGCGGGGGGGACAACCTGAATTGGTGGCCAGCCACGAGGAGATAGACAACCATTCACGCCCACACTCATAGCAAGGAGCAATTTAGAGTGTTCAATCAGCCTACCATGCATGTTTATGGAATGTGGGAGGAAACTGGAGTACCCAAAGAAAACCCACGCAAGCCCGAGGAGAACATGCAAACTTCACTCAGGAGGACCAACCTGGGATCGAATCCAGGACCCCAGAACTGTGAGGCTGACGCGCTAATCACTCAGTCGCTAACCACCGACTTAAGGCCTTACATGCCTGGTGCCTGTAGTTGGCTGGGATAGGCTCCAGCACCCCCCACGACGCTTGTGAGAATAAGTGGTTCAGAAAATGAATGAATAAAACATGTAAAATACATCAATTTAAAGTTTTATAGGGGTGAATCTGGGACATTGAGTATCATGCCTCCCACTTTGAATGTCAGCTCTCTGGCTTTTTTTGTGGAGTATTTTTTACAAAACAGGCATATGTACAGACAGAAAAAAAATATGCTCCAGGACCAGACCTGGATGAGATTCAAGTACCCCTCCAGGAGATTATTGTTGCTTCAATGATTTATATTTGATTAAAAAATAACAGAAAACGTTCTCTTTCATCAGTTATGATGAATCAGATGGAAGTGTTTGGGTACTAATAAAAATTCTGCCCAAAGGTGGGTTGAATCAGCATTTTTTTTTAATTTACTGACCTTTTGTAAATTATTGGATGTGTTTCTTGTGATGTTCAAAGATTGTTAAATCAAAGCTTTATGAAATACTTTGAAAACTGTCAATGTGTAGAGCCGTATCTACTGTTCATCACAGTGTGTGACCTATGGCAGCAATTTGGCCTTAATTATAGAAAATGTTGCTTTACATTTAATTGAAATGTCACTCAGTGAGGCCTGAGAATTTTAACCACATCACAGGTGCAGTGTTAAACAAATATAATTTCATAGATGATCATGGTGCAGGCAGGATAGAAACTCAAAATCTGACAGCGGATAATTGAACACAAACCCCCCCTCCCACAGATAATGCCCCCAAGAGTGATGAGTTCTTTATTTAAAAGAAAAAAAATCTCACACCTCTAAAACACAGTGTGTAAAGCTGCATTAAACAGGTTACTCGGTCACTGTGTCCTATAATGGATCAGTGCCTTGGTTTCGGCCATGACCTCAGGGTCATGTTTTCTCGACTACCACTTTATTATGGAACAATCAGCTGGGCAACTGCAGACAAAAGACACACATCTTCACCTGACGACCTTGGCCCATGATCCATGGACAAAGGTTAAGCAATAAAATTAACAAGGAATTTTGAGAATGAGTGATCATGTTAGTATTGGGTGGTGCTTCTCACATTCTTTGTTTCTTTTGGATATTTACTCCACTTAAATGTATAAGCACAAGTAAATATAATAATAATAATAATAATAATCGGACATAGGCTTTGTCATCATCATTGACTCGACAAAAGCCTAATTGTCATCATACCCAGAAACTGTGTATGAAGAAATTGATAGTGGTTCTCAATAAAGTGCATTTTCCCAGCAAAAGACCCAAATAAGTGAAAATAATTTCAGAATTTGGCATTCTGCCATGATGGATACATCGCATCACCCCCGAGCGGATCACTTACCTCTCACTGTCTTACCTTCAGTCAGCCAGTAGGAGGCAGATCACCGCCCAACGTTTTTCATGTTACCTCATCCCGAAGTTATTACACAGAAGGGATTGTGTGTTGTGTTACCGCAAGTTTAAAGTCCTGATGCATGTGGGGAAAAAACTGTCCTTAAGCCTATTTGTCCATACTTTGTGAGACCTATAGCGTCTGCCAGCTGGAACAGATTGTGACCAGGGTGGTATGGGTCCCCAATGATGTTCCTGGCTCTGCTGAGGTAACGAGGGCTGGCAATGTCTTCCAGTGAGGGCAGAGAGCAGCCAACGATCTTCTGGGCAGTGTTAATCACTCTCTGCATGGCCTTTTTGTCTGCTGCCGTGCTTCCAGCACGTATCAAGCATAAGTAAATATTAGTGCTGAGCAATTACCTTGGCGACTAGTGCAATATCATTACTATGATTGTAATTGCGATATATGCGATATTGGTATGTGGTACAGGGTTGCAATATCAGTGTGTGCTATGCGATATCGATACTGGGAAATGCAAAACTTAAAGACCGGTAATAAAATTGGCAACTCTAACTACTGATCTGACCACAGACATGCACATCCATATACCTACATCAATGCAGCCATAGAGTACAAGCATTTTGACTGGTCCCACAAATGCTAACCAACCAGTCACTGAAGAGGAGTGGATGGCCATTTCTGCCAAGTTGTGTCCATACTTGTCACCACATTTTGGAGCTGGTCACTTAGCAGTCAAAACAGCCTTCTAAAGACAGAGCATCTCATACTGACAATTTTGCTCTGGACCGCGATGGTAAGGCGATTGTAATTGCAAAGAAATGCTCATAAATAGGGCGGCTCGGGTCTTGGGTTCGAATCCAGGTCAGTCCACCTGTGTGGGTATGAGTGTGAGTGTGAATGGTTGTCCGTTTCCTTGTGCCCTGTGATTGGCTGGCCACCGATTCAGGTTGTACCCTGCCTCTGGCCCGAAGTCATCTGGGATAGGCTCCAGCACACCCCGCGACCCTAGTGAGTATAAAGCGGTTCAGAAAATGAGAAATGAGAATGAGAAAAAGGCTTTGTTTGATAAAAGTGATACTTTTCAATGTTAATGCACAAATTAAAGGATTTATCACAGATTCTTGACAAACTTAAAATTATTTTTGCTAACATAAACCAAGGAGGCCCAGCGGATGAGTGGTTAGTTTGTCGGTCTCACAGCTCTGGGGTCCTGGGTTCAAATCCAGGTTGGTCCATCTGTGTGGACTTTGCATGTTCTCCCCGGGCATGGGTTTCCTCTGGGTACTCCGGTTTCCTCCCACATTCCAAAAACATGCATGGTAGGCTGGTTGAACACTCTAAAATGCCCCTAGGTATGAGTGTGACCGTGAGAAGTTGTTCGTCTCTTTATACCCTGCAACTGGCTGGCAAACCAATTCAGGGTGTCCCCCACACATTGCCCATAGTCAGCTGGGATACGATCCAGCACCCACGCAACCCTTATGAGGATAAGCAGCACAGAAAATGAATGAATGAAGTCGCTTCTATACTATTTCTATCTAATTTGTCAAAATGGTGAAAGTGTGATGCTTGAACATGCATATCCTAATCGGATCAATATTTTTAGAGTCCATGAAAAAAAGTCATCCGATCATAATTAATCATTATAATCTGAACTCTGATCGGATTACAGCAATTTTATCCATGAAGATTTAGCCAATGTCATACTTTTCGAGCAATTAAAAATATTTCAAGAATTTATTTCCTGCTCCATGTCATTTAATGATTTAGAGCAGGGGTCGGGAACCTTTTTGATGGAAAGAGCCATAAACAATTCATATTTTTTAAATGTTAATCCTTGAGAGCCATGCTCCGAATTTAAAATTCAACATACATGAAAATGTGTGCCTTTTTTAGTCACTTCACCACTTTTAAAGTACAAAAAGTCTTTTGACAACATTGTTACGTCGTTGCTTATCAATGAGTATCAATGAGAAAATCCATGCAAAAGAGTGTAATGAAAAAAAATGATTATAAGGCGCTGGGGGTAGTGTCAATGCCATAATATCAACGCAACGCTCCTATTCCTGCGCTTTCTCACCAGCAGTTTCCATAGTTTACCTCACAGGTTAGTGGAGAGCCATATGCACCCATCAAAAGAGCCATATGTGGCTCCCGAGCCATAGGTTCCCTACCCCTGATTTAGTGTATTGTGCAGTAAAAGAATTTACATGGTTTATATTCTGGTATGTTGTGTTTAGTTATCCTTTGAACAAAAGTAGAGAACAAAATAGGAATTTGATTGACACAAAGTTTTATGTTCGGGGCAAAAAAATGGAAGGCGGCTCTTATTTAGTCACAGGAGGTGCAGTGGTTTTATGGTACAGGTCACATCTGCCATGGGATAATGACAGGGGTAAGCCAAATGGAACAAGAAGCATGGGTGTTTAGTGAACGTGTGTATGTGTGTGTGTGTGTGTGTGTGTTTGAAGTGGTGTCTGTGTTTGAGCTGTATGGGTTGCAAAAGGGAATTAATGAGTCTCCTATGAGCTATTATCTGTACCTTGGTCCCACTCTGCAATAATGCAATCTAACAGTGGTGCCTAACAACAATAACAACGCCTTTCTGCTTATAGAAGCATTGGACCTTACACTTTGTGATTTTTGGATCAAACAAAATAATGCTAAAATGTTGTTGCTAACTCGTAGATTAGTAATCACAAGCAAAAAGTCATACAGGATTCCTGAGTATCAGCAGGAAGCAGACTGCCACATGGGTCAGGATAAAATGACTGACATGCTGTCTGACCACTAAGCCAATTACAGCTACGTTGTCTGATTTAGAATCCAGGTCCTTCTGACAATGACCTACATATGTTTACCTGTGTCTGCGGTTAAAAGTTTTTCATTAAACACACGTGAAGCAATAAATGGTAAATAGATAGCGCTTTTATCCACACTTTTACGGTGCCCATAAACCTTTATAAAAGGTTTCCCGGCGGATGAGTGGTTAGCGCGTTGGCCTCACATTGGGGGCCCTGGATTCGAATCCAGGTCGATGCACCTGTGTGGAGTTTGCATGTTCTCCCTGGGCCTGTGTGGGTTTTCTCCGGGTAGTCCGGTTTCTTCCCACATTCCAAAGGCATGCATGGTAGGCTGATTGGACACTCTAAATTGCCGCTAGGAATGAGTTTGAGCGTGAATGGTTGTTTGTCTCCTTGTGCCCTGCAATTGGCTGGCCACCAATTCAGGGTGTCCCCCCGCCTCGTGCCCGAAGTCAGCTGGGATAGGCTCCAGCACCCCCAGAAGAGATGAGACAAACCTTTATGCGGTGCTTCCATTCAAGAAGATGCTATGCCCACTTGAAGTAATTTAGGGTTTAGTCAGTGTTTGTTTTACAAAACGTAATTTTAATTAGGTCATTGTATAAAATCTGAATTAAAATCAGAACACAACAACATATAAATCAACTGATATTCATTTGGATGCTATATAAAAATGTTATTAAATGTTTCAACTGATAAACCTTAATAATTTTGACTAAAATTGGTTGTTTGGGATAGAGACAGAGACAGAACGAGAGTGAGAGAGAGAAAGAGAGAGAGAGAGAGAGGGAGAGAGAAAGAGAGAGAGAAAGCAAGAGAGAGAAAGAGAGACAGAGAGAGAGAAAGAGAGAGAGAGAGAAAGAGGGAGAGAGAGAAAGAGAGAGGGGGAGAGAGAGACAGAGAGAGAGAGAGAGAAAGAAAAGAGAGAGAGGGAGAGAGAGAGAAAGAGAGAGAGAGGAAAGAGAGAGAGAGAGAGAGAGGGAGAGAGGGAGAGAGGGAGCGAGGGAGAGAGGGAGAGAGAGAGAGAGAGAGAGAGAGAGAGAGAGAGAGAGAGAGAGAAAGAGAGAGAGAGAGAGAGAGAGGGAGAGGGAGAGAGGGAGAGAGAGCTTGATTTACGCTTGAGATAAACCATCCCAGAGAGTTACAGACTAATTCCGTGGAGGTGAAAGGGCGAGAAACATACTCGGTGAATGACTTTGACTAATGATTAAGATTTACTGCGCATCATTTTTGCATAAAGTGAAGTCCTCCTGGATTTCGCACACCAAGTAAATCAACCAGGAGAAAGCGAGTGACTTTTGACAAGCTTCTTTAAAGAGTTTTTATTTCTTAACCAAGAGTTATCATGACTGGATGTGGGTCGAACGCGCGGTAAAATGGCTTGTCAATCTCATGGATGTCTGAGGGATGGCAGTTTTTTACAATCATCATCACCATCTTCCAAACGCGGATTTGCGAAGACTCTTCCACCGGCTCACCATCGCGTCAACGCTGAGCATCTTATGTTTCTCCTTGGTCTACCTCCTGGCCGGATGCTGCCATTCGAGACTGGTCGAAAACTCTGACAGCAAGCCCCCCATGCTCGGCGTCCTCACAGCGAGATGGCCGTACGCGAGAAACGACAGCGGGGGTCCCAAAGCCGCGGCAGTGAGCGAGGGTGCGTTCTCGGGTCAGCCCGCCCAAGAAACGAACAACACCGGGAAGGAATGGACGGCCACTCGGAGGTTACCTCAAGCACTGATCATTGGGGTGAAGAAGGGGGGTACAAGAGCTCTTCTGGAGTTTCTGCGCCTTCATCCTGACATCCGAGCTCTTGGTTCCGAACCACACTTTTTTGACCGACATTACACACGAGGACTGGAATGGTACAGGTATGTTTACTAACACTTAAGTCTCATTTCATCTCATTTTCTCAACCGCTATAATTATCTCACTAGGCTCGCGGGGGGTGCTGGAGCCTATCCCAGCTGACTTTGGGCCAGAGGCGAGGGACACCCTGAATTGGTGGCCAGCCAATCGCAGGGCACAAGGAGACAAACCACCATTCACGCACTGACTCATACCTAGGGGAAATTTAGAGTTTCCAATCAGCCTCCGAGCTGCCAACTACTCCGGAATTTCAGGAGTTTACCCAGAAATGCAAGGCAAACTTCCCTAAACTCCGGAAATCCCCCCAAAATTGTCACTTACATTTTTTCTTCAGCAACCATTTCGGAAAAGTACCAAATTTCCAATTTAAATGCCTCAAAATTCACACCATCGCTACGGCTTCCGCCATCTTGATTCAACAGCACTGTAAACTGGAAGAATTCGGTAACACGAGTGCATTGTGAACAATGTTCCCTCTAAGCTGCGCACAGCAAATCATATGGAGCGCACAAAATAAAATCCCATTTTTTTTTAGCTGTGAGGTCGACACGCGAACCACTCATCCGCCGGGCTGCCCATTCATAGATATTAATCATTACATTTTATTATTACTAAATCATTTATGTGTAGTAGACATGCACCTGCTTATGGCAGGTGTGATACTGGTGTGTGCCCATAGCGAGCAATGATGATGTTGCTCACACCAGTACTCAATGTGCTCAGGGAGGTTGTCTTTCTGCCCAGACAAACAAAAAATTAGAGGGAACATTGATTGTGAATCATACGAGTTACAAGTTCTGACGAATGATTCGTCTTGTGCGACTTCAGCGCATATCGATTTTGCGTGAATCGCATTCACTCCGGATAAACTCCGGAAATGGCACAAGGGTACTCCTGAAATGGGGTCGACGGAGGTTGGCAACTCTGCACCCTACCATGCATGTCTTTGGAATGTGGGAGGAAACCGAGTACCCAGAGGAAACCCACGCAGGCCCGGGGAGAACATGCAAACTCCACACAGGTGGACAGACCTGGATTTTAACCCAGGTCCCCCACTGTGAGGCTGACGCACTAACCACCCAGCCGCCCCACTTAGGTCTTTCAAATATAATAATTCATAAATTTGTTTACTTTTATTGGCCTGCCCACGCAGAATCGAAATCTGAATGCCTTTAATGGCTGAGTTTTAACATGCCACATGGGAGTCCCCATTAAAGTAACTTTTTGAATGTGAATTATTAAGGTTTCTGACAGTTTCCAGTCCAATTATTTACAGGATTGTTCACAAATTACATTTTTATTCATTCTGCTCTGGTACACAAACTGAAGAAAGTGCATGTTTTCGATTTAATGTATACTATTTGCTTACAGTACTATAACATTGGTTAAAAAACACTATATAATGACGTTGAGGTGTTCAGAGATATTTATGTACTCGTGATGAACTGAATTACCTGTTGATTGGCCATCAATCATGAAAGACCACACCCTATACTAAAAGTTACCTGGGAAATGGCGTTGGCTGTAATGTGGTGAAGTTGTATAGAAAATAGATGGATGGAAATAAACAATCTAATAATTAATTTTAACTTTTAATGTTAAATGGCAGACACTTTTGTTGTGTCTTCATATCAACAACATAAAACATTTCTGGTTACCCTCTATTTAAATGGTTCTTATTGCCAGACTATTATAATCATCACATGACACCTGCCATGAATAAGAATGAATGCATTTTACAGATGTCATTTTGTGTTTTTCAGCAAGTTATATCACTTTTGATGAAAAATGTACATTGTTTCAAATGTCGCTGGGTCAGGGGTTAGGGTTAGGAATAAGACTGTCATGGCTGTCTGTCAGCGAAGTAGAACCCAGGTTGCGGGAAGCAGGAAAAAGATGAGGGGAGTGCTAGTGAACAACTCAGGATTTTAATACGAAAATAGTCAATACAAAAACTGGGACAGGGTTATTAAAATCTAAACTGAGCTGAGAGGGTGCACACTGACGAAGAGGCAAAACATGGCTTACGTGAAGGAGGCCAAACGAAACACTAGGTAATACTCCCACACAGACATGTCAGACACAGGGGTTTAAATACACACACAGGGGCCGATTGCCAATCACACTCACCTGGCCACATAAGGAAAGGGAAGCCTGGAGGGACACAAGAGGCAAAAAGCACACAATAACCCGGACAGTCCACACAAGTAAAAACACGCATTCATCCACTCAAAAACCCAAACAAAACGTGACAAAGACTGACTGTCATAAGCATGTTTCAATCATGTTCATGACACTCATGTTATATTTGCGAGACAACTACTTTTTTTTACAAAACGGAAAATAGGCAGAACGACTCACGACCCCTGTGACTGAAAAATCCCAGTTTTGCGTTATTATGTGTTATCGCTCTCTCAAACCAGCAACAAGAATTGGCGGTAAATTACAGAGGAAACCCAGTCTTTGGTGTGCTGGCCAATAAGAGCATGGCCTTTGACTTGAGTGAAACTGTAGCACATTTTCAGAACAATGGTCGAGTGTGAAGGCAGTGTCCGACTTTATGCAGACAGAGAATAGTCTCAGAGCACATTTTCAGTAAGTTTGAGTAATTTGGTTGATTAGGAAGTGTCACGATAAGTTCTAATGTCTAAAGTTTTCCCGAATATTACGTTTGTTTGTTTTTTGAGACAGATAAGTTTGAGTTTTCATGAATATTTTGTGTCGGTTTAATTTTCTGACTTTAATGAGAATGACTTACATAAAGTATTGAACTTTTTAATGATAATACATTTTAAACTCAATAGTTTCATGTAACGCCAGGAATAATGAGTGAAATTGCATTTTTCTCTGGGTAAAATGCTAAAACTCTTCATGTGGTGTGTTGGCTTGGATTCCATCATCAGCATTTGCTATCAGTTGAAGCAGCAATTAGCAGTCTTAAGCTTACTCATCTTTGTGATCACATACCAAAATATATCCCGACAACTATTCTGCTGAGATACAGTTAACTGTCATAGAGACTGCACCATCTGTCGACACCAATATGTACGTGTTTGTGAATGTCTGTTATTCTGTATAAACCAGGGTGAGAGTAAGGCTTGCAGGATGAGTCCTCGCAGAGCTGCAGCATAATCATCTCTGGAGCCGGGGCCAGATGTTACTGTCGTCATGTGGGTCTGTTCTCAGGCTGCTCCATCAAAACTTCCACTACTCAGATACAACACATACACACACGCAAACTCATACTGAAAACAAGAGGGGGAGAATCTGTCACCCATTACAATATTTAAACTAAATTACAAAAAATGGCCTTGACAAACATTCATAAGCACTCATATTTGTGTATTTGGATTCTTTAGAATTGTGCATATTGGGCAAGAAGCACATTTAAATCCCCATAAATATGATCCCTATATGACATATTTGAACCGTACCCAAATCTGGAGTGTGTTATGAAATGTTAACCAGCTTACTGTATATTACTATGGCCAAATACTAGCATTGCCTCACTGATGAACTAACATAATACACACACTTCCACATTCACATGTACATAAAAACATCTGCTTTGGCCATCAAATAAAGGCTCTAGAGCAGGGGTGGGCAAACTCGTGACCGGACGTTTGGTCGCCGGACGTTTGATCGCCGGACGTTTGGTCGCCAGACGTTTGGTCGCCCGGACGTTTGGTCGCCGGACGTTTGGTCGCCGGACGCCCGGGTGAATATAATTTTGAGAGCTGGTTTCAACAGTAGATATTTAGATATTAAACTCTCTCTCTCATGAATATAATTTTGAGAGCTGGTTTCAACAGTAAACTCTCTGTCATGTTGTCAAACGTCTGGCGACCAAACGTACGGCGACCAAACGTCCGGACGACCAAACGTCCGGGCGACCAAACGTCCGGCAACCAAACGTCCGGCGACCAAACGTCCGGCGACCAAACGTCCGAGTACCGACAAACTGGTCCTCGAGGCTTGCTGTGGGTGCAGGTTTTTGGTTCCAACCGATCCCGCACAAACACTGACTTTCACTAAGATTTCTGCAGAAAACAAGAAGCACCTGACTGCAATCCACTGGTTGCACTTGTAGGACACCAGATTGGTGAAAAGGTGTCCTCTTTATGCGTTGGAATGAAAACCAGCACCCACTGCGGCCCTTTGTGGAATAGTTTTCCCACCCATGCTCTAGAGCAGGGGTGTCAGACTCGGGTTAGTTCGCGGGCCGCGTTAACGTCAACTCGATTTCATGTGGGCCGGACCATTTTAGATATCATATTTAGATTTTTTCTTTATAAATGGATTAAAAGAACTGGATTAAAATCCCTGAATATTCATTTTTTATAGATCTAAAACAATGTTTATTTTAGATTTTTTTAAATATATTTTTAGAATTTACAAAATGATTTTTGAACTAAAAACAGAATAAATGGATTAAAAAATTACAATTATTGATTTAAAAGGGGGAAAATCAGAAAATTTAACATACATCTATACTCTTCATTTTAATTTGATCCTAAAACAGAAAGTCGGCACTCATGATTTACTTTCCCGGGCCACACAAAATGATGTGGGGGGCCAGATTTGGCCCCCGGGCCGCCACTTTGACACATGTGCTCTAGAGTAATATGGATTCCTTGAGGAATGCGGGTAAATCAAATATCTAAATTCTGTGATAGTGTGAAGACTGTGATTGGCGGGTAACCAATTCAGGGTGTCCTCCGCCTTCTGCCCATAGTTGAGAGGCAGTGTGGATAAAGAATGACTGTTGGATGAGAAAAAACAGAATCACATGTGAAAAATCATATTAAGAAGAAAAACTGTCAGTCTGAAACTAATTGACTTAATCAACAGTATTAAAAATGAGGAATAAATAAATAAATTCAACATAAATTTCAAATGTTTAAACATCGTTTGTAGCACAGTTGGGCATCTGAAAACTGCACCCAAGGTTTAACCATGGCTTTTCCATGATGCTATCCAAAAAAGCAGTGTGTTTTAATTCACTTCAAACACACAAACAGATATTTCTCCAATGTAAACTCTCAGAAACAGGTCAGAAGCTTCCCAAGACATAATATCATTATCTAGATTAGATTAGATTAGATTAGAGAACTTTATTCATCCCGTATTCGGGAAATTTCATTGTCACAGTAGCAAGAGGGTGAGAATACAGACACAGGAAAAGACAGTTGAAATTTGTAGTAATCTTACATGCAAAATAGTGAGGATTTCTTCCCCCCCCACATAGATGTACTGTACTTTTTTGCCACAGGATGTTTAGTAGAGCAACTAAATAAAATAGTACAAAAAAGTGTTGTTGCTTGTTTATTTATTTTTTTGAAAATTAGTGTGTCTAGGTGATGTTTGTCTGATACCAGACTGCCACAACTCCCTGCAGGCCAGATGGGGGATCATTGTATGTCGAGCCACTTGACATCACTGTCAGCTTTGTCAATTGACCTCTGAGCTCAGGTCATGTATGCTGAGAATTAATGATGTCCTCACGTCATTACATGGACAAACACTACATGAGTACAGTCGAGTAAATGAACAACAGAGGCTATAGAATTGTCACTTAATATGGGGCCACTATGAGTGAGGGGGAAATTGGAATGCTTGTACCAATTTTACTGTAATTGATGACATACAGATGGGCTGACCAACAATAGTTTGTGAGAAATTGACAAAAGAACGACTACGTACAATGTGGTCTGGATCTATACATTTTCTTTTGGAAAAAAAACCTGATACCAGAGTGGCCAAAACTCAGTCAGGATAAAATCAAGTTCACACATGACCCTAATGAGGATTAATGGCAAAGTAACTAATGGGTTTTGAAAAAAAAAGTAACACTCAATAAAATCAGCAACAATGTTTTTTCAGTGCATGTTGTAGTTGCTGTGGCATATATATTTCTTATACTAATCGCTTCAGTTTATCTCATTTTTGTACAGTAACAGCAACAATTCTTCACATTTGCTTTGTAAAAATTACTCTTGGGAATAGGCTCTAAAAATTCCAAGATTTTATAGATAATTAATCTTGAATAACTGGAATATTTTTTATTTAAAATGATTTTCAAGGATTTTCAGATAAAACTGCACCTCAACACAAAACAGTAGAAAATAAAGGTCTAAAGAAAGGTAAATAGTTAAAATAAAAAATAAAAAGAGTCCAGTGAATCCTATAATTGCCACTTTTCTTGTATAAATTATTGCAATGTTGTGAAAACCTGTTGACAACTTCTACATTACCCCTCATTTAACCTTACAAAATGGAAAAAAACTAACAAAAGTATTGTCTGCATGTAAATCTAGTCACTGTAACAGTAAGAAGTTGCTTTATTAAAACCGATTTTCGATAATACTTACATTCATCAAGCCTATACATTCGTCCATTTTCAACATCACTTATTCTGGTCCGGTTTGCGGGGTGGTTTAGCCTCTCCAAGCTGACTTTCGGCATTCTAAATTAGTCGCCATTCAGTCGTACAGTGCACACAGTGACAGACAACCATTCAAACTTGCAATCACAATGCCACTGAGTGGGCATCAATCCTATGCTGCCGGCAAACGTACCACTACACCATCAGTGACACATTTATCAAGGCGCACCTGTATTTCAAGATAATGCAAATGGGAAATTGCATTAATTATATCATCAACAAATGTAGAGGAGCAATTGAGATCAGACCCCCAGACAAAGATGCCTTAATGGTGTTTGAAGGGAGATTGGATCAGGAAAAATGCTGTTATAAACCCTGAGATGGCCTCGAAGTTTACTGCCTCTCATGCTGTCTGGGATCGATACTTCTATCTCCTCTCTCTGACCTTGAGTTGACTCTAGCATTAGAGCGCTTTGCAATGGTCAGCTCAGCTTCTCTTACAATTAGCAGGAAGCTTTATCCTGCAGGAGGATTATCTCAAACACAGGGTGTCATGTTACACATAGCTCTTCCATCCACCTCTGTAGCCCTGAAGGCCTCCATTAAAAATGCTCGGGTGAAATTTCATGTTTGACCCAATATGTTTTTTATTTTTTTTATTTTTTACTGATGGATCCACGGTAGAAGTGAATGAAGTCGGAGATAGAATTCAGGGAAGAGAGATAAAGCTCGGTTAGATTGCAGGCTGAACGATGACGACAGTTACAGCAACTTCGCTGACCTCTTTTTCAATCCTGGGCAATGTGATAAGAGTTAGGATCATGTGTGTGAGTGCATTTGTGTGTAAAGGCAGACTTGTTCAGATTGGGTCAAAAAACGGAGGAAGTTCTACCTTTAAGATGGCAGGACTGCTTGCACTGGATTTTTTGTGCTTCCTTCAAATGATCACTTTTATTAACCTTGGTTTACTGGCAATGTTAAGAAGCTGTTTACTTTTAGTCTCAATGTCAACCCAAAGTCTATATATATATTGACGATAAATATATAGTCAATAAGGTGATACAATTAGCACGGTCAGAAATTAAAAGTGTAGAAGTTTTTCTTCCCGTGTCTCGTAATAATGCGTATCTTTTATTCGTGCTGGAGTTTCATTCGTTTTCCAAGCTCATCCTCACAAGTGTCATGGGGGTGCTGAAGCCCATCCGAGCGAACTACGGGCACAAGGCAAAGGACACCATGTATCCCTGAAAACTACATACACTCATACCTAGGGGCAATATAAAGTGTTCAAATAGCCTACCCTGCATGTTTTTGGGATGTGGGAGGACCCGGAGAAAACCCACACTATCCCGGTGAACATGAAAACACCCCATAGTGAGGACCGACCTGGATTCAAACCCTCGACCCTATCCATCGCTACCTGGTGTTTTAATGTAGGAACTAACACTAGAAGAAAGGAGTAGGGAACCTATGGCTCCTGAGCCATATGTGGCTCTTTTGAAGGGTGCATATGATTCTCCGTTAACCTGTAAGCTAAAATGTATACTCTCATTGATACTCATTGATTAACAACAGTGTAAAAATGTTGTTAAAAGAATTATGAGACTTTTTGTACTTTAAGTGTTGAAATGACCCCCCAAAAAATTGACACGTTTTTATGTATTTTGACTTTTGAATTCTGAGTATGCCTCTCGTACAAGGCCAGCGAGGTGTTGGGAGATGGCAAATGGGAAAAAAATTGATTTTTTTCATATCTTGGGACAAAATGGCTCCCGTGGAGGCTTTTTGTAACCTGAATATTTCATGTAAAGAACCATTTGTAAGTAGAGGTATCATTTAACATATATTAGTGTTACCTGTTGCCTGACTTTGGTGCAGGCAGCATGGGATCAATTCCCCTAGTGGCAGTGAAATAGTGAGTTTGAAGTTTTTTGTCTGTGTTTATGCAGTACGACTGACTGCTGACCAAAATATATAATTCAGTGTGTTGATGTAAATTTGTCCAATAAATATATTTTTAAGCAATTGAAATTTCCATGATCATTTAATATACCATATTAAGACATGGATACATGCAGTTTATAGTCAGATGTGGCATATATGTTTTTTTTCTTAAATTCTGAGAAATTTAAGATGGGTACCTTTTTGTCATGTGCACTTCATAGTGTGCAAATTCTGATAATCCTAATTTGATGTTCATGTATCGTCATGTTTTTGTTACACCTGTGAATGTTTTCATTTCACTGTGATATATTAATTTACCGTGTGGTTAGTTCATGACATTCTAAATTTGTGAAGCATGTCATCAAGGTCATTCATTGAAAAGAGTTAAGACGAAAAAAATTACAAATTCTTTTCAGAATCATATGCCCCAATGACCGTTATCTGTCTGCAATTCAAAATGCACTCACTAATGGGAGGCCGTTTGTGGCTTTCTGCCACCATGACATAGCGCATGGTGCTACTTGTGTTTTTGTATGTCCACAATGGCATGTAATTGCCACACAAATCAAAGAAGAATGCCTGTCATAACATTGGATGTTAACCACGATTCGGTGGGCAGTTGAAAAACACTAAATAAATGAATGCTGAATAGAGGTTCCCCATATGATCTTCTGCTGGCATAAATGTGTTATAATTAATTTCAATGTGTATGCATATTTTTTTCACTGCTCTGATTACCGGATCCGATTTAGTAACTTCCACATTGTGTTTTAGTTTTATTAACTGGGGTTCAGGTGTGTGTGAGTCCATGATCCACTTTGGAGGTGATCGTCACGAGGCCCAGACGGGTTGGGGTACTCGGCTCTCATTAAGACACTCCCTCGAGACTTTGGGCACCCCTATGATGGATGTCTCTTGGAAGTGGACAGAGCAGAGTCACAATAGCCTGACCCCTTAATTGTACTCCATACAGAGGCAATGAGAGGCCTCCTACTAACACACTCATGCATACAGACTCATATTTACACACTCAAATGGTTAATATTTCTCATAAATAACACTCTATGCTCTTTATTTCTTTTTTGGGTCAAAAGATAAACAGTGATTTAACATATATAATCGTGCCCTGCGATCGGCTGGCCACCTCTGGACCCAAGTCAGCTGGGATAGGCTCCAGCACCCCCCGTGACCCTATTGAGGATAAAGCGGTTCAGAAAATCAATTAATAAATCACATGTATAATCCAACTCACCTAACAATACTTTGCTGTATATTCCATTTTATGATCAACTTCACATTTTTTAACACACTGCAAAACAGCGCGCTACTGATGAGGCTCTAGAGAGGGTCCTGACTGCCATATCTCCCACCTGCCACTCCTAGTTCCAGCTGGGACCCAGTGCTACATTGTTACCCTCAGTCTAATTCTCTGTCCTCTTGTATTCACACCTCTTTGTGTCAACCATATCACTATCCTAGTGGTCATTGTTCCTGGGTGTCAACACATACATACTTACCATAAGCCACCGTGACGATCAATAGCCAGTGGGCTTTGGGGTTTCTGGGGATATAACACACTAGAGAGTGTAGATGAAATATTGGGAAATTGCTAACTAAAGAGAGCTTCCTCAAAGGCAAACAGAGGCTTATGATAAACTGGATAATCCCTGTGTTCATAATATTGGATGTTTGGTCTTTCACTCAAAGTGCCAATTAATTCAGTTGAAAGTCAGATTGCTTTCACTTTTCATATTACCCAGCTGTTTCCTACAAAGCTTAGTAAGAAAAACGTAAGAATATAATTTTGGGGGAAAAAATGAGCGTACCACCATTAAGATAAGAACTGATGGATTTATTGTCAAGTTGCACATCTTACACTTGATATTGAGTGACTAAGAATAATAATAATAATAATTATATATATAATTTTTAAATGTTGTTGTAGTGTATATGATGCCACCTGGGATAGGTTCCAGAATAAGCTGTATGTAAAACCAAAGATCGAAAAAAATCCATACATATCAGTAATTCTTTTCATTTCGAGAACTTTTTTGCCAGAGAAATACTCATTCTACGGACCAGTTTTCCCACAGCTCTACCTGATGTTTTAACGTAGGAACTAACACTTTAAGACACAGGTATGGAACCTATGGCTCGTGAGCCATATGTGGCTTTTTTGAAGGGTGCATATGACTCTGCGTTAACCTGTAAGCTAAAATGTACCTCTAGCGCCGCTGTCATTTTTCCATAAGGCTCCCTTGTGAATGTATACTCTCATTGGTACTCATTAATTAACAACAGCGTAAGAATGTTGAAAGAATTATGAGACTTTTTTGTACTTTAATTGTTGAAATGACCAAAAAGGAAACATTTTTATGTATTTTGAAGTATAACGTATGGCTCTCATGGAATAACATTTAATTGCACTTTTAATGCCGCTGTAATCATTTATTTTCCATTAGACTCCCTCGTGAATGCATATTCACATTTATACTCATTGTTTAACAACAGCGTAACAATGTTGTTAAAAGAATTCTGAGACTTTTTTGTACTTTAATTGTTGAAATGACCAAAAACACGTTTATGTATTTTGACGTTTAACTTCTGAGTGTGGCTCTAATGGAATAACATTTAAAAATATGAATTGTTTCTGGCTCTCTCTTTCAAAAAGGTTCCCGCCTCCTGCTTTAAGAGCTCCAATAATTGAATCAAAAAGAGATAAATCACAAAAGAAAATATAAAATCTTGGTTAACTCACTTCCGGGGTAGATAAAACTTCTTTGGTTTAGATGAACCCGATCTAAACATGTATGACAAAGTTATATTAGCAAAAAATAAGAAAATCAAGACATACAGAAAGATGCTCTCACGAATTGTAAAATAAATTTTGTCAGTATACCAGCGATCATACTTCCAGGCAGTTCACCTTTTTTTTTCTCACTATATAATGAACGATGTGGATTCTCCCTGTCATTTCCAGTCCGAGCTTCCACTTTCAGCATATTGACTCAAATGCATTCATATTAAACTCTTATAATAGATGCCGTCACATTGAATTCTGTCACAACTCACAACAATAACAAAATAAACTTCACATTCACACGCTGCATTCATTCATATGAATGGAAGGAGACTGCATCTCGGCACATTATGTCTCACTGAGCACCACAACACAGTGGTCCCATTGAAAGAAATGAAAAGGTCAATAGTTCATGCTTCTGTCTCAGGCAATCCACAGCATCAATAGAAATTTCTCTGTTTTGAATAATTATAGAACAAACAGTGTTAAACACTCAGTTATTGCAAATCATCCTCTCCTCCTTTGTGTGTATACGTGTATTATGTTACCGAATTCTTTACCGGTAAAACTGATAAGTACTCTGGCGAGTAGGGATTTTGCTGTTATATTACGTTAATTGATGTTGCTGCTTTGACAAGACACGGCGAACAGTGGTTACTCACCATTCTTCAGTTCAAAACCATACTCTGACCTTCTTGTGCAGAGTTTGCATGTTCTTCCTCTGCCTATACAGACACTCCCCTACTTACGAACGCAATTGGTTCCGAGCGATTGTTCATAAGTTGAATTTGTTTGTAAGTTGATTCAGTGCTATATTTTGTATTATAATTTATGTTTAAGGCCGATATAAGGATATTGAAGGTTTATATAAGTGCATTTGTATGTTCAAGGCTTGTATAAGTAACACGCATTGGTTTGTACTGAAAAAAAAAAAAAAAATGGAGAGAATATGTACAGTACTGTAGAGAGAGAGAGAGATTTATGTATTAGAAACTGGCCAAAAGAAGCGACCTAATGACGATTGCAGTTTTCTTCTTTTTTTCATCATAAATTATGCGGTAGCACTGTATGGCATCATTCAATTGATTTGCAAACTTTGTGCAACGTTCAATATTTGGGTCCTGCTGCTCGATCTTTCTGTTTATAAATGGTACTGACGCTCGAACGATTCAATGCCCGTGAAACGCTCACCAGTCTCACGCGCATCAAGCTTCGTTATTATTGCCACTCGTTTCAAATGAAATGGCTTGCCTCTTCCTTGCAACTCCCTCAATAGAAGCCTTTAGCTTTTTACCAACCATATTCAATATTGGATGCATGAGATATTTAATGATACAAATGAAAAAGGTTCTTTGCACACTGGAGATACATTCACGCACTTCCGCATTGCAACGAAGAAGATGGTAGATGCTGGGTGAGCTGAGCTCTCACAGCGCCAGGCGTCGGTATTAGCGGCGGAAAGAAGTACTACTCCGAAAAAGGCGCGAAATACAAAATTGGACTTGCGAAAATTTTTGGACTTAAACGCAATTTGCAGACATGTTCGTATGTACCGTTGTTCGTAAGTTGAATGTTCGTAAGTAGGGGAGCGTCTGTATCGGTTTTCTCCAGGTACTCCAGGTTCCTGCCGCATCCCCAAACATTCATGGTAGGCTGAACAAACACACTAAAATTTTAGTGTAACTAAAAATAATGGAGGCAGATTTGATATGAAAAGCAGACTTCATAAAAAACATTGGATTGAATAAATAAATCATTTTTATATGTAGATTTTCTGTATGGAAAATAAATGTAAAAATATATGTTAGATGTTGGTGTATTTCTACTGTTCCATAAGCTATACAGTAAACTGTGATATTGTTTTTGTCAACCCCAAGTACTTGTAGCGAAACAATTATTCCATTATCGTGTAGACAATATAACATACAAAATTGTTACAAATGTTATACGTCATCATGGAACTAATTTCACAATATACTCAAGAGATCATAAATCAAAGGGAGAACCGAAGCACATATAATTAACATATAAATGACACAATTTTTGGGAGGCTGGTTGATTAGTATGTCTGTCCAGACATATAAAAATGACAGACTTTTGTGTTTTTCTTGAGGACACGAATTAGTTCTTTATGTTGACGCAATACCATGATTTGATGGGATACTCTTGGCTCCTAGCGATTCATGGGGAGATTGCTATTTGGGGTATATTAGTATCCAATGTCATCATGCCTTCATCCGTCACCCAGATTTTTCATTAACAAAGCTCTTGCAACGCACAGACATGAACACCAAGGTCTACAGTGTGATATCTGAAAAATCTTAAGAAGTGTGTATAAAAGAAAAAAAACACAGAAAGCATATGTTTGCTTGCAAAATGTGTGGCTAAGTGCTTTGAAAATGTGTCTATCAATACATGGATGTAGACAGCGAGGCTCCTGCTGTTCAGGCAATTGGAAGGACAAAGAAAGTCTGCAGACTGCATGTCTCATACTGATCCGATCAAATGTATTCATTCTATGTGTGTGTACGTGCGATTCATAATAGTCAGAAAGCATTGGGAGGTGACTGTATTGATGGCTTCTTTAGTTACAAGCACATGAAACCTTTACCGATAACAGAGGCACGATGACACATCCAATGTCTTTTACCTCTTGTGTCCCCAATGGCTCCTACTGTTTAGTCTGCGACTTTTTCAGATACATGATCTATAATCCTTATAAAGTGTGATTTATGTGTGTGTGTGTGTGTCTGTGTATGATAAGATTCTCTCACTAGGTTTGTTCAAACTGTGCAACGTAGAGAGTTGAAACTTTTTATGGTGGCCAAAATGGCTATCGGATCCTAATAGACGAGTGATTGAATTTCTTCACATTCTCTGTGTATACTCAATCTTTTATTTGTTAAACACCCATTTTTCAAAAGATACATTTTTTAATAGCGCAACAATTCTCTTTTGGTTCTGCTTGTAATTCATAAAAGAAATCTAGGCTTGAGTCTCTGCTACAAGATTATTGTGTAAAATAAGATACCTATTTACCTTACAATTATGTATTTGATATTATCCCGTCTTTGTTTGTTTTACTGTCAACCACACACATGCACTGTTCCGGTTTTCCTCATTAATGTCAAGGAAATACAGGAGCCTATCATGGCACCTCTTCTTTGAGAGGCATTGTAAAGGCAAAATAGCATCAACCTCACAGTTCTGAGATTGAGAGTTCAATATCATCTTAATTGGGTTTTCTCCGGGTACTCTGGTTTCCTCCTACATCCCTGCAAGATGCATTTTAGGCTGGTTGAACACTCTAAATTGCCCCTAGGTGTGTGTGTCAGTGTGAATGGTTGTCTGTCTCTTTGTGCCCGGCGATTGGCTGGAGACAAAGTTAGGGTGTACCCCGGCTGGTGCCTCTCGTTGGCTGACATAGGCTCCAATGAGGATAAACAGTTTGGAAAATGAATGAATGTACATCCGGGACTAGCTTTGAGATAATAAAAGAATAAGATATCCATAATAGACCAAATGATGGTGTAGACCAACTCAAACTTTTTTGCTCAAAGATCTACTTTTCAAGGAGCCAACTTTGCGTGATCTACTTTTTTTTTTCCGGACCAATGACAAAGCTCAGCAGTTGTGTATGCCGACAATATACCTGATGCCAGTAAGGACCTAAAGTAGTGTAGGCAGGCAGCAAGCATGCTTGGACTCGCGGTGGCGCTGTTTCCCAGCTCAAGTCTTATATCAAATGTTATTGTATTTTTTTTACTGGATCAAATCTTACTGTCATGCGGTCTACCAATAGTACCTTAGCGATTGACTGTTTTATCACGATCCATGTATTGAGCACCGCTGGTGTAGAGGTTTACTCGGCTGACTTCAGTGCAGGCAAACGTGGGATCGATTCCCGCTTGGTGGTGGCATTATTGTGTGTGCGAATGGTTGTCTGTCTCTCTGTGTGCGCTATGGCTGAATGTTGACCAGTCTAGGGAATAGTCTGCCTTTCGCCCCAGGCAATAGTCTGCCTTTCGCCCTAAGTTCTCCAGCAACCACTGCAATCCTTGTGAGGATAAGCGGTACGGAAAATGAATGTAAACTAGTTGTCAACAAATAAGAGCATATGATATTCAGAATATGAGAAAATAACGAGTGATTACATTAGTTTTTAACCATATTGTAATCTGCTGTGTTTGATGAAATACTGATTGGAAAATGTATTGTGTTCTTTCAAATTTCAATACACACAATTTAAATCCCAAGATTGTTTCTCACTAAATCTTTAGTACCGCCTGTGCAAATCATGCTCAAACATGACAACATTAGGAATCGACGATGTCGTTTTCGTCTGCTACCAGTGACCGAGACGATCCGGATTAGAGCCGAAATGGGGAAGACGAGATCGGTTTTGCAAAAAACTTACTTTTCCCGTATAAAAGTTGTCATATGGTGTACAATATTTGAAATGATGAAAAATTGGATAAAATAGGGGAAAAACTTATACGTTGACAGGTATGTATTGATAATCTACCATATCTCAAGAAAATGGTTGAAAAATAGAGTTTTGACCATTGTTTAGCCTAAATTCAAAGCACATTCGCCATTGCATTCACAGCAGTTACAATAAGAATTGCTCATTCAGTGAATGACGCTGCATGGCCAGTATGTCACGTATGTGACAGGTGTGACAGCAGATGCCTCAGTCTGGTCCCATGAGCCCTCTTGAGTCATTTACCTCTAAATCAACCGCGTCTGCTCAGTTTCTAGCACTGGAGCACAGACATGCACATGGTTTAACATCCAGTTCTATACACTTTGTATGAAATTAGATGAAACATGACTGACGTTTGACAAGATTCAAAGTCCTATTTTGCAATGTACTTGCAGGAGTATGATGCCCAAAGCATTGGATGGCCAGATTGTCATGGAGAAGACCCCACGCTACTTTGTTACTGTGGAAACACCCTCAAGAGTCCACGCGATGTCACAAGATGTGAAGCTGATAGTGGTCGTACGGGACCCAGTGACCCGAGCTATATCTGACTATACACAGATCATCTCCAAGACACCTAACATCCCTTCTTTTGAGAGCCTCGCCTTCAAGAATCGTACCACAGGTGAGTCTATCTTACTAATAGGTGAGCCTCAACTCTTTTCCCTATACAGTTTGATGTTTGATCATTTGATTCAGATGTGGCAGAGAAGGGAGATATGAAAAACAGACTGAATAGGGGCCCCTCGAGGTCCGCAGTTGGTGACCCCTGTGGTATACTATATATGTGTTTCAGGTCAGATTGATTCACAGTGGAGCCCTCTATGGATCGGTCTATACGCCCAGCACCTGGAGCGATGGCTGGCCTGGTTCCCCCGGAGTCAGGTTCACCTAGTCAGCGGCGAAAGACTCATCTCCGATCCGGCTGGGGAAGTGGGGAAAGTCCAAGATTTTCTGGGCCTACAGCGGATTGTCACAGACAAGCATTTCTACTTCAACAAAACAAAAGGATTCCCCTGCCTGAAAAAGCCTGAAGGTAGCAGTAAACCCCACTGTTTGGGTAAAACCAAAGGGAGGACCCATGCCTCAATCGAACCAGAGGTGATGCAGAAACTGAGGGATTTTTACAAGCCCCATAACCAGCGCTTTTATTTGTTGGCGGGACAGGACTTTGGATGGCAGTAGGACATTGGTATACTAAAAATCCTCTTCTCTGAAACTCGCTAATAAACACCGATTCCCCCTTTTCACTGTGCTGGAAGAGTTGCCTGGCTTCTTGTTTTCTTCCACTACTCCGCATTCTGGATCGTCTGTAGCTCCTCTCTTTACAGGTCGCTACTATCCAGAACGTATTGCGTTGGAAGACCTATGAATGGCACCTTGTTTCAAGCTTCTAAAAGTGGGAAAGTGTCTGCTAAAATATACATTGCACTTGGTTGTAATAGTTCACATCATAACATAATCTGGATTATGATAGTTGGAACTGTAGTTCATTTTTACCTTTTACATCTACTTTTCATCAGGCCAATCAATGCATACCGACTGTGTGACTCATGTATAATTTTTTGAAAAACTGATGAATCATTTATATGTCGCTAACGACAAAGATGGATGAGCGAGAGAATCTCGAAATGAGCTCACGTTAGACTGAGTGGTTTTGTATTCTTGAATAATGAATGTGGCTAAATGGATGTAGGTGGTGTAAGTGATGTGCATCACTTGGTCCTTTAGCACTTGTAAGCAGGGCTGTAAATGTGTGTGCTACGGCTCGGGTCAACACATTTCGGGGGTGAGATGTCCAAATGGTCTCCCAGATGACAGACAAACCCATACACAAAGTTCAGAACCATGCAGGGTCTTTGTTCCGTCTTTGGATGTTTAAAAATGTCAGGCTTTTTTATGCCTATTTACAGGGTTTTATTTTTTGCATGTATTTGCACTAGTTTAAGAAGAAAAACGCAACTATTTTCAGGAATAAAAAAATGTTTCAACCTATTACATTTTTGTTTTTCTTACAGTAGTTTGTTTATTAAATTTACAGATGTGAAACTATTAGTATCATATTGGTATCAGGTTACTTCCAGTGTGTCCATGATGCCCTGCAGCAATGTGAATAACATTTGCAGTGATAAAATAGGTTCCTTTGTTACATTAAATTGTATCTCAACTGATTTAAAAATTAAAATTTGATTTCATTTTTGCATGAAATCCATTTTCATGGTCTACAAGTGTTCAAGTGTTTTACTTACCTTGAAGTAACGTGACTCCATCATAAAGCCAGTAGCACTGTACTGTAATACCTTGCAATACGAGGTTAATGCGTTGCGGGACCGAGCTCGTATGTCAATTTACTCATATCTCAAATCAATTGTTTCCATAGAAATGAACTAAATACATCTCATCTCATTTTCTGAACCGCTTTATCCTAACTAGGGTTGCGGGGGGTGCTGGAGCCTATCCCAGCTGACCAGAGGCAGGGGACACCCTGAATTGGTGGCCAGCCAATCGCAGGGCCCAAGGAGACAAACAACTATTCACGCTCACACTCATAGCTAGGGGCAATTTAGAGTGTGCAATCAGCCTATCGTGCATGTCTTTGGAATGTGGGAGGAAGCCGGAGTACCCGGAGGAAATCCACACAGGCCCAGGGAGAACATGCAAACTCCACACAGGTGGACGTGACCTGGATTTGAACCCAGGACCCCAGAGCTGTGAGGCTGACACGCTAACCACTCGCGCCACTGGGCCACCGAACTAAATACAAAAACAGGATATTACAATGGAAAAACATCTCTTTATTGGTTCTAATTCACCATCTACTCCCAAGGTAACAAATAGGTTTCTAGTGGTTATGATGTTCAATACCAAAATGTGATATTATTCAGCACAACGGGTAGTGCGCGGAGGAGAGAGAGAGAGAGAGAGAGAGAGAGAGAGAGAGAGAGAGAAAGAGAGAGAGAGAATGAGAGAGAATGAGAGCGAGAGAGAGAAAGAGAGAGAGAATGAGAGAGAATGAGAGGGAGAGAGAGAGAGAGAGAGAGAGAGAGAGAGAGAGAGAGAGAGAGAGAGAGAGATGCAGACACTTGACGGACTCATAACATAACACAAACAGAAATTTATCTTAAATGAAAGGTTCTGGTGGTGTTTTAAGATGCTAACTTTGCGTTTAAATCCATGTAAATTCTGCTGTTTTTTTCTCGCATATTATCGACTTGGTCACGCTATCTCCCACTATATTTTATGCATATTAAAAGAAGGCTCTCCATTTCGATATGAATGTCACTGCGCAGCTTGGAAATTATGGTTTGTCCTTTGGAAGGCTTGATACCCTTTATAGCATCCTTCTGCTTAAGGATGGTACATATTGTCGAAATACTCCTCTCGTACACCACTCTCATGTTTTTCAATTATTTCGTGCTTAATATCGATTGTCTTCATACACTTTTTCTTCTCACTACCCTTCATTGCCCTGGCTTGCTTTGGACCCATTGTTTTTCCCTAAATTCTGCACTAATTCACGCAAAAAACACGTAAAAAAATGCAACCTGTGCGCCCAGTGCTCGTAGATATCTTTTTGCGAGTGCGATTCAGCGAGAAAGACAGTTCGCTGTTACCAAAAGCAGCTTCTCGCGTACTCGGATACCTGGATGTCACGTATGCTCTTATCTCAAATTTGACTTGTATCTCAAGGCAAGTATTTGCTCGGAATTTTCTTCGTATCTCAAATTTCTTGTGTGTTGGGGCACTCGTATGTCAAGGTATTACTGTATTTTAAACGGATGAGACACACAACTGAGACACCTCTGTCCTCTTGTGGACAATATTTCAAAAACCTAAATTTTAATCTTATTGCAAATAAATGCACAAAGTGGAACCAAAGAACACGACAAAAATATACATTATGAAAAAATGCCAACGTACTCAGTGCAATGAAATATGATTTATGATAAAAACATGACAAGTAATAATAGATAATTTACAGAATTCACTTCAAATAAATGTCATATAGACACACTTAATTTTTTTTAAATGCACTTGAAATTACTGTTATCTGCTACTGTGTTTCAGTATTTTTACATTGAAATACCAACACAAGATACATTATAGGGTTTATACAGTAGTTAAGCACTTATTGGCAAATTTGGGCAGTTTGCACATTTGCTACAAGAACCACCATTGCCCTCATTTACATGTGAGCAAGTATTACCTTCTCATTGTTTGATGGAATATATACTGCTGTGAGCAAAGGCAATCAGCATTTTTCTTGCAGAAACATCTGATACTGTAACAGTTTTAAGCACATTTTCAACCCTGTGAGGGATTTAACTATTCTATATATACTGACTTGAGCGTTTTCACTGCAGAACTAATCTTGGTCTCCTTACAAGCATTCAATCATTCTATCATTTTCCAAACTATCTATCCTCGCAAGGGTCGCGGGGTTGTAGGGATCTGGAGCCCATCCCAGCTAACTACAGGCACCAGGCGGGGGACACCCTTAATTGGTTGCCAGCCAATCACAGCGCACAAGGAGTTCTGCACTTTTTCATATGCCCCCTAAATAAATAAACTTTCTAGTTTTCACAGAAGTGCATACAGACGGCACAACAAAGGGTATCAGCTACATGTGCTCAGTGGAGGATTAAAATCCAGGGAGGGATTGTTATGATTCTGGGGGAATGAATTGTTTCTAATAGTAATTATGACTACACTCTATGTTGCTATTTTTTGCTCCCTAACAGTATAATCCTCATACAGACTCTGTTGGCTAGCTGGATAAATTAATGAGGATGATAGAGAAAAAAAATTATATAATTATGAAATAACTTAAAAATCAAACTGAAATTGGATGATAATATATTAAGATATCTGAATAAAATATCACTAATATAGGAAGATAAAAAATGTAGATTACAAGCAATAAAAAATGATGGCAGATTTGAAAAGAGCAATATCAAGTGTCCGCCGCCTGATGGTGTAGTGCACACAGAAATATATTAGCCTGTGCAGCTCGCGACAGATGCAGTTTGCTAGCGCTAGCTAGTACACTCTCTCACTATCCAACCATTGGGTGGGAAAATGCTGACGTTTCTGTACGTCTTCTAGAAGGCCTTGGTGTCGCCAACTTCAATTCTGATTGGTAAAAGCAGGGGTGGGCAAACCCATCCTTGAGAGCCGCTGTCGGTGCAGGTTTTTGTTCCAACCGATCCAGCAAAGACAGTTTAACCAGTGAGATTTCTGCAGAAAACCAGAAGCACCTGACTGCGGTCCTCTGATTGGAATTGTAGGACACTAGATTGGTGGAAAGGTGCCCAGTCCTAAGGGTTGGAATGATAACCCGCACCGACTGAGGCCCTTTGTGGAATAGTTTTTTCCACCCCTTGGTTAAAGCAACTGTCAGTGCCTGATGGTATAGGGCAGGGGTCGGGAACCTTTTTAATGAAGAGAGCCATAAACAATTCATATTTTCCAACATTATTCCTTGAGAGCCATACTGATAATTTAAAAGAAAAAATACATGAAAATGTGTGCATTTATTAATTAATTATTTCACCACTTTGAAAGTTTAAAAAAGGTCTTTTTTAAGAGTATCAATGAGAGTATGCATGCAGAAGAGTCCAATGAAGAAAAATTATGATTAAAAAGGCGCTAGAGATAGTGTCGGCGCCACATTGGTGCGTTCGGGACCAGCGGTTGCTATATTTTACCACACAGGTTAGCGGGGAGCCATATACACCCATCAAAAGAGCCACATATGGCTCCCGAGCCACAGGTTCCCTACCCCTGGTATAGGGGTTCACTCGCCTGAATTGTGTGCAGGCTGAAGCCGGCTCGATTCCCGCTGGAGTGCGAATGGTCGTTTGTTGTCTCTGTGCTCTAACGGCTGACCGGCGACCAGCCTAGGGCATAGTCTGTCTTTTGCTTGAAGTCAACTAGGATAGTCTACGGCAACTCCTGCAACCCTTATGAGGATGCCCAGTATGGAAGATGAATGAATGAACATCAATTGTATAAATACAAACAAAAAGAACAAAAAACAACAAACAAACCCAAATGCAACAAAAATTGTTGGCCAGGCGATAAACGGTCGGGAAAAAAAATCAACGAAAAATAACACTCATTTATGGGAACTTAGAATCCCATACTTTGGTGAACTTTGACACCGTTTTTAAATCATCACTATGAGTGGTATGCAAGCTTATTTACGAAGTCTAATGTGGTGAGAAATTCTTTATACATATCTATCCAACTCTTTCTCACCATTGTCTTATTAGTTAATTCATGAATTGAAGTACACTTTTTCTTCTATATACTTGATCTTTTTTTAATATTTTTTTTACTATTTTTTTTGTAGTCAGGACCTGAGGAAAGCAACACTAGTAAGCGTGATGCACTTCTTTTTGTCCAAAATAATTCAAAGCAATTAACAAAAATGACAATTCCATGTTGACCCTTGACTCTATAATTTGCTAATCTAGCAGTATTCCTCAATTTGTGGGGAGGGCAGGTCATTGAGGTCCAAGAAGATGGAGTTGTTGGAGAGTTTGCGACCATTGGATGAAAGATCCAGCAGTTCCTCTGCAGTACTCGGCACAGAGCTGATATACATGTCCCACACCTGCTCGGGAGCATCCAGCTCTAATAGCTTTTGCTTGATCTTTAAGTTCTTCTCGATGTTCCGTCGCTTGTGCTTGAATTCCAGGATGGTTTTGGTGTAGCGGTTAATGGTGGTGACGGAGGAGGCCATGCATGCTGTGAAAGAACTCCATGCTAATCTATAAATGAGCATAGTTTATTTGTAACATGGCGAGAATACAAACTCATTAGAAATAATTGATCATGTGATTGTGTAGGGAATTACCCTAAAGTGGCCTGGGATTGATTCCAGTTGACGCAATTGTTTGGAAAAATGTAAAACGTATGCACATTGACTTACATGTATGACCAACTGTAGTCCCATGTTTGAGGTTTCCAGTCTTCTGGGCCCAGACTGACAGTCAGCTGGAAGGCTGTGGTGAACATCATGTGTGCCACCATACCCAGCAAACCTACCATTCATTTAAAAAGAATAAATAAACATTCTTTAATATAATTTAAAAATGAAAAAATCTTTCTTTAAAAACAAACAAACAAACAAAAAAGATTCCAAAACCCACTGAAAGGTTATTTTTTGTTCTGTGATACGGAGGCTCGGCGGATGATTGGTCAGTGCGTCAGCCTCACGCCTATGGGGTACTGGGTTCAAATCCAGGTCGGTCCACCTGTGTGGAGCTTGCATGTTCTCCCCGGGCCTATGTGGGTTTTCTCAGGGTAGTCCGGTTTCCACCCACATTTCAAAAACCAGCATGGTAACCTGATTGAATCCTATAAATTGCCCCTAGGTATGAGTGTGAGTGTGAATGGTTGTCCGTCTGGGATAGGCTCCAGCACCCCCCACGACCCTAGTGAAGATAAAGCGTTTCATAAAATGAATGAATTAATTCTCCCTGGGCCTAAGCGGGTTTTCTCTGGGTACTCCGGCTTCCAACCACAATTCAAATACATGCATGGTAAGCTCATTGGACCCTATAAATTGCCCTTAGGTATGAGTGTGAGCGTGAATGGTTGTCCGTCTCGGATAGGCTCCAGCACCCCCCACGACCCTAGTGAAGATAAAATGAATGAATGAATGAAAGGTCTGTTATATAGTTTGCATTCATGTATCTAAATGATGTACTTCTCCAGCTTCACCACTTGGTGTCAGTATCACATTAGAAGAAGCAGTCAGTTCAAGGGCCAACATTACCACCAACCATATTAGATTTTGATCAAGTGATTTAACATGTTCTAATTTTCATCGAACTACAGTTCACAATATTTCCAAATAGCCACTTATTTATATGACAGCTCTAAGTAATGAGTGAAAACAATAAAATAAAGTAGTTATCACATACACATGCTTACACACGCAGAATTTTCAGCTCAGTTAATTTTTTTGTGTCAGATTGAGTGCCATGTATTGCAGATTTTTGACACATGATCTATGTGGAACTTTTTTCCTAATATGAGCAAAATTCCATAAGAACTTCTAATTCCAGAATTTCAAATGCACATCTTTCACACTTTCAGGGTGAGGTAGTTTAACAAGTATAACTACGATTCATTCATTCATTTTCTGAACCGCTTTACCCTCACTAGGGTCGCGGGGGGTGCTGGAGCCTACCCCAGCTGACTTCGAGGCCAGAGGCGGGAGACACCCTGAATCGGTGGCCAGCCGATCGGATGGCACAAGTAGAAGGACAACTATTCACGCTCTTACCCATACCGAGGGGCAATTTAGAGTGTCCAATCAGCCTGCCATACATGTGTTTGGAATCTGGGAGGAAACGGGAGTACCCAGAAAAAAGCCACACAGGCCCGGGGAGAACATACAAACTCCACACAAATGGATCGACCTGGATTTGAACCCAGGACCCTACAGCTGTGAGGCCGACGTGCTAACCACTTAAGCCGGCGGGCCGCCAAGTAACTACAAATGTTTGCCAAATTTCAACTATCTCTCTCCCTTTCTTCTTGAGACGCTGAGATAGTAAAACCCAAGAGAAAGTGTTTCTTTAATAGTGTCAGTAAGCTTGCCATTTACATCACAAGTTTATCAGGCAATAAAACAGATCTTTGTATTCTCCCTGCACGCTAACACATATCTTGTATTATAAGATAACTGACTTGGAATAAAAGAGTAATCCTATGTTTCTCCTCTTTTACTGACTACGATAACCACCTCCAATGAATCAATCCCATTCTCCAAACCAGTTAATTGCTTAGCCATCTACGATGAAACAGTTTACAAGCAGCTTTTGTGATGAGCCTGTGCTATAAAATGGATGAAAGTTTTTATTATTTTCTTTTTTCTTTAGCTATAAAACCCGCAGGCACTAGGAACTAACTTCCCTTATCCAATTATTAAAAACACATACAAGACACAAAGCAGCTTTAGAGACACAGTTACTGTTCAGATGATCATATCACACCAATCCATGCAAAGCTCTCATTGTGGATTAGTTTGCGCATAAAAACCACAACAACCTAAATGTAAGGCATACCATAAATATCAATTACTATCATTGATTCGTTCCTTCATTTTCCAAACAGCTTATCCTCACAAGGGTTGCTATGGGCATCACGTGGGGGGCACGCCGAATTAGTCGCAAGCTAATTGCAGGGTAATTAATATCATATTAATAATAATAATAGAGTACAAAAATATTACTTCAAGTTTCCTAACATAAGTTCTCATTAGTGGGGAAGCTCCAGTGTCTCTAACTGTCCTTTTTTAACCACATAAAAAATAAATAAATATGAAAAGAGTAATACTTTTAACATATTCATTCATTTTCCATACCGCTTAATCTCACAACGGTTGCAGGGGGTGCTGGAGCCAATCCCAGCCGAATATGGGCAGCAGGCAGGGGACACCTTATATTGGTTGCAAGCCAATTGTTCCTGACAAGGAGACAGATAATCATTGACACCCACACCCATACCTAGGGGCAATTTAGAGTGTTCAACTGGCCTAGATGCATGTTTTGGGCATGTAGGAGGAAACCAGAGTACCCCCAGAGAACATGCAAACTCCACACATGAAGGTCCGAACCCCCTGGGGATTGAACCATCCATCTCATAAATGCGACAGTTTTAATGGTATTTTGCTGGTGGCCAGGAAGTCATAGTCAGTTACTTTTGGGTTTATTCTGGGATGTTACTATATGTTCATTAAGCATTTAATAGGTAATGAAGTTATAATTTAATTTGTCAGGACACTTTCACCCCACAGCTGCTTTCAAGGCCAGTTAATTGTTTTCAGGACTATTGACCGAACAGGACACCATGTTCCAGGCCGAGACTGTTGATCTGAGTTGGCAATGAAGATCTACGAGGGACTCTTAAATTGCTTTGACTTGGATTCCGGCAGATGGCGATAATCGAATCAACTTCCGAAAATACTCGCATTATTGTTTAAAAATATGGTCGCTCTGTTTACCTTATAAAGAATTTATTATGCTTATTTGTGCAAATTCTTACGCAGTTGTTTTGGTTCCGATCTAATATGAGATTTTTGTGGCAGTTGTTTTTTGACCTTAATGGTGTTATTCTGCTAGCTTATGCAATTGTTTGAATCAGATTACCTTAAATGTTTTGATTATGCGCTGACTAAATTGACAGAGGAAGATGCCGTTTCTTTAGAATCATCCTGGACGAGGGCGAGTTGGGAGTGATTTTCCTTGCAAGTTGTAGCCAGTGTATGTTAATGATGTCTCCCTGCTTTGATTAAAGTGTATTAATAATAAACCTATCAGTTACCATAAGGTATGTAAGCATTTATAACTTTTTATGCGCGCTGCACATTTACCTGTCTAGTTGCATTGTTAATGTGGCTAGTGTTTCTTTTTGAGCAAATAATAGTTTTATCAGGAAAATAGTAAATAGGTGTTATGCAGGAAATTGCTCCAACACAAACAATGCCGAGATAAGCCCCTATTTTTTCCCGTCTGACCAAGCCGTGAGCTGAGTGGAATGAGCACAAAGAAGGAAGTGTAAATAGCCTATTCAAGTCTTTTGATTAAGACATTTTACTGAAAACTGCTCTGAGCAAGTGACAAATTATGTGTTTGCAATCAAATATTGTTAACAATGACCTGGGAACCAAAACAACAAGGCATGAGACCACAGGTGTCAAACTGATTCCAGAAAGGACCACGAGCGTGCAGATTTTCCCCCCTACTGAAACAGCGCAGACAGTTAGGCCAATGAGGAGGTCTGATTATAGTTGTAAGAGAACAGATAGGTGAAAAGGTCGTTTGGAATGAAAACCTGCAGCCACTCGGCCCTTTCTGGAATGAGTTTGACACCTATGCATTAGACATTGCAGGCCTGGGATCACCAAAAGTAAAAATGTATTTTATTTGCTTGTGCTGTTTTACAACAAGATCCCAGATGCAAGTGGCTAAAATAAGTTGAGCTCTGAGCTATCTCTGTCAGGAGTGGCTCATTTGTCACTCCTGGCTTGCCGTCAGGTCAGAGGAGCTGCAGACAATCCTTGATTGCCTCCTGGTGTGGGTATTTAAGCACCACACAAAGGATGGCTCATTGTCGGATCGTTCCTGCAGTTCCTGCATGCGTCCTGCATGCTGCTGCATATTCCTGCATGTTCCTGCATGTTCCTGCATGTTCCTGCATGTTCCTGCATATTCTTGCATATTCCTGCACATTCCTGCACATTCCTGCACATTCCTGCACATTCCTGCAGATTGCTGCATATTCCTGTTTTGGTTCCAAGCCTTTGTTGATTTGTGGATCCCCTTTGATTTATTAAAGATGTTGTTTTGAAGCTAACTGCCTCGTTCCCCTCCTGCTTCCCTCGCCTGGGTCCTAATACATTCCCGATCACGCCACAACGACGCGGCGCGATCGTAACAATCTCAGTCATCTGGCAGGGGCTCTGAGATGAGCCGCTACTCCTATGCATCGAGAGGAGAGAGATGAGGTGGCTCGGGCATCTGATTAAGATGCATCCTGTACACCTGCCTGGTGAGGTGTTCCATGCAGGTCCCACTAGGAAGAGACCATGGGTCCGATCCAAGACATGAGAGACTATGTTTCCCGGCTGGCCTGGGAATGCCTTGGGATTCTCCCGGAATTGGTAAATGAAGTGGCTGGGGATATAGTATAAATCTGGTCCTTGGATAAACGGGATAAATCAGTTGAGTCGAGTGGGATAGCACGTAAACTAGCAAACCTATCCAATGTAAAGTCACTTTTTTCCATATAAATAGTATAGATATCCATTCTATTTAGATAGTGCATTGGTTCAGTAAAAAAAGATATACTGATATTAAAATGTGTTGTTGGGGGAATTTGGATTATGCAGCCGCTGTGACATGCGTGCAAAAAATTCTCTGCTTTAATCCAAGAAAATAGAGAGGTCAAATTCCCCTGGAAATACAATTTGTAAATTATTTTTTTTAGTATAAAATCCCATTGTCAGAAAATCTTTAGTGTACAATAAAGAATAAACTTGGTGCTCATGTTGTCGTTTGTGTTTTTGTTTTTGTGGTCAAAATAATAGAGCTAACCAAAGACCGTTGCTGTTACAAAGAATGTGAGAAGAGGAAAATACAAAAAAAAGGTAAAAAATAGTTTGTGACCTAGATTGAGTCATTTGCTGTTTTGTGGATTGATTGAAATTGCTTTTATAAATCAAAGCAGCGTTGTGATTGCAATTTTGTTCGTCCAACAGCCAGGCTTTAAGATGATTGGCGAAGAGGTTCAGAGACAGGAGTTCACAGAGAAGCTGCTTTGGCTGAAAGCACTCTTTTTGAAGGGAACTACACAGCCACCTCTAGAGCCAGCCCTTGTTGATGCATTGGATTTTTTTTGTACAAAATCTTTCAGTGGAGGAGGGGCTTTGTGTTGGAAGAATGTGTAGACTAAGGTGCCATCTGCATACATATTTAACACTATTGTTCAAGTTCACGCGTTTGTTTCTTTAATACCTGACAGTAGTGGTGTGTTTTTGGCTTTCTGTCCAATACTTTCAACGCCTGCTTATAAATGGTTTCAATTGCTTTTAGTGTTGTTTTGCAGGCCGATGAACAACTTGTTAGGCAGTAAATGATGTGTGACTCATCATACAAACAGATTACAAAGTAATGACAATTTGAAGTCCCCTTATTTAGCAAGTATCTGTCAACGCTATGATTTTTTAACGACAACCTTTTGTACTTAAAGAGGCATTATGGGATGCCCCCATGAAAAAAATGGCTTGGAGGCACAAACCATTTTGACACATACATATACACACAGTGCCGAAATCGCAAAGAAGTAAAACAAATGTCAAACTTCCTTACAACAGCCTATTTTGATGTCTAGAAATCTCCATATTTCCTAGGCTACGAACCCCAACACTTTAGATACCCTTCTAAACCAATCTGTAGATATTTTTAAAAAATAGTGTTATGCTCTTGCCATCTGGTGTGAAACAGAGGTGCACTATGTGCGTTACTTCTCTTCAGCACAGGTTAGTCACGACACAACCCTGAGTTTTGTTAGTGTGTTCTGCTGGCTTCTGACTCAGGCACAGTTTTTAACGTCCTCCCTTGGAGGCATAGGAAAGGAGTGTTCTACAGCAAAGAATGCACATGCATGCACCTGCTATTAAAATACTGCATTCAATGTCCAAAAGGGATGGAGAAAAATCAGAACAAATTACTAATGAGTGCCTTAGGCCTATTAACCCCAACATCACTATAATGTAAAACAGTAGAACTTGGTATTTTATATGTCACTGCATGCTCAAATCAATGCTAATATATTAGGGACAACTTTCTTTGTTTGTCAGCTAAAGATGAATGAAAATACAATACCAGTCCAATCATTTAAATTCAGGAAAGGACTCCCTGAGGTCAATGTGGGACTTTATGTAAATAGAAATATTAACGAACTAATTCATAAGCTCTTATGATAAACTAAAATACCTTAAAAAACATTTTGGGCAACTTCGGCACTGATGTTCTTGCAAATTTTGTAATATGACATAAAAGTTGATAAAAAAAGAAAACAAAAATACAACTCTTCTCTTCATGGAAAATACTGAGCCTTCAACATTCATGTTTTCGCCATGATTACCGCTTACGTCTGAATTCCACTCACCTGAAAGGACTGTGAATATGGCGGCAAAAGCATTGAGCTTCAGGCCATCGATGACGTTGCCAAACTGGCACACTTCAATCGACATAAGGATGCCCCCTGTGGCCAGGAGCATGATGTACAGGCACTCTGCCACGATGCAAAGCCACAGCACCCCTATGGAAGTTGAAGATAGTAAAGAAGTAGAGGAGGAAGGCCATTTTCAAGGTTCTGTAGTGAAGAGGGATGTGCAAGAGTGACTGATGCAGGGTAAGGTGTGTAGGCAGTGAAATTGGAAATGGAGGTAGGGAAATTGAAGAATATGGGATGAGTAAGCAAGGGCAATGGGAGAGGACATGCAAAGAAGGGGGTGGGGAATGAGTCTGTAAAGGTGTATGGTTCACCGTTACCCATATGATTAACCTTCAGAGACAGAGTAAGGATATCCAGATCGAATGAGACACATTGCGTAAAAGGATGGAAGTATCCCAGTGTATTACAGTACAAATTCTGCAAATTGTTAAAGCCATAGAATTTTAGCTATGGTGCTATTTCAATATTTATTATCACATAAACCAGGAAGATACTGTGACTCAATTTACTAGTTGTTTTTATATGAAGTATGTGGAGTTGTTTTGCAATTTTCTTTGACTTGAAAGCACGTTTGAAATACAAGTATATGTAGAGCATCAATAGCAGATGGTCACTGATAATCATTGACTGATGATCATTATATGCCCCAAAATTTTAAATGCGTACTGGCAGATATGAGCAAGTGACTGTATTGCAAGACAGTGACTTGAGTAAGCACCATTCTAGTAACCGCGATGAATTCAGGATTAAATTCACAGTACCCCAGCTGTGATGTGTCATTTACAATGACAAAATCGTTTTTTTCCACCAGTCTGGGTTTTATTGGATTGTTAAAAAGTTCCTGTTCATGCTCAAGCATGCTGTATTGACTGATTTTTTTTAATTATTTTTTTTTAACCACTGATGAGGACTTCAACATTGATGATGCAAAATAGGATGTCAGTTGTAGCTATGTGCCTTCATTGTTTCAAGCAGTTTTGCAAACATCTCCAGCAAGAGTGTGCCAAACTCGTGACCGGACGTTTGGTCGCCGGACGTTTGGTCGCCCGGACGTTTGGTCGCCCGGACGTTTGGTCGCCCGGACGTTTGGTCGCTGGACGTTTGGTCGCCCGGGTGAATATAATTTTGAGAGCTGGTTTCAACAGTAGATATTTAGATATTAAACTCTCTCTCTAATGAATATAATTTTGAGAGCTGGTTTCAACAGTAAACTCTCTGTCATGTTGTCAAACGTCCAGCGACCAAACGTCCGTTCTACCAAACGTCCGGGCGACCAAACGTCCGGGTGACCAAACGTGCGGCGACCAAACGTCCGGCGACCAAACGTCCTGGCGACCAAACGTCCGAGTACCGTTAAACTCGGGTTGGTTTGCGGGCTAAATTAACGTCAGCTCGATTTCATTTGGGCCGGACCATTTTAGATATAATATTTAGATATTTTTTAGAAAACTGGATTAAAAGAAATGGATCAAAAATGGATCCCTAAATATTCTTTTTTTTATTGATCTAAAAAAATTTAAAGCTTTTTTTCTTAGTAAGGGAAACGTCTTTTAATCATTTGATTTTCATTTCAAAGGAAACCAAACATTTTTTTAAACTATGTTCAATAATAGTGGAAAACATAATTTTTTTATATACTATTTATCTTTAGATTTTACAACATGCTTTTTGAACTAAAAACACAAAAACAAAAACATTGGATTAAAAAATAGCAATTATTGATTTAAAAAAGGAAAAATTAGGAAATATGATATACTACTTCTATAATCTTCATTCAAAACAGAAAGTTGGCACTCAAGATTTACTTTCGCGGGCCGCACAAAATGATGTGGCGGGTCAGATTTGGCCCCCGGGCCGCCACTTTGACACCAGTGATCAACAGCCAGCTGACTCTATAGTGCTTCCCATTAATGTTGTCTACAATAGATTGCTAACTGAAAAATAGCAAAAGAGCTTTTAAGTGTCCCCTGGAAATCCATATGCAGCCATCTGGCATTTTTGTACGGTATCTCTTTCCTATGGCTGTAGGTTTGCTCATTTTCTATTTACTACATACATATGAAGCCCGCTGAGATATATTTACGCGTTGTTTGCCAAACTCAGTTTGTATCAGAATAATGGTTTACATCAGTTAAATATATTTCACTGAAGAAAATTGAAGAAAATCACTTCATCAGCATGAACATTGAGGAGGGAATAACATGAAGGATTCATTCCAGGAGCACAGCTGAGGAAGCTGATAAGGCGCATGAGAATGAATCAGTGTAAGAGATCGATTTTCACCCCCTACCTCACAGAAGGTAAATTAGTGTTAAGTGGTAACAGCGTACAGTGTAGCATTATATTGGAGTAAATATGCAGTGGGGGACATAATGACTTATGTTAGAGGGGAGAAGAAAAAAGGGTTCATGGACTGCTGGCAAATGCAATTTAACAACTCTACATTAAAATCGTCATACATTTGCTTTTGTATATCTCAGATATAGCATGATCAACCAAAGATCCTCGACTGACAAACACAAGCCAATCCAAGATGTTACTACAGTGGTACCTTGACATACGATCTTAATCCGTTCCGGGTCTGAGATCGTATGTCGAGCTTTTCGTAACTCGAGCGAACGTTTCCCATTGAAATGAATTAAAAACAAATTAATTCGTTCCAACCCTCTGAAAAAACACCAAAAACAGGATATTGGATTGGAAAAAATGTTTTATTTCTTCAAATTCGCCATCTATTAACAAAGTAACATAACTAGTAGTTTAATAGTAATAAAATGTGTTTAAGAGAAGTAAAATTAGACGCATTTCGCGGAGGGTAGAGACAGCGACATACACGGAGGCGGGGGTGTTCGTGGGGACTTTATCCACAACGCACTCGCAAACGAACAAACACATTTGAATTAACATGGATTAATATATAAAGACACTCAAACATATGTTTAATGTAACTTTACACAAAACTGAATTCTAATTTTGTTTTAATCTTTTTTTACCTTCGTTCTGGCCGGGTTAGTTGTTTGCCATGCCTCCACCCTCACGTTCGCTATCGATGGGCTGTTTGCTGTTGTATTCCCTTCAAAATATTCCGAAAATGATGCACACAGATGTCCTCACAATAGGATAACACACGGCCACTTGCCAATGAGAAGTAGTCTTGAATTAGCGATCGCTCCGCCAACGGGAGCTAACATGCTAAGGGGGGAAACAGGAAATGCAACCTCCTACCCACGTATTGATTGTGGGTAATGAAGTTTTATTCTGAGAAAGGGTGCCATTGGCAATCGGTGTTGTGTGCACGAGTATACTTCATTACCCGGAAAGCCCTCTTTTTGCCCGCACATGCGCATTGTGCGTTTCCTGGTCCATGTGTAGGCGAAAGAAACCGTTCAGTGCTCGTAGATATCTGTTATACACGAAAGAGATGCGGCAAAAAAGACTGCGCTACAATGATAAACAGCCTCTCATGTCATGGCCACCTGGCTTGGTCGCATCTCGAAATTTTGATCGTATCGCGGGCAAATTATTCGATCGAAATTTTCGTCGTTCCACGAGCATGTCGTACCACGAACTGATCATAGGTCGAGGTACCACTGTATACTGGTAATTGTATTAAAACTTTTTCCATGTACAAAAAAAGGAAGAATACAATTGTATAAATGGTTGAATATCCATACAGTAATATATTGACATACGAAGGTCACAACACACGAGAAATTTGAGATAAGAGGGAAATTCTGAGCAAATTTTTGCCTTGAGATATGAGCATGCGAGATGGTTGCATTTTTTTTTACTGGAGATAGAGTGACCGAGTTGACAATCTGCGAAAAAGCGGGATCTACATGGACTTGAAAGCAAAGGAAGCATCTGAAAAAGACACCATCGAAACCCTTCTAAGCGAGTCTTGGCTGGTTTGATAATTTTAAAAAAAGAACTGGGAAACACCTGGTTCAGAGGCATGGAGAATCAGGAAGTTCCGATTCCAAAGCCACGGTGGAATACATTAACATCTTTGCCTCGGTTATCGCACAAGAAGGTTTAAATTTAGTGTAATGTGAGATTTCAACTTATTTTTAAGTGTGTGCATAGTAATCTAAGTTCATGTAAGTTAAATTTAAGCTTTATGTTATGTTACGAGCACGTTTCTGTCCACCAAGTCTCTCCGTAAATCTGTACTGAGTAATGACACATTTTAGGATTGAAGATCATAACCACTAGATAGGTATTTGTTACTTTGTGTGTAGGCGGTGAATTATAACATTGTAATATCCATTTTTTGGTGTTGTTTCAGAGGGTGGAAACGGATTAATTTGTATTTACTTATTTTCTATGGGAAAAATTGATTTGAGATACGAGTAAATTGACATGCGAGCTCTTTCCGGGAATGCATTAAGCTCGTATGTCAAGGTATTACTGTACTAACTTTACAAGCACACATTGAATAAATACATTTTAGCATGTTGCTCAGCGACACTTGCCAACATCACATCTGTTGGTGCTTGATGCCCTGGTCTAATATATAAGTATAGTTCTGTCTTGGAGCATCTTGTATATCGGAATGAGGGAAGGAGCTTCTCTTAGACTGTCTAATTGAAAAGAGGGTATTTATCTGCCATCTTGTCAGATTTATTGGCAATCATAAAGCTTTTGGGCTAGAGTCTGAATTGCCTTTCTCTTTATTGTTACCACTTTTGGCAAATAAATGCATCGTGCAGGTAATAGACCAATCAGACATCAAGTTAAATCATGAAAAGTAAAATATTAATGTGTATAAATATTCATTGTGGGCTTACCTCTTTCATTTGATGGTGTAATATAGATAAAACTCCTGCAATTTTCACCTGCAAGACAAAGCATTCTATTGTGACTCGTGCTTTATTTTCACATCGCTTATTAGCATTCGCTTTAGAGGATTCAGTCTTGGCATGTTTAGTCAGGATAATCCAGTTTGATCAATGAAAGTATTTCCTCAGTGTAAGTAATGCCCAACCATTCTCAAAACTAGTTGCTTTCCATCTTGAAATATAGAAGTGTTCTGGGATTTAAAGGATTTCTTTGTGTACACCAGAAATGTTTAAGAAATGTTGTTGGTGTTGTGAAGGCATCATGTTGATCCCAGGTGGTTTAGGAAGTTAAATGGCATTGCGACATATAGTGTTGTTGAGAGAATAAAACATCAACCTTAACTTAGACATAGAAATCCATCCATTTTTTTGTTAAACGTTTGAGTTTGAGTTTAGACTTACTGGCAAAAGCCTGCAAGGGTAGCCAGCCAAAAGATATTTGAATTCTATTGAAGAAGCAACAAAGATTCTGGCAAATAATTCAATTGTTAGCAATGATTATTAATTAACACACAATGGTTTTTAGTTAGTATATCTGCCTCACGATATCAGCGTTTAAACCACTCTGCCTAGGTTTGCGTTTATATTTTCTCTATATGTTTTGCATTGGGGCAGCACGGTGGGTTGAGTGGCTAGCGCGTCGGCCTCTCAGATGTAGGGTCCTGGGTTCAAATCCAGGTTTAGGTAATATAATATATTAGGTAATATTCATCATGAAATGATAGTTGCCCTGCGATTGACTTGACACCGATTCAGGGTGTCACGCACCTGGTGCCTGTTATTGGCAAGGATGGGCTCCAGAGCCCCCCACGACCAGAGGATAAGCTGTTTGGACAATGAAGGAATGAATTAAATGTTAGCATCATCTTGTAGATCAAATTTAAAGTTTGTAACAAGCTTTAAACATGTCTGTTTTTTTGTTTGTTTTTTATTGAAAATTGAATATTTTATTATCGAGCATAGATGCCAATTGCTCTATTATGATGCCTTTTCATACTCTAATCTCTCCTGTTGCAGTACACACAGAAAAAAACAAGCAAAACATTCATTCATTTTTTTCATTCATTCATTTTGAATGATTCTCATTAGGGTCACGGGGGCGCTGGAGCCTACCCCAGGTGACTTCGGGCCAGAGGCTGGGGACACCCTGAATCGGCAGCCAGCCAATCGCAGGGCACGAGGAGACAGACAACCATTCACACTCACACTCATACCTAAGGGCAATTTAGAGTGTCCAATCAGCCTACCATGCATGTTTTTGGGATGAGGAAGGAAACCGGAGAGCCGGAGAAAACCCACACAAACCTGGGGAGATGAAAACACAGTGAGGGCCGACCTAGGATGGAACCCTAGACCCCAGAACTGTGAGTCTGCAGGAACAACCATTAACCCCCTGGCTGCCTGTCTTTAAACTGTCACACGAAACTTGGGTAGTCTTTTTTCTTTAGAAAATTTCTAAATTATCAACTTTGATCATCCTCAATATCAAATGAAATAGAATGCTTTACATTGTGCTGTCCAGTAGTTGTACTGTGATAACGTGTCTCCCACCACTCAAACAAAATAGATCAGGTTTTGTGCATTCGACAACTGGCAGAAGAGGAAAAAAGAAAGAAGTTCAAACAATTTACCAGTCATGTTGATGTTCTGCTCGCAGGAGAACCAGATCCCGGTGTGAAACTTCCTCATCACATACTTGTCTTCACCGGTCTCCCAGATGTACTGCACCAACCTTGTGTCGTTTAAATTGGAGCTATTAAATCTGATGCAAAACGACTGCTTGGTAGTTACCGGACCGGTGCAGAATGGCTTGACCACTTTGCGGGTACCGGCGCACCAGTGGCTCGTTCCAAGAGCCGACACCGCGAGCAACAAAGCCAGAAAGTTCAAGGTGAGAGCCAGCGATGCTCTCCGACGCCGGTCTATCCCCATAGCAGCGTGACAGCGGAGGAATGAAGGCGTCCAATTTAATCCCGGTTTCAAGTGATTTCTACTCCTCAAATCATCATAATCCGATTATCACAGATAATATATCCATGGGTAAGTATTGTGTGGATTTGATGTGCGCCTCTCACATCTGCTTCTCTTCTGCAGCCCACTCGCTCATTTTGTACAGTGCGTTTCGTACACAGCCCCCACCCTCTCAAACACGCACAGAGGCGCGCACATCTAATCAGAGAGCATCAATGACCACATCTCCCAATCCAATCAATATGTCCATATAAAAAAATGTCACAAAATTTACTTAACGCCCTAGGCAAGTTTTTTTCCCCATTTCATTTCCTGAATTGCTTATCCTCACAAGGGTCGCGGGGGTGCTGGAGCCTATCCTAGCTGACTTCGGGCCAGAGGGGGGGCACCCTGAATTGTTGGTCAGCCGATCACAGGGCACAAGAAGGCGGACAACCACTCACACTCATACCTAGCGGCAATTTAGAGTGTCCAACCAACTGATCATGCATGTTTTTGGAATTTGGGAGGAAACCAGAGTACCCAAAGAAAACCCACGCGGGCTGGGTAGAACATGCATACTTCAACCAACCTGGATTTGAAACCAGGATCCCAGAATGACTAACCACTCAATCCCCCCTGGCAACTGGAACTTTTATTTTATAAAAAGCTTGGACTTTAAAACTGTTGTTATCTTCATTTGTAACGGTACTCGGACGTTTCGTCGAAAGACGTTTGGTCCCCGGACGTTTGGTCCCCGGACGTTTGGTCCCCGGATGTTTGGTCGACCGGACGTTTGGTCGACCGGACGTTTGGTAGAACAGATCTTTGGTAGAACGGACGTTTGGTTACTGGGTTGTTACTGTTGAAACCAGCTCTCAAAATTATAATCATGAGAGAGAGTGAGTTTAATATCTAAATATCTAATATAAAAATATCAACAATAAACTCTGTCATAATTTGACAGCGAGCGAACCCGGCGACCAAACGTCCGGTCGACCAAACGTCCGTTCTACCAAACGTCCGGTCGAACAAACGTCCGGTTGAACAAACGTCCATTCTACCAAACGTCTGTTCTACCAAATGTCCGTTCTACCAAACGTCCGTTCTACCAAAGGTGCGGTCGACCAAACGTACGTTCGACCAAACGTCCGGGGACCAAACGTCCGGGGACCAAACGTCCGGGGACTAAACGTCCGGGGACCAAACGTCCGGGGACCAAACGTCCGGGGACTAAACGTCCGGGGACCAAACGTCCGGGGACCAAACGTCTTTCGACGAAATGTCCGGTCACGATTTGGAACTAGTATTAAATTAGTTATATGACTGTATACATGGATATTGTTGGTATACAAAAGTAAAGAAATTCAAACATAAAAAATGTCACATGCCCTGCCTGAGCGAGATAAAATTGATGGACACCACCCACCCTATGCTGAAATCAGCAAGATTTTCTGGACACACTATATACAGTAATTCCTCAAATATTGCAGATAATGTACACCAGAAATGAGCGTGATAATAGAAAAACCGGGAATTAGGATCACACCTATTATTACTATATATCATATTACATGTTTTTCCGCCTATACAAAAGTACTAGTACACAAGTACAATTATCATCTTTCTCACCCCATCTCCCTTGCGTAAATATGGACGGGCACAGGGCGTACAGGTTGGATTTTTTAACGTGTTATTTTTGCCGGAACAAAAAGCGAATGATGACAATCGATATTAAGCACGAAAGTATCAAAAAACATGAGTGGTGTACGCGTGACTGAGCTGGCTCACCAATACGAGAGGAGTACTTTGACAATACGTACCATCCTTAAGCAGAACAATGCTATAAAGGGTATCAAGCCTTCCAAAGGACTAACCATAATTTCCTATCTGCACAGTGACATTCATAACGAGATGGAGAGCCTTCCTTTAATATGCATAAAAGATAAACAGTTAGCGGCAGATAGCGTGACCGAGTCAATAATATGTGTAAAAGCCAGTGGAATTTACATTGATTTAAAAGCAAAGCAAGCATCTGAAAAAGGGGAGCCTTCAACACCACCAAAACCCTTAATTTAAGTTACATTTATGTTTATGTTATGTTACGGGCGCGTTGCCATCCGTCATATCTCTCTCTCTCTCTATCTCTCCTCCGTGTACTCCGCGTTGTACTGAATAATGTCACATTTTAGTATTGAACATCATAACCACTAGATAATTATTTGTTACCTTGTGAGTAGATGGTGAATTGAACAAATACAAAGATGTTTTTACATTGTAATATACTGTTTTTGGTGTTTTTTTCAGAGTGTAAGAACGGATTAATTTGTATTTAGTTAATTTCTATGGAAAAAGTTTATTTGAGATACGAGTAAATTGACATACGAGCTCGGTCCCGGAACGCATTAAGCTCGTATCACAAAGTATGACTACTTTCAAGTAGGTGTTTTTTTTTGCAATCTACCGACATAACAGGACGTTTGAATGAGTAAAAAAATAGAAGTGCATAAGGTGTGTTTTGGTTGAGTTGTCCACTAAGCCGTGATGATACATTGTTTTGGAAAATGACTGTCAGAGTAAAGCAAGGTAATTGCGACCCAGTCCAACCTTTGCTCTCTGGTGTTTTGGTGGAAATATTCATCCTCCACCTCTAACCGGTCTCTTCCGGTCCAGACGGCCTCAGCTCCAGACTACTGAGAGAGAGAGTGTGCGGATCAGCTTGGTATAGTGATTCTGCATATTTTCAACCTCAGCCTCAGTCTGCAGAAGGTCCCCACCTTGTGGAAAACTTCCTGCGTGGTCCCAGTTCCTAAGACTGCGTACCCCAGGGAGCCAAACCACTTCAGGCCGGTAGCATTAACCTCTCACCTGATCAAGACATTGGAGAGAATCATCCTCAATCACCTCAGCCCCCTGATGAATGCAGAGCTGGACCCTCTGCAGTTCGCCTATCGTCCAGGCATTGGTGTGGAAGATGCTACCACCTACCTGATGCACAGGTCTCTTTCACACCTGGAGAACGCGGGAAGCACGCTGAGAATGATGTTTTTTGACCTCTCCAGTGCCTTCAACACCATTCAGCCGGTTCTACTGAGAGGGAAACTGGAAGAGGCTGGAGTAAGGAACCACCTAGCCGCATGGATCATCGACTTCCTCACTGACAGACCACAATATGTGAGACTCCAGGACTGTACGTCTGATGTGGTAGCTTGCAGCACGGGGGCCCCACAAGGCACAGTGCTCTCTCCACTCCTCTTCTCCCTCTACACATCGGACTTTAAACATAATACAGACACCTGCCACCTCCAGAAGTTCTCTGACGACACCGCTATTGTTGGACGAGTGACGGACGGGAACGACCTGGAGTACAGGGGAGTCATCACAGCCTTTGTTGACTGGTGTAGGCAAAACCACCTCTACATCAACACCAGTAAGACAAAGGAAATGGTCGTCGATTTTCGGAGGAATCCTCAACAGACCACTCAGGTGAACATCCAGGGTACAGACATTGAAATCGTGGAGAATTTTAAGTACCTGGGTGTTCACCTCAACAACAAACTAGACTGGTCCACAAACACAGATGCCCTGTACAAGAGGGGCCAGAGCCGCCTCTACCTACTGAGGAGTCTACGGTCCTTTGGAGTGTGCAGGACACTGCTGAGGACTTTCTACGACACTGTGGTGGCCTCTGCAGTGTTTTATGCAGTGCTTTGTTGGGGATCCGGGAGCACGGAGAGGGACAGGAACAGGCTGAATAAGCTGGTCAGGAGGGCCAGCTCTGTTCTGGGCTGTCCTTTGGACTCTGTGGAGGAAGTGGGAGAGCGGAGGATGCTGACCAGGATGATGTCCATCATGGACAGCACCTCCCACCCCCTGCATGAGTCTGTGGAGTCCCTCCGAAGCTCCTTTAGCAATAGACTGCGGCACCCTCATTGCAGGAAGGAGCGCTTCCGCAGATCCTTCCTCCCATCAGCTGTCAGGCTCTTTAACAAAAAAATGGCTTTGTGTTAAGACCTACCGTATGCATGCATGTACATTTATGTGTATGTATGTATGTATATATGTCCTAAGCAACACGCTTATTTGATTATATATTTATTCATGTATTTATTTCTTGACCTACTTATTACCTATCTATTACCTATCTATTTATGTCTAAAATGCCTTTCCTATTCCTGCATCCTCACCCTCTTGCCACTGGAACAACGAAATTTCCCGAATACGGGATGAATAAAGTTATCCAATCCAATCCAATCCAATCCAAACCTAAGCAACCTCGCTGTCTAAGTGCATAAATATCTCACAACATGCTGCAGACTGTCTGATCTGGCCTTGGGCAAGAGAGCAGCTTCAGGGAGCATTTTATGCCTTTGGAACATTCGTAATATTCTATTCTTAATCCAACAAATTTGATTCATTTATCATGACTAAAAAAACTCAAGTGTATGGGAAAACAGGAAGAACGTAAAGCAGTGTTGTCCCAGATGACAATGTACTTTTATGTCCTGTTGTAGTATATTGCTGGCTAAAAGTATTAAAGTCATAAATTTGTTTGAACCCTAGTTCTTGCCCACAAAAAGTGACATACATTACAGTGTCAAAACTGTCTACGTTCATGCCGCAGGTCATTTCTGATTTCTTCTCCCATACGCGATAATTTCAAGCAATATGAAGACTACAATTCCGATCTTTTCAAATCTAACATGGGCCTCCTGTGGATATTAATTGGTTATGTTTCTGAGGCCCTCTGAACGCTCATTCCTACACATTTGTGAGGTGATTTAGCAATGGCCGAAAAAGACACAAGCACAGATTATGCTTCTTGATGCCACACATATCAGGTTTTAAAAAAAATGGGTCCGGTATCACAAAATCCTCAAAGAGTCCCGTAAAAGCTTGATGGCCAAGACCTCCTGAAGGGAATATAATTACTTTAACACGTGACATCACAGATGTGTTCTTTTTCCACTGCAAGTCATATATATATTTTTTTACTTTAAACAGCTACACAAAATTAACACAAACTGTGAATATGGTATCACAGCCTGCATTGTAAATGTATCATTATGTATGTTGTGTGACAGTTCATAGATTTACAGTGTCCAAGCAAGGTCTGGGGATTACCCATTTTCAAAAGTGGGGAACAGACAAGGGGGAGGAGGACCATGATTCATGATGAAATAAAAGCCATGATAGGCAAGAGCGGTGGAGCCATAATCTCACAGAGCCAAGGGAAGGTTGCCATGGACAGAACGGTGGAGTTTAGAGCCATTTCAGAATTCTTTTTGCCGAGCGCTATATATGGCACCCTACCAACCCCTGTGAACCTTCACAGATGGGAAATGAGAGACGACCCAATGTGAAAGCTTTGTGGGGGAAAAAGGACCACGGCACACATCTTGGTAGGACGTAACATCGCTCTGCCCCAACGTAGATACAGGTGGCATCAAACAATGTTAACTGTGCTGGCTAAAATCGCAGAGTAAAAAATACCCCAGAAAGGACATATTATGGACAAGTGGCTATTTTTCCATCACATTTGTCAAGGAGGGAGAAATGCCAGCTCAGTTCAATAATTGTAACTGATTGAACCATCTCAGACCAATGAACTTTGAAATTGTTGACAGCAGTGCGACTTACTTAAGTTTCTTGTTGGGTAGGGAATGGGAAAAAGGAGATAAGATGGAAGCCAGGAGGGAGGGAGCACACTGCTCATCCGCCAGGGTGTTGTGTTTGAGAGTTGAAACACGCAGTAAATCCTGGTAACCATTTGACAGATCATGGTTTAAGGCTTCTGCCATTTGACGTCATCTAAGTAATGTTACTAAACTGATTTGTTGTAAAAGCCATTTTGTTTTTTTAATTTGGTTTGGTGTCAATTCAGAAGAAACTACACCAATGCATTCCTAGGACTATGTTGCATAATGTCAATTTTGGAACATTTTAACATTTATTAAATATCAAGGCTCAGAGTGGAGCTAAATCACTACACATTCATGCTACAGTAAAAAAATAACTTGATAAAATAAAACCAAAATTATCTTTACAGCTCATTGAGTAGGTAGTGGAAGCCTCCCATTTGACCTGTAACAAGCTTCCCTCCAGACTCTCGTTAAATCATCTCAACCTTGCGCTGAGGATGATGATGCTCATTCCGTTAGATGGTCTGGAGTGACTGTAACGACCCACAGCTCTTTTGTGTCTCATTTGATAAAATCATCAGATAGGTGGCAAGGTTAGAAATGCAGTTAAGGCTTATTTGCCATGGTTGCGGCTCACATGGCGCATAAATCATAATAGCGAAGTGAAATATTGTGCAATAACCATTGGTGGCTTTCAGTCACATGCTCACTCTCATGGATAAATGTCAGACTTTGGCTTACTGATGAACTCATCTGAAGTGTAAACAAATTTTAGTTTAAATGTAATTTAACGAGCGTGAATGGTCGTTTGTCTCCTTGTGCCCAGCGATTTGCTGGCCACCAATTCAGGGTGTCCCCCGCCTCTAGCCCTAAGTCAGCTGGGATAGGCTCCAGGACCCCCTGCAACACTAGTGAGGATAAAGCGGTTCAGAAAATGAGATAAGATGAGATGTAATTTTCAGCTGACTTTAGCCAAGTCAAATCTCCAGTTTGGTAAGTCGCATTACGAGAAAATGGAAATGGTTAGCAGGCTTTTGCAGATCCATGTTGGACTCATTATTTCATTATTCCCAGCAAAGGTTAACAAAACTCATGAACCCATTTTAAATTACATGGCTTTATTGGCCCAAGAAACCAAACCTTTGAGGCGAAATAATACACCGTATTTTCTCGCATAGACGCAATATATTTGTTGCTCAAAAAATAATGACTGAATCAAGGGTACGGCTTAAATGCGCACAAATTAGATTTGACATTCACGAAACTGCAAGGTGACAAGGACGAAACGCCATAAGGCAAGACAAATTAATTTTGACGTCTATGAATGAAATTCAAGAAAAAAAACCCATCTTGCATAAAATGTGAAAAAACTCACTTACTTGTGCCTGCCATTGTTAACTCAGGGGCCACCATTTTACCTAGGGATGACAAACTAGACCGCTACAGACTCACTTCCTGGTTGTACTGCTCATGTGACTTCCTTTTTGAATTTGTCTTCGTGGAGGCAACACACTAGGAATGTGCAATCCAGCAATCGATATCTTATGCGATGATTTTTCTTAAGATTTTCACTTCAAATTAACAGATTTGTACTACTATTAAAACGATAAATATAGAGGTGAAAATTGTGAATTAGGGGGCGTCTTATACGAGAGAAATTGTAAAATTCAACGATTTTAAGGCAATTTTAACGGTACGGCTTATATGCGAAGGTGGCTAATATGCAAGAAAATATGGTAATATCGTTAGAATTCACATGAATAAATGAATATTTTTAGTTTTCCGTAAAACCAGAACCGGTCAGATTCCGGAGCATGAACCAAATTCATAGTTTTTGACTGATATTTGGAGTTTCATGCTTTAGGAGGAAAAGAAAACTGGTGCTTTTATCTTGAAATTTGTGTTTTTATTTTGATATGTCAGTGTTTGCAACAAATTGTGACAGATTTTTTTTCCAACTCCATTCACAGCCATGTGTGTCACCTTTCATGGGCTCTAAATAGGATTCACTAGCAAGCCATTTCACTAGCCATTTGGAAAATGTACTGTGCTGTTTCTGCAGACATATATAAATTGAAAAAAAAGACAGATTATACCCAAAAAGTCGAACCCCAAATAAAGCCCAAAGGAACCTGAACCTAAGAACTAGTTAACCAAGTCTAGGTTTCAGATGGGATAAATATGTGTAGCACATGCAAATGAACTCCTGGAGTACGTTATAGTAATAATGATGATCTGACATCATGTTGAGATGGCTACATATTCTATTGCTGTCAACTCTGAAGTCATCGCTCAGCAAATGTCTGTGTCTCCATAATCAATTCTGGTGAGCTACGCACCTTACTAGGTCTGCTTTAATTGTTTTACAGTCACAGGTATCTGCTAACCTGACTGCTAGAAAGAAGGGCATTCAGTTTCTAAACACTGAGAGTGTTAATAAGAGTGTTTGTCTCTTTGACAGTACCCTGTCAAAATGTGATGAACTGACAACCAGTTTAGGGTCTAGTGGGTTTTATCACTTTTCCCAGTTCCCTGTGACCCTAAACCAGGATAAGAGTTTAGAGACAATAGATGAACAGATGAATATGTGGGTTTGGCCATAAGGATTGGATGGATTGGAGATTGGCTTACAGTATTTAATCATACACCCATCACACCAAATCCTATTTGTAATGTCGCTCATAATCATAACCGAGAGTGAAAATAATTTCTGCACCCCCACCCCCTTCATTGAGATAACAGAATGAGGTTCAGTGACCTACTTTCAAAACAAGATGTTTGTGTGAAGAATCTCATCAACAAGTCTTGTTTTTGAAATGTTTTTATGGGTCTCAGGTGGCAAAGCACATTCAACAATTACACTGAAGATGAGAGTTTCTAAGAGGGGAGAGTCAATGGTTCTGAGAAGAACAAAAACATCCCATATAACACCGACTGTGAGAAATAGGTTTGCCAAAGGCAAATAGATCCTACAGGGGTTGTTATCTAGTAAGAGGAAGTTTGGATACAGTGTTTTTCAAGTTAATTTTGAAAAGTAAAGAGTTAAAGCTATCGTTAATTCTCTGGAAAAAAAAATCCTAGTTACTCAATTATGAAAGTAACTATGTATGTTACTTTACTTTAAAAAGTATTAAATATTGTTTGGATGTCACCAATTCAGGGTGTCCCGTGCCTGGCACCCATAGTTATTTGGGATAGGCTCCAGCACAAGGGTGGCCAAATCCGATCCCCGAGAGCCCCTATTTTTTTTCCATATCTCCCTCCACCAACACACCTGAATCAAATAATCTGGATTGGTATCAAGCTTCTGGACAGCTTGTTGATGAGATGATCATTTGATTCAGGTGTGGTAGAGGGGGAGATATGCAAAACAGACTGGATAGGGGCTCTCGAGGACCGGACTTGGCCACCCCTGCTCCAGCACCTCCATTAATGTTTGTATTTCCACCCAGAAAAGCTTTCACTGTCAGTGTGATCCACACTTACCATTGCTCCGTACTTTTGTTCAAACCGACTGCATCGTAAACTAGATTTGTGTGTGTCTGTTAGTGAGCCATATTGCCATGGCTCACCACTTTATGGCTTTATTCTATTGCGGTAATGTACATTAAGTATCCAAATCAAAAATGTTCATCAATTTTCACGTTGAAATTCGCAAGCGGAAGACAGGGGACCGCCACTCAACTCAATGCTGAATACGAAAAATTCCGCTGTATAAGAATGGCCCCGCGAAGGAGAAGAATACCATTATTGATATGAAAGGTGAACACTGTTGGCATTATCTGAAAATAGAGCTCTCTGAGCAGACAAGACGGCTGGATGCCGCAAAGGAGCGGAGTGGAAGTTGGATTACTTTGAGTAATCGGCAAAGATCCTTAATATGGCACGTAGTTGTCAACAAAATGTCCTGGTGATTGATGACAACATGGTCATAGCCATTGAATTAGCCAATCATCTTGACGGTCAAACAGAAAAGAACCAGCAGTCACGACTCCCCTCCCCTTGTACGCCAAAAACCTCCAGTAGAGGCCCCTCCTTATGACGAGACAACACCTCTCAAATCTGACAAAGAGGATTTACTTGACATGGAATAAAACTCTCAAAAACCTGTGCACTAAATCATCATCTTCACTTCCCCTTAATCGTACTGTACAGGTCTCTCATCGTCATTTTTTCTGATTAAGATTAAGCAGAGAAGAGCTATTGTTAGGTGTGTACAGTACGTAAAGTACTTAAAGTACTTTACATAATTTACATATGCATATAATTGTGTAACTTTTAATATCTACACTTCTTGTTATTGTATGGATGTGAAAACATGTACGTATGATAGTAACAATAGGCACTCCTATTATTACTACCATACGTACATGGGGGTCTCAATTTAATGTGCAACATTCACTGTTCCATTTAGCACTGTTGGTATGCACAAGTTCACTTGAAAATTGTTGAAAAATGATGCTAAATCTCAAATTTTGTTTGATTGCATATACCACTGTGTTCAGCATGCTGCCTCGTGGTGTCGAGGTTCACTTGCCTGACTTCGGTGCGGGCAGGCGAGGGCTCGATTCCCGCTGGTGGCGTTATAATTGTTTGTGTGTATGGTCATTTGTCTCTCTGTGTGCTCTATGGCTGACTGGTGACCAGTCTGGGGTGTAGTCTGCCTGTCGCCGGAAGTCAGTTGGGTTAGGCTCCAGCAACCCCCGCAACCGGAAGATAAATTAAGTAAATAAAAAATGTTAGCTCCAGTGGACTGATTGCATTGATAAATGGGTTTTCTGCAGTCTGTATTGCCTTGTGTTAGTCTGTATTATGTTGCTCTTTTAATCAAATATTCACATGGTCAATTTACACACTTCATAATACACAGTTGCATTCTTGCTGTGCATGATCTATCAGCCAATATAGCAGCCCAAGCTGATCGATAAGCTTTTAGTTATGGTTCACTTGGAAACTAGTATATAGGTCCTGCTGGAACCAATCTTAATGCAATTCACTCCTTGGATGAATCAGTTATGCTGAACGCCATGCCTCTTTCCTTTGGGGATTATAATACAGATGACAATAATCAATTACTTCACTTTTACATTACAAACCTTAAAAATGATTGAACCATGACAACTGGATTCTTTTAGATAGTTTAGTTTTGAGTCAAATAAACTGCACATACAGTATGAAACCCTCTCCCTTCTAGGTCTACAGGTCTATTCTTGATTTCCAATGAAACATTTAAAACATGTAAACTTAATGCCCGAAGGTAGAAAAACTCTGAAGTGAAACCAATTTGCAAAATGCCCCTGCTGTATCATCCTCAAGCCCCCACTCAAAAAATAAAATGAATAATAACAGTATTAAAAATCTAGCAGCAGGCTGTCCATAAAATATTCACAGTTGAGAAATCCATACTATTCTGATACTATGTTTCTGAATTAACTGTCATAAAATGAGCCTAGATGCTCGTGATTATCTTTGCCCCCAAAACAACTCCAAACTGGTGTTATGGATGGATTGTATATGACAATCAACATTATGCCACATGATCAACAAAATCTAGACAGCATGATTTTGCAAGGAATACCTCATGCAAACATTCATTCATTCATCTTGCATACCGAAATTGCACTATTGAAACTGCAGAAATTAAATCATTGAGTTTCCTAGGTATCATAAACATAAATCTGGTTTAATGGGAGGAAAGTTAGTGAAATATTTTTGTATGTGATGTTGATAATCTTGCGTACTGCACACACACAACAGCAGTGCACGTGCAGTTTTTTTTTTATTAGTCACTGTGTCACATTTTAAAAATTTATTAAGATGTTAAAAATTGGTAAGGTAGATTAAGATGATTGGCAACAAACTAACTGTATCTGGTACTTAATATTTCGGATTTGAGGCTGCAATGAGCGTGTGCCGGATTATCTCCGCTTCCCCCACCTCTCAAACCACAATGAGAATTACTCAGAATTTAAGGAGAAATAAAAATAAAAAGAGATCGTGCTTGCCTGACCCCAAAACATTCCACCAGTAAATCTTAATTTTGACACTATCAAACAAGCCTGACACTGAATCAGGTGCAGTTCCTGTGAGTCATATGTCAGAGAGGCAGGAAGTTGGCATCAGTCTGAAAATCTCTGGTTTTATTGAAACACTGTGGTGTATTGGGTGAAACACACAAAGAGATGAATTGCTATCGATAAAATTGCTGATGTTGTATGTTAAAATCATACTAAATAAAGTGTTTGTGGGCAGTTCTGGTTCACAGCTGTAAATAATTTATACAAACATTTATAAGGCAAGGACAAATTTAATTTGTTTGAATCGATTACAATATCAGACACACAACGCCACAAGCCTGTTAATTTGGTAATATACTGTTTAAGTCTCATACCATTTCAAAAACAAAGTTTTATAACCTGAGCAGCGCTGCATTTTTTACGTTTTTTTTTGCTTTAATCAGAATAGAATTAAGATTAAAACAATGGGTCCAAAGCAAGCCGGTGCAATGAAAAGTAGTGAGAAGAAAAAGCCTATGATAACATACAATATTAAGCAACAAATGATAGTGTTGTATGCATGACCGAGCTGGCTCGCCAATACGAGAGTAGTACCCCAAGAATATGTACCATTCTCAAGCAGAAGGATGCTATAAAGATTTTCCGTTCAAAGTAACACATTTATACTCCTTATTAATTCCATGAATATGGAGGCAAAAATTGTGAATCAGGAGGCGTCTTATACAATAGAAATTGTAAAATTCAATGATTTTAAGGCAATTTTAAGGGTATGGCTAATATGTGAAGGCGGCTAATATGCGAGAAAATACGGTAGTTATGTTTTATGGGAAAAATTGATTTGAGATACGAGTAAATAGCTAGGTCCCGGAACACATTAAGCTCGTAACATCACTTGCTATATGCTTTCCACCACCATGCTTCACTGTTGGTATAGTCTTCTTTTGATGGAATGCTGTGCCATTTTTTCGGGAAATTTAATGGGCCCTACACCTTCCAATAAGTTCAACTTTTGACTCATCAGTCCTCAGAATGTTCTTCCAAATGTGTGGAGGATCATCAAGCTGTTTTTGGCAAACGTAGGACGCGCCTTTATATTCTTTTTGGCCAGCAATGGTTTTTGCCTTAGAACTCTGACAAAGATGCCAGCTTTGGCCATCGTTTTTCTTATAGTAGAGTCATGAACATTGACCTTAACTGAGGGCAGCGAGGCTTGCAGTTCTTTCTGTGTTTTTCTAGGCTCTCCTGGATGAGTCTTCATCGCACTCTTGGAGTAATTTTAGATGCCCGACCAAGGAAGGTTTGCCACTGGTCCCAGTTCTCTCCATTTGTGGACAATGGCTCTGACAGTGGTTTGCTAGCGCCCCAAAGCCTTGGAAATGGCTTTGTAACCTTTTCCAGTCTGACTTACTCACGCCTAAAAAAGTGCCATTAAGTCCCCTGCACTGGCCATTTTTCCAGATAGACATGGGGAAAAAAGACTAAAAAAACACAACAAATTCCCAAACTACCAGGAGTGTTAAAAAGACACAAAGTCTTCCCTGTGGTTTGTCAATACTGATAAGGTAAGAGTGGTATGTCCAGTTAAAACCAAAGAACACCAGACTGATTTGCCACATATTCTGTACATGACGAAACTCAAGGTACCTGGCCAGGTTCGGGACCCTTTAAAGACCGAGACAAAAATGAGAAGCTCTACAGAAGGGGTTTCTTAACCGGTCGTCGAGGGCCGCTGTGGGTCCTGTTTTTTTATTCCATGCAATCAATGTACTACACTTGGAAGACACAAGATTGGTTAACCCACTGTGGGCCTATGTGGAAAAGTTTGGAGACCCATCCATTTTCATACTTAAGCAATGAGCAAAGCCTTTGAATTTTACTCTTAACATTTGTGAACCTAATTAATTACTTTATTATTATTCTGTGTTTTATGTTCGCATAACAAAAAGGAGCATTTACCAACACTCAAAGAACTCCCACTGTAAATATTACCTATTGCGGTCAAGGGACAAAGAAATGGGCAAAAAGCAGATGTATATGATAGAATAACAGAAATCCCTTCCTCACTTTGTCATAATTCCTTTCAGAATTGGCAGTGGTCTGTGCATTTCACACACAATGAGCAGGGATTTATGACTTGCCAGCACTGTTGAGGTGGTAAAGTCAATCATATTTTGCTATGTATGAGGTTGGCATGGTTTATTATAGCTCCAGTATTGGCTTGGCAGGCAGAACTATATGTATTAGTTAGCTGGACGTGCCTTCATTCAGTCCTCGAGTGAATGGCCAGTTTACAAAATCTGGCTGCTGGATGATTGCCAGACACCCTTCAATTTACAATTTTTTCATGCCTGCACTAGGAGAGGCGGTAAGCACAAACATGCTGCAAATAAACTAATTGGCTTTGCAGTGCTCAAACTTCCAAGGACTAACATATTATTCCTTTATAAAGCCTGAAAGTATGTACCATCTCCCGGAGGAGAGCGATGAGCTGCATTTTTTTTGTTATGCAGCCTTTGTGTAAGTGAGAATTTGTTTTTTTTAAAGCAGAACGGCATCGAACAGAAGGAAAGATGTGTGGTATGCTCCCATCGACCGTGGTGTGAAGAAAATATAGAGAAGCGTAAAGATCTATGGAATTAGAATAAGATCAGAAAGGCACTCATACGTCCTGAAAGCATGGGAATGGGACTGTTTTAACCCTGGGGTTCACTCTCACTGACCTAGATAGCATGCAGCGCTGGGGTAATCACTAAACAGAAGATTCTTGAGGCAGAAACGCTTTAATTAGGCATGAGCTTTTAACAGATAATGGAGAAAATACTGTGAACGAAGAATGGGACGGGAGGGGGTTTAATGAACAACTGTACCAAGGAAGACGTGTTCCAACTTTTATTTTGCTCACTATCCTTTTTATTCATCATACTCTAACATGCAACAAGCTCCAAGTAGGTCAAGATTTCTTTTGAGACTTGTTTTTTTTCCCATAGACAAGCTCTGATGTGTCATACTTTTATGCTCGATACTGAATTGAAATAAAGTTGAAGCAAAATAGCACTTATTTACATTCCCTAATTTATTAATTCATTGAATGCAAATCAAGAATGCATCAAGATTGAGGCTAAATTAACTAAAATATTGACTACCATGGTCAAAAATGTCATCTCTGTGATTGATTATGATATACTGCACATACAACAAATCTCACTGTATTGTATATTTTATTATTATTATTATTATTATTGATAGATTTATTATTATTATACTTTAATCAAACAGGGAGACATCTTTAACATACACTGGCTACAACTTGCAAGGAAAATCACTCCCAACTCGCCTTCGTTCAAGAGGATTCTGAAGAGCGTTATCCTCCTCTGTTCATTTAGTAGCGCATAATTCAAAACATCTAAGGTAATCTGATTCAAACAATTGCATAAGCGAACCGAATAACACTATCAAGGTCAAAAACAACTGCAACAATAATCGCACATCAGGTATTCGATTATCACCATCTGCTCCGGAATCCAAGTCCAAGCAATTTAAGAGTCCTTCACAGATCTTCATTGCGAACTTGCATCTGGGTAAAGGGTCGAGGTGTATCTCCCAGTAAACAGTCCGAGGATACAGTGAGGTGTTACGTCAACAAGCTGGAGCCAGCTGTCCTGGAGGGTGACCTTGAGTTTTCCCCATTCTCAAATTAAAGACACTCTTATACAAAAGTAATTAAAATGCATACATCGATAATAGTATCCAGAATAACCCCAACAATTATAATACAACATATTTATCCAACAAACAGAATTGTGCAGATCATTCTGAAATTATGTGCAAAATCATTTCAGATTAGTTGTCTTGAGAGATGGTCTCAACATGTGTTAAGGGCTAAAGGTTTGTCAAGGTTCTACTCAAGTAGTTGTTGCTCTTGTCCTTCTGTGGAGAATACATTTTTAAGTCCTGTTTATGCATGTACCAATCTTCTTGCAACCCAGTAATTACTCTACATATGAAGTATGGACCAGTATCGATACCTGGAGCTAAATGTTATTTATTTTTTGTAAGTGGCCTTATTATTCAATTGCAGGTGCCTATGTTGCCTGGTGGTTATGTGTTAGCATACAGCACATGGACTTTTTAGTGCCTGTAGGATTAACAGTAGGGCAAATAAGTATTTAGTCAACCACCAATTATGCAAGTTATCATTTTGACACCACGGGGTCAAATCTTGCATGGAGCCCCAGATCGAGGGAGATTATCAGTGGTCTTGTATGTCTTCCATTTTCTTATAATTGCTCCCACAGCTGATTTCTTTACACCAAGCATTGTACCTATTGCAGATTCAGTCTTCCCAGCCTGGTGCAGGTCTACAATTTTGTCTCTGGTGTCCTTCGACAGCTCTTTGGTCTTGGCCATAGTGGAGTTTGGAGTGTGAGAGACTGAGGTTGTGGACAGATGTCTTTTATACCGATAATGAGTTCAAACAGATGCTATAATTACAGGTAAAGAGGGGAGACCTCGTTAGACATCGTTAGAAGACGTTAGATCAGAGGCACTGATGCTATTTGTTAGTCCATGTTTGCAATTTTTCATTCAATATCTATGATTTTTTTGCGAAATATCATAGTTCATCATAGTTTTATTGTGAATTGATATAATAAAAAATATTTGATCAAGGTATCACAAATACAACACAATAACAAACTCATTAGTCCTTGATATTGTCAAGATAAGCCTAGGGGGCGCTGCGAAGTAGAACCCAGGAGGCAAAAAGCAGGCAGGAAAAAGGCAAAGGTATGCTGGTGCACAATTTAGGATTTTAATGACAAAGTAATCAATGATACAAGGGACACAAGAGGGGAAATGCACACAATCACCCGGACAACACACACATGGGAAAACCCCAACAAAACGTGACAGATATTTTAAGTCTCCACAGTAAATGAATGAAATATTCAATACTGAAAAGAGCACTAATGTACAATGGCGTGTTCCTCGAATTTGAATAAACATGGCAGAAGTGAAAACCAGAACATTATATTTCAAAGAAAACAGTCCAATACAGAGGTTGTTAATGGCACTGAAAAAAAAAACTTCGTATGAGCATATTTTTTAAGTTACAAAAGTAAAAGCGACTACACAATATTTTTTTGTATTCATGTGTTCCATTCTAAAAACAAAAAGGAATAAAAAACAAGTTGATCCAAATGTTCATTTACCTAAGTTTGCAATTCTATATGACACTTAGGCATTTGTTTTTCTTTAGAATTGATGGAGAGGACAAATAAAAGTGTCGCACAGATGTGAGCAGGTGTGCTGGAGGTGTTTAAACTTTCCCTCTCGGGCCTCATTCATCTCTTTCTGTCACCTCCAGCTGTGGGACGCCGATACTCCCTCATTGTCATTCCAGAGGGAAGTCTGCCCTCTAAACCTGTCGACAGAACTGCTTTGCTCTTAGACTGATTGTAACGATTGTCTTGTCTGAGCAACCTGTTCCATACCAGACAAGAGGGTACACCTTCATAAAATCATCATGGCTGTGTGAAATTCATCCAGATCTTGTAAGACTTTCACACTTTGTGATAGGGGCTTGCCCGATAATCCTCAGAAGTGGCAGAGCTGCTTAATGTAGTAAGTAAACTTGTTTCTTATCATAATTAGTTAGGGTTTTTGTAGTCCCAATATAGCAGAAACATTTTAGAGGTTAAGGTCTGGTGGGTTTTTCTAATTTACAGTACTCGTGAAATAAAATACAAATAGTAAATACGTATATACAGAAAACAACTTTACACATTAATCAATCAAATTGCACGCCAGGTAGATGAGTGGTTAGCGCGTCAGACTCACAGTTCTGGGGTCATGTGTTAAAATCCAGCTCACTCCTGTTGGTGTTATTTTGGGATATTATTATATATGTGCGTATTAATCATTATATGTATGTGTGGAATATCAATCATTATATGTATATGTGATACATTAATCATTCTAAGCAGACGAAAGCTCAGTCTAACAAGGACACTTCCCTCTGCAGCTGGCTCCGAGGACATTTAATTGTTTTGACCTGACAGATCACCGAGTCCCGGGCCGAGGACTGTTGATCTGAGTTTGCAATGAAGATCTGTGAAGGACTCTTAAATTGCTTTGACTTGGATTCTGGCAGATGGCGATAATCGAATCAACTGCCGAAAATACTCGCATATTGTTTCAAAATACTGTCGCTTGTTTCACCTTTATGGAAATTATTATGCTTACTTGTGCAAATTCTTACGCAGTTGTTTTTGGTTTCCGATCTGATATGCAATTGTTCTTGCAGTTGTTTTTTGACCTTAATTGTGTTATTCGGTTAGCTTATGCAATTGTTTGAATAAGATAACCTTAAGTGTTTTGATTATGTGCGACTAAATATACAGAGGAGGATGCCTTTCTTCAGAATGCTCCGGTGGCAAGGATGAGCCAGGACCAATTCTCACTTGCAAGTTATCGCTAGATTATGTCTACGATGTCTCTCCTTTTATTAAAGTATATCTATTAATAAACCTATTACTCCACATGTGTGGAGTTTGCATGTTCTTCCCGGGCCTGCGTGGGTTCTCTCCGGGTACTCCGGTTTCCTCCCACATTCCAAAAACATGCATGGTAGGCTGGTTGCACACTCTAAATTGGCCCTAGGTATGAATGTAAGTTAGAATGGTTGTCTGTCTCCTCGTGCCCTCCAATTGGCTGGCCACCAAATCAGGGTGTCCCCCGACTCACAATCACATGGCCACCGAAGGTGGGTGAAGGAAGCATTGCACCATTTGGTGTCTTATATAGGTTATCATTTTTATTTTTTATTTTCATGCAAGAAAACAGTTGACCCTTCCAACAATGAAGTGAGCATTAAGTTTAAAAAAAGGAGAATATACAATTGAAGAAAAAAAAAAAGAACCAGTTTTTTTTTTTACCCAAGGACAATGAATAAGGGTTGCCTATAGACCATATGTGTCAAAGTGGCGGCCCAGGGGCCAAATCTGGCCCGCCGCATCATTTTGTGTGGCCCGGGAAAGTAAATCATGAGTGCCGACTTTCTGTTTTAGGATCAAATTAAAATTAATAGTATAGATGTATAGTAAATTTCCTGGTTTGTCCCCCTTTTAAATCAATAATTGTAATTTTTTAATCATTTTTTCTGTGTTTTTAGTTCAAAAATCATTTTGTAAAATCTAAAAATATATAAAAAAAGCTAAAATAAACATTGTTTTAGATCTATAAAAAACGGAATATTCAGGGATTTTAATCCAGTTCTTTTAATCCATTTATAAAAAGTGCCACATGAAATCGAGTTGACGTTAACGCGGCCCGCGAACCAACCCGAGTCTATGCAATAGACTGTATTTTTTTTTTTTTGGAAATCATTATGTGGTCCCATTACATACATCATAGGAAAATGTTCTGGTGTATGCACTTGTCCAACTGAAAAGGTAATAATAACTTTCCGAGCTGATATATCTTTTTAGTGAAGTGGTATATGTCTGTTACTGCCTCCATTGACCCAAATCAGATAACATCATTGCCTTCCCCTTTCCGCTTGCTTGACATAACCCTATAGATGTAATCAGCAAAATGGTGTCAGTGTCTAGTCAGCACTTTTTTGTTGCACATGGGGATCTATTCTACATACAAGTACTTTACTCATCACAAATGCCCAAACATTTTCATTGCCATTCAGACTATAAAGATGACATACTTCATGGACTGAGAAAAGTGGGCAAGCCACTCTATTTCTCTCGGTTCCATACAAGTAAATGCGAAGCGGTCGGAGGGAAAAACCTTTACATGCCCATCTATAATCCATATGGCTCAATAGGGATGTTGCAGCAGTTCTTATTGTTGATTTTTAACAACCATCAAAAGCACATACACAGCTAATTGCTGATGACACCGTCAGATATAAAATATATCACACCGCTGTATACTTTCGAAGATTTAGCGCTTTATGAAAGTCAAATTGTCCCGTGAATTCCCTATGGTGGGTAAAAAAAAGGAAGGAAGGGGACCGTGCGGTTTCATTGCCTTTGGCCATAACTCCACATTTATTATATTTCCTACAACTTTATTATGGTTGTTAAACCTGCTCTCATCACTGCTGTGCGATCTACCTGCTGGTGTGAAGTAGAGAATAATGAATTCAACGAGGCAGCGGACCGGTATGAAGAGATAGAATGTAAAATGAATAAGAGGTGTGAAATACAGAACTTTCCAAGTCATTTAAGAGTAGTCTGAAATTGTCTTCTTGCACGTAAAGTTTTTATTAAGTGACACTGCTTGACTCTGTGCTGTCGGTGATTTTTGTAGCAGGTATTATTCTAACATTTAATTTAACACATCTGATGTTCTAAGTCATTGCTAAGAGCTTATATATATATATATATATATATATATATATATATATATATATATATATATATATATATATTTATATATATATATACACGGTATGCTGTATGCAACCTGGATTTTTCAAGGTCACGCTTGCGCTTACCATCTCGGTTGTAAAAGAAGTTCATCATTACAATTTCTTGCGTATAAGCTGTCCCTTGATTCACAATTTTGACCTCCATATTCATGGTTTTAATAGGGAGCACAAATGTGTTACTTTGAAGGGAAAAACTTGAGAAAAATCATCGCACGTGATATTTCTGTATGAATCAAAAGCACATTATTAGGGTTAATATGATGAGGAAGTTAGTAATTCATCCAGTAATGGTTGTTTTCTTACTGCAAAACAGAAAATAACCAACAAATAGTAAATGTTAAATTGCCGACATCTACTGGTGAAAAAGAGTTTAGCAACGCTGTAAGTCTTGTGCGCATATAAGCAGTACCCTTGATTCAGTCATAATTTTTTTTAAATACGGTCCTTTTCAAATCTCTGTAAAATGATTTGCTTCGAAGAACTCATGCCATAAAACACACCAAACGCAAAGATGCTCCATGAAAAGGCACTTCAAGATTACATAGGAACATTTTATTATCAACAAGTACACTGTTTGTATGTATTTTATCATTTGTGGAAGCGAAAACAGTGACAACAGAACGCAAGAGTGCAAGGATGTGGTTTGCATGTATTGACTGGATATCTTCACCCAATATACAGGTCCATTTAAAACTAATCTGTTGAAAACTTTCATTAAAGCTTTTAATCTGTTATGACAACTCCAACTCTAAAAGATTATCACTCACCATGTTCTTTTCTCTATTTAATCATGCTATTTACATATTTTAAGACACTGATCATGTTTATTTATAAGGCAAGTCTTGAATTATTAATTCAGCACTTGCACTATTTGTCAAAATTGTTTGTCCATTTGTATAAGCAGAGATAACAGAAAATACCTGTTTCTGCAAAAAAGACTACCTAAAATGTTGCCTCGACAGACCAGATTTTTTGAATAGTTGAGAAAAAGTGAAAAAACAACGCAGGAGTGTCAACTTCAGATTTGTAGAACTGGCACACTTCTACCTTACGTAAATAATTACAACAAGTATGGGAATGATGAAAGAACATCTGAAAAACTGCCTATTGCACATCTGAAGTTTGGGCGTTGTTCAGCAGTCCTATTGAAACATTAAATATTCAGATAAAACCAACATTTTTTGAGGGAACCATGAGTTCTGTGAAGAAAAAAAGCACAGACTATCAACATTAAAAAAACTGATGCTGATGTAAAGGCGTGATTTATACCTCAGGGATTCATATCATCATGAAAAAAATTAATTCAAAGGTTTATCAAAATATTTTGCTGAAGAATTTGAGGCCAGCTGTCAAAACAGCCAAAGCTCAAATTGTGCGTCGCAATAGAATGTGAAGTTATTAATTTAATGTCATGCTTTTTTAAAATATTAACTGTGTGCCCCCTGATCGTGTAGTGGTTCACCTGCCTGACTTTGGTCTGGGTATGATTGTGAGTGAGAATGGTTGCCTGTCTGTCTCTCTGTGTACCCTACGGCTGACTGGCGACCAGTCTAGGGAATAGTCTGCCTTTCGCACAAGTCAGCTGGGATAGGCTCCAGCAACCCCTGCAACCATTACCAGGATGTGCGGTACGGAAGATGAAAACAATAATGTTTGCATGGTATTAATTGAAGCAAAATGGTTCTTGTACTTAAGATTAAGATCAGATCAGATCATTTTATGTCAAGTTTTTGGGTAAAGATTCAACAATATCTAAATCTGTGTCATGCCATCTCAATGTGAAAACAAAGGAAATTCTACATTTAAATTTGGCTGTTCGCTTTGTGTCTGAGTCCTGCCTTGAGTCTAGTCCTGACACTTTCTTCTGCAAGGTATGGTGTTTTATTTGTATTCAGCACCTCTAAGTTACGTTTATGTTGTAGTAAACTATTGGGTTTTTAGCCTTGAATTAAAGGAGCTGACAGTTTGCCCATACTGTGGTCAACGTGTATTGCCTATGAATGCCCTTTAAGTCAAAGCAGGCTAAACTGTCTGCCAGTAATGCATTGACATTCACGGCTTTCCATAGAGTAGGAACATTTGACAGGAATATGAATAAGAATGTCAACCAATTCCTATAAGACATGAATGACGACATAGCAATAATCCTGGGAGTTGAACAAAAGTTTCTTACATTACATCATGAAAGAAAGAAAAATTGTGCTGTCATTTTAACTTTGACATTCAGGTGATAGGTTTAGAATGTCTCATATGGAAAAAGCAGGGCTACTACCCTTGGAGAACATGGCTAGCACTCCTAACATATGAGCTGTCATAGCATTGCCATTTTTACACTCCAGGGCATGATGTGTACGTATTTTATGACCTCTGTAGTAGAATATTATTGAATTTATTGTTTTTATTACTACTCCATACATGCATTTGAAAATGTATCTTGTCCAACTGTACAGTATGTACTTCGATGTTGGCAGACTTAACATGATGCTTCCATTATTGCATAATATTGTCATCATTCATTCATTTTCTGAACTGCTTAACCTCACAAGGGGTGTTTATCCCTGCCAACTATGGACAGCAAGTGTGGGACAACCAATTGCAGGAGACAAGGAGGCGGACATTTATATTTAGGGGCAATTTACAGTGTTTTGGGGAAGTGGTAGGAAACCGTAGCAGCCAGAGAAACTCACGCAAGCCTGTAGAGAACATGCAAACTCCACACAAGATGATTCTTTCCGAACGTGGGATTGAACTCTCCATCTCATCATAAAACCCATAATTGATCAAAGTGTGTATTTATTTATTTTAAATATTTTATGATTACTCATACATATGCAGTTTTGTGACATTTATACAGTGGTACCTCTACATAAGAGCAGCTCGAGATACGAGGAAAATTTCGAGCAAATAATTATCTCTAGATACGAGAAAAAATTCGAGATGCGAGAAAGTCAGGTGGCCAAGACATGAGAGGCTGTTTATCATTGTAGCGCACTGTCTTTTTTGCCGCATCTCTTTTGTGTACAACAGATATCTACGAGCACTGGGCGGAGCTTGCATTTTCCCGTGTCACAGAGCTTGCTCGTTGTCATGGATGATATCCTGTCACTTGGAAATTCCTTGGGGCTGGAGGTTAACGAGGTAGATGTGAATGATCTAATCGCCGAGCACCACGAAGAACTGATGACACAGGATTTAATCGAGCTCCAGGAGAAGGAACATTTGGAGGTGTTGCGGGAACTCAGTAGCGAGGAGTAGGTGGAAGAGGGGGGCCGTCTGGCTACAAAGGATATCAAAGACATGCTAGCGAAGTGGCAAGAGTTTTCTGATTTTGTAGAAAAGAAGCACCCTGATAAGATGACAAGTGGTCGCGCGTTATCGTATTGTGAGGACATTTGTGTGCGTCATTTTCGAAACATTTTGAAGGGAAGGCAAAAACAAACAACTTTTGGTGCGTTCCTTTTAAAAACTCCCGCTGAACGTCCGGGTGGAGTCAACCCGAAGAACAAAGGTAAAAAAAATTAAAACAAAATTAGAATTCAGTTTTGTGTCTGTATATATTAATCCAAGTTAATTTAAATTTGTTTGTTCTGTTAAGAGTGCGTTTCCGCTGAATCAAATAATCAGGATCATTATCAAGCTTCTTACACCATTTCAATAATTATGGAACCACAAGTCCTTTCACAAGATGTAATTATATGTGTTTATTATATGTAATTAGATGAGTTATAATAACAACATCAGCACTATAAGTCAGAATTTGATACTGACTATGAATAAAATTATTTTTTCACACACTCACAAAGCACAATAATACCTCTGACTGATGTCATTGGAAAATAAAAAAATAATAAAGTCAAGATCATACAAGCCCAATGTTTCTTCATTTGTGGGCTTGCTGGAATTTAAGCAAAAATGCTGTAGATATACTTTTAGATTTTACTATATCAAGCCAAACAACATAACCAGAAGAAAGCGTTAGTATATATTAGTATATTTGATGTTTATAGACAGCTATTCCTCGCATTACAGGTTTTTACAGTCCAAATTAATCTTCGGGAACAATTTGAACTGTCTGGGTTTTTGTTCACATAAAATATGACATTTGGCCTTGTGACCATGAGAAGTCTGAAGTAGTGATCAGCTGATGTGGAAATGGCCCTGTGTCAAGGAGACAGAGGTTCAGCAACAATGGCTGACGACAGGTCATTCATCATGACAGAACTATACTATCCACTGAATGCAGCGCATTTTCTCTGCCCAATACTTGATCTGGCTCACTTGATTAAAAGGGCAACATGGCAAATAAATTCAGTGGCTTCTATGCCTTGCAGTCTTAAGTACAGATTTTGAAATTGAATTCTTAATTTTTAGGAAATGGTTTTATTATTCTTTTTTTGCCCCGAAATTTTATATTCGGTACTGCGGTAAATAAAACTGTGATTGCGCATGAATGTGACAATATTCTTGTGACTCTGCAAATAAAGACAGATGGTTGAATCTGTAGGTGTCTGTTTTGCTTTGGGAGACATTCAGCAAGACATTTCTGTGACACAAGTGAGAGTGAATAGTGGATCAAGTTCTAATATATATATATATATATATATATATATATATATATATATATATATATATATATATATATGTATATATATAATCTCGTTTTTCTTACATGATATATTTAATTGGATTATTTGTCTTGTGATAAAACAATGAAAAAAACGCTGTCTATTACCATCGTTTTGTCATAAGTAGCTGACGAAGCAGTCATGTCGGGGTAAACATACCACCTTCATATTTCTGTGTAAGTCTCACGCATTATCCCGCAATTGCACCTGAATTTGTGGGTTCTCGTGATTGTCCCAGTGATTCTTAGCCCAAACCTGTAGAAAATGACCTGAGACATATTTGTAGCCGTGATGCATCAGCATTGGAGCTGAAAGCCGTATAATTCTTAGGTAAATCCTCCCGCATGTATAATATATAATCTGAATAGATAAAGTAGAAGTTGCCTGATGAAACAATATAATAGTTCATAATAAAGATGCCACTAAATTCACTTGCATCGTATATTGTTTTGGGAGAGACATTCTCTGTCTGCGATATGCAGAAAAAAAGTCAACTTTGAAATAACGAGTCCAAGTATGATGATGCTGCAAACCATGTTTTAATAAAAGGTGTTTCCTCACTGAGGCAAACTTTTCTATTAATGTCTTTGTATTCTTTCCATTTCTTAGCCTGTTGATTAATAGCTCTGGAACATCCCATGTCACAAAGCAAGTCTGACTATGCTTTTCTTCATGGATATGCTTGCAGCAAAGGCCCCCTTTAATGAGCCTGGTCTACTGGCAGTGGTGTTGCTTATATTTACATGGCTTCTGCAGGCTCATTATTCAAAATGGCACCAATCCACACACAATAGCACCCATGTGTTGGAAAATTAGAACAGTGCACTTGTGATACAATGAAATGAATGAATGCAAGCCATCTAAATGGCATTTGCATAGTGCAGAAGCAATGCATTTTTGATGTATTACCTGGGAACAAGAGCAGGATGGATATTTTTGTTTAAAAGGCAGCAGTTGTCTAGAAGTCATCTAGAGCTAAAATGTTCGAGAAACCTGGTAAGATTAACAACATCAATAATTAGGACTGACATTTATACTTCACAGTAGACTGAACAATCTGAGCCAGAGATTGTTATTGGACAGCTGTGTGAGAGCAGGTGTGCAGGTTGAAACCACACAAGTACGTTCACACAACACAAACACGTGACAAAGGCAAGTCGAGGATAAACAAGGGACAAGAAGAGGAGAGCACAAAGTCATAAAGGAGGAATGGATTACATTTCGACAAAAAAGGATTGAAAACTACACCATGTGATATATATACATATATATATATATGTGTATATATATATATATATATATATATATGTAGGTATATATATATATATATATATATATATATATATATATATATATATATATATATATATATATATATATATATATATATACCTATATACATATATATAGATATATAGATAGAGAGATAGGGCGGCCCGGTGGAGCGAGTGGTTAGCGCGTCGGCCTCACAGCTCTGGGGTCCTGGGTTCAAATCCAGGTCAGAGGACTCTCCCTTGGACATAAATGGAGAATCTCGGTCATCTGGGAGGGGCTCGGAGCTGTTTCTCCGGATTGAGAGGAGCCAGATGAGTTGGCTTGGGCATCTGATTAGGATTCCTCCTGGGCACCTCCTGTTCCGTCGTCCCATCGGGAAGAGGCCAGAGGGCTGACTCAAGACATGCTGGGGAGACTATGTCTCCTAGCTGGCACAGGAATCCCTTGTTATCCCCCCGGAAGAGATTGATGAAGTGGCTGGGGAGAAGGAAGTCTGGGCTTCCCTGCTGAAGCTGCTGCCCCCGCAACCTGATCGGATAAGCCAAGGAAGATGAAGAAGATTAAGACAAAGGACGCAGGGCCAGAAGAGAGGGGTACATATATAAAACAAAGCCGTTCAATACCTACACAAGGCAGAGGATACAAAACAAGCATGGCAACAAAACTGAATAAACGAAAAATAATCTAACGAAATAGCAAGCAGCAGAGAAAACGGGATTTCAACTTGACAATGGTGATTTGCAATTCGACCTTCTCTTGAATTGCCTACATGTAAATACTCTGCCATGGGAAGCAGCTGTGACAATGGAAACTACGCCCACGACCACACACCTGGGGTTTGTGCTATCGAAATACAACCAGGCCACCAAGAAAATGTGACACAGAATGCAGAGATCATGTACTTAGACATTATGTTGAGTCTTACTGAGAAAAGAAAAAAGTTAGCTTCACTCCACGTGCCAATCACTAAGGCACCACATGATACTTTGAGAGACACATATGTACGTGCGAAGACAATCACACAAACACTTCAAAACCCCAAACACATTTGTCTTCTCGTCAAAGCATAATGATCAAAAACAATCCCTGTGCTTCGTTTTACTGACAAGTGTGCATATTTACTGAATCATTTAATCTGTTATAAAGGCCAATTAAGATGTGTGACTTTCATCGAAATTCTAATTGCTGCAATAGCTGCAACTGATACCATTACTCTGTTGATTCGCAGATGCACGCTCTCTCAGTAATAACATTCTATTTGTCAACTTTCTCAACAAATTGTTCCGTCCTGCTGCAGATATGTTGCAACAGTTTTTCTGACTGGCGATTTCGATTGCTCAACACAAGAACAAAAGACAACACTGCCCCCACCAGTGCATAGAAGACTATTTGTCTACAGGCTGAGACTCAGAGTTTCTTCCATTGCATCTTTTTTAATTGTTTATTATGCAGCAAGTAGCGACCTGTTAAAAAGATTCAGTAATATTATGAGTGGTCAACGAATCTATTGAAATTCTGTGTGTGGTCTCCTGTCTTTATTCACTCTATTTTGTTAAGTCACAACTGGCTTTTTTAGGGATTACCCTTTGTGCTTTACCCTATTTCTGAAGGTTGTTGATGACTATGCCCTGGACATTTTACAGTCATTCTAAACCCATCACCTGAATGTCAGCAGTCTCCCCCGTGATTGTGTAGACTTCTAAGCAGTGGCGGGCCGTCAGGGCCTTCTAGGCCTTCTCTGCTGGCCTAAGAAATATCTGAATCATATATTATATTTAGTCCATCAATAATTATTAAATAATTCCAAATGGTCTGTTAGCTTCCTTTCATTGTTTTCCCCCCTGGTTGCACTGCTTCCACATGTGTGTTTTCATATTGAAGCATTTAACCAATCACATTTCAGCCATTATTTGTTGCCAGGGTCAGAAATCTGCCTCAAAGCCTTCACAATAAGTTCTGCAGGCTCTGCTGCATTAAACAAGCGTCGATAAGACTGTTGCTTTAACCAATCTGATTTCGAGTTGGCAACTCCACAATGCCTTGTCGCAGGCGTAGGGATACGTCATTGCCTTGTCGCAGGCGTAGGGATACGTTATCGCTTTCACCAAGCTAGTGATTAGCCAGAGCTAACAAAGTGTATCTGTAGCGAGCTGCACAAGCAAATATATTGTTGTGTTGATTTAAAGCCATTTTCAAGACGGACTATGCCAGAAATACGACATGACAGGCTCGACTTTCAGCATTTGCTTCGATGGCGATAGAAAAGAAGGAAGAAAGAAAGGAGGATGGATATTGTGTACAGTTAAAAAGGATTTTGGTGAGTAAAATATGGCTATATTCCTAAATAATATTTCAATTGTGGGCCCGGTTCTGTTATCTGAAAAGGTCCAGTGTTTGTATTTAATCAATAAATGCTGTTTTCGGTTGGATTTTACCCCATTTTCGGGCAATGTTTGCCGGTACGCCATTGACGTTCATTGCTGTCTTTTCCCGGGAAAATCACCCCCCTGGCCCGGTTGTAATGTCTGAAACACTTTAATCATTAAATGCTGCTAGGAAGTGGATTTTACCCCATTTTTGTGCATTGATTTATTGATTATTTTTATGTGTCACAGCTGTAGAGGTTTTATAGCCATAAAATAGTTTTTGAGGGTTTGATTGATTTGTTGAATGCGCCACGAGAAAATGCACGGACCACCACTGCTTCTAAGTAAGACTGTGAAACCCTTTAAAAGGTTCAGGATAGTTTTGTGAGTGTTTTGAGTAATTTAGTGGGTAAGGGTGTGAGATCATGAAATTCCAAGATTCAACTTTCTCAGAGAATTAAATGTTTTCAAACACTGAAATTTGAAATTTCATTAACTTTAAACACTAATCATCTAAATTAGAAAAAAAATATTTCAGTCTACATAGTAGAGTAGATTCTACAATCATTTCATGACTGAGAAACAACATGGGATTTTTTTTCAGAATTAAAAAAAAAACTAGAGTATGCTGCTCCCTTATTCACATTATAACATTTACATCCGGTAAATACTAACAATTTTTTTGGGGGGGTATTTACATGGGTAGAACTTATAAAGGTGGTGTTGTGTTTTACTAGCGTCCAAATATGATCATTTCACTGAAGTGCATAAAGTAAACAGGGCATATTCATCTGACCTTTAAGTGATTCCATGGGAACATCATCTTGTTGGCTGTGGAGCGTTAACAGTTCACTGTCAAATTTATGTTTGGGATTACTGGTGTTCCACTTAAACAACAATGTGAGAAAAAACAAGAGCATGTAGAACATGCAGCATAGCCTTCTGCCAAATTAACATGGTGGCGGTACAGGATGATGCAGCGCAGCACAGTGTCTGTTTGGAAGGGTTAAGACATTGCTGACATTAGACACCAATGCAGGTCTGCACATCATCCTTTTTTGGCGTGGGATGTTATCTTCTTTTGGAGGGAGAAGAATGTTGCCATTATGTAATGGGAAAAGGACCCTTGACTGGATCTTAAGTTTGTAATCCCTCAATTTTAAAGAATGCAGAGTCGGCGAGAGCTCCGTCCAACCTTCCTGAATGTCTAAATGAAGGATACCTGCTTTGAGAAGTGCTGTTTGTCAAGCAGTTTTGTATAAATGTATGAAATAATGAGATAGCTCAAGTAGGAGACATTTGTGGCTAAATTTGGTTGGGAAAGAAGAATGGGTACTAACATAACACTTACAATCTTTGAACCACAGCCTCCAAAAAAACTAAAATTATTGCGTTTAAATCAAAAAATTCTGAGGGGATTTGGAATACGATGTCGATAAGTGTGTTTTTGTATAGTGTTCCTGAATCCTTTTCAATTGGATATATTGTTCCCAATATTAGATTTTTATATTATAGTTTGTAGGTGGCCTGGTGGTGCGAGTGGTTAGCGTGTCAGCCTCATAGCTTTGGGGTCCTGGGTTCAAATCCAGGTCATATCCACCTTTCTAGAGTTTGCATGTTCTCCCCAGGCCTGCGTGGGTTTCATCCAGGTAGTCCGGTTTCCTCCCACATTCCCAAAAACATGCATGGTAGGCTGATTGAACACTCTAAATTGCCCCTAAATATGAGTGGGTATGGTTGTCCCTCTCCTTGTGCCCTGCCATTGGCTGGCCACCAATTCAGGCTGTCCCCCGCCTCTGGCCTGGAGACAGCTGGGATAGGCTCCAGCACCCCCCGCGACCCTAATGAGGATAAAGCGGTTCAAAAAATCAAATCAAAAGCCTTTATCGTCATTATACAACAGCTGTGTATAACGAAATTGGTGGTGCTACTCCACAAAGTGAAAACATAAATAAGTAATTTAAAAAGTCACGTCCGGGCAAGGTAATTCGAAAACATTGCACAATTTAAGATATTGCACATTGTTATTGCACAATTCTTAATGAAGAAAATGAGATGAGATGAGAGATATTATAGTTTGTGTGGGAGGGTTTTTGAGTGGTTAGCAGGAACCTCACAGTTCCGATGATTGAGAGTTCAATCCAAACTTCCTGTGTGGAGTAGAGTTAGGATTAGGGATTAGAACATTTTCTCCCTGTGCCTGTGTGGGTCTTCTCTAGGTATTCTGGTTCCCTCTCACATACCAAGAACATGTCTGGTAGGCTGATTGAACACACCAAATTATCCGTAGGTATGAGTGTATCCGTGCGTGATTGTCAGTCTCGATTATGCTGCACGGTGTACCCTGCGCCCTCCCCGTTCTTGTCTAGGATTTGCTTCAACACTCTCGCAACCCTTGTAAGGGTAAGGGGCTAATGAATGAATATTATAGTTTGAGGCGTTTTAGGCATAAACAAAGCCAGTGCTGTTTGCAGCCAATTAAAAATGCTCATCTCATACATTTTAAATGTGACTCGTTCTCATTCTGCATGAAGTAATCTTTTTGAGAGTCACTGTGCTATCCTAATGTGATAACAACAATAACAACATAGGCAATTATCCAAATTAAATTAGCTTGTGATAACTGCTGTATTCTTAAATATAACCCGGAACCTGATGTAGGACAATCACATTCCTGGGATATAAGCCTGAACAGTTAAAACGCAATCACCAAATCAATTTCTCTTATTGCTGTGGCAATAGGACAGACAATGAGTATGGAAAAGAGAGGGATCTATCAAAAATTCCCTTTAAGAATTTAAAAAATATATATAATCACCACCCATTTCGCACTATTTGTCGTGTGTATGTCATATTTCTCAAATAGTTCCCCTCTTCAAGGATATGATATTCAACCAAGGATAATGTGAAAAGGTTTGAGGTAAAATAAAAAGATCTGCATAGGGCATATTGCAATCATTAATAAAGGGAGCATTTAGTCGAGGTGGACAGGGCATTTTATGCACACGCGCATTCCTCTTTACCCGTCCGCGTCAAAAAGCCGTCCACTTTGTAGTACATTTTAGACTTTTATAGTGAGGATAAACCGGTACAGAAAATGAATGAATGAATGGACGTACGCGTGTGTATGTGTACGTACCGTGTTGCATTTGTACGTTTTTTTTACCACTTAATAAGGGGAATTGCAATCATAAATAAGAGGAACATTTAGCCGAGGCTGACAGTTATGTAAGAGAATCTTGAAACATGGATAGTGGTTGTCGTGAGGGTACTCGGACGTTTCGTCGAAAGACGTTTGGTCCCCGGACGTTTGGTCCCCGGACGTTTGGGCGACCGGACGTTTGGTAGAACGGACGTTTGGTAGAACGGACGTTTGGTAGAACGGACGTTTGGTAGAACGGACGTTTGGTAGAAACGGGGACCAAACGTCTTTCGACGAAACATCCGGTCACGTTGTGCGACAGCCAATGAGAGCCCAGTAGAGTGACGTGAGGTTCTAAAGTGAGAATAAATGCATCTGTGACAATATTTTCAAAATAAAATAACGTATAAGTAAATGCATTAACATTTATGGGCATTTTGTGAATTGGATCTTTTTCGTATCTCGAGGCACTCATTTGCATCTAAAAAGCTTTTGTAACCTGAAAATATCTTACCTAGGGGCATTCGTAAGTAGAGGTATGACTATACACTACATTGTTTCTTGTGAAACTCAATTAATAATAATTTTTAACATGACCTTTTTTACATTATTAAATCAGGCGTCTTGTTTGAAAGGTTGAAAAGTTGAATAAACGATACTCAATAACTGGCACAACAGATGATAACCCCCATCCCTTAGAAAAGCTGCCAAACCTCTACATGCAAGCAAGCCCCTTCAAAACAGCCCTCCCACCCTCCGTTAAGATGAGGCTACTGAACTATCCTTCTGGTCACACTCATTGTCAAACGAGACTACAGCAGTCAGTTCCCAGTTTTGTGTCAACAGCCAACTGTCTGTCTGGGATGTGTTTAATCATCAGCTTGGAACCATCTGTTGGGGCCCAGTGTACATTGTTTACTGCTGCTGGTCGACTGCTACTTCAAAGACACATGAACATCTTAAAATGTGCTTACTTTAATCGAAAGACAACAGCTATATATGGCTGCCGAAAAGGAAAGGCTCATGTGAAACTTAAAAACTGCGAAATTAAATGCTTATAATTTATTTATGAATATAAAATTGTGTTTTAGGCAGCCCGGTGGACGAGTGGGATATGCTCCAGGCACCCCTGCAACCCTGACGAGGCTGTGCGGTATGGAAGGTGAATGAATGAATGAAAGAATATGCCCATGTCTACCTCTATTCAGAACATGTAGCCTTTGTAGGCGAAAAGGATTTGCTCGAAATAAAGGAAGGTTATATACAGATAAGGATGCACCTCAACATATCTGCCCCCACTCCTCTTGCATTAAGAACAAATGGAGCAGTTAAGAAGAATTAGGAGGGTTGAGTCTTGTGTCACAGTCTTGTTAATGTCCCCAAAAGCTGTTTTTATAACCTCCCCCAGGTCCTGTGACCATATATGACAAGGGATGTAAGAAAGTCCATTTGGAAAAAGCTTTCCATGGGTAAGACGAAAACAAATACATTGTATAGACTTTATTCTGAGAAAGGACTTCGGCTGCAGATGCTTCAGTGTGAACAATGTTATGTTTACAATTACTATGAATCAGTCGCCATCAATTATATTCTAAGCAGACTGTGTATTCATAGTCATGTTGCAATTGGAGCAGACAAGGAAAAATGGATACCTCGGTCAAGTATGTTTTTCTTTGATTATCTTCTTTTGTATTAAAGTGGCTCAGTGTGTCAAATGCCTTTATTACAGATCCCCGTAACCAAACAATAACCATTTAATTGGGTCAAATTGTAATGCGAGCATGTGCAGGCACAACTAACAAATTCCAATGTATCTCAGCAGGCAATATTCACTGCAAAGAAGACAAGTCACAAATTAATTAAAATTGTGTAACTTCATCCTGGTACTGGTCTCATTGGCTGAAATTTTAAGTTAACTAACATATTCAAACATCTCAAACCTTTGGCCTATGTACACTTACTGTACCGGACTTGCACATTTTACTGTAAACTGTCCTTATATAGACTTGAAGAAGCTACACATTGTTTGGATCCTTGTCAACAGAACTGCATCTGGTGTTACCTACAAGCTCGCACACACACTGAAATGATCGATTCTCATCCCAAAAAACAAAATAGAAAATAATTACACATATACACTACAATAAATTGTTACATTAAACAGCGAAAGACCTTCATGGTTGTCATCAAGCCTAGAAGTTACTTACCTATTCAATATGAATGCAGCAAAGGAGAAATACACCGTAGATATATATTTTTTCATCTTCTAAACCGCTTTATCTTCACTAGGCTCATGGGGGGTGCTGGAGCCTATCCCAGCTGCCTTTGGGCACGAGGCAGGGGGCACCCTGAATTGGTGGCCAGCCAATTGCAGGGTAGTGGTTCCTAATGTTCTTGGAGCTACCGAACCCCACCAGTTTCATATGCGCATTCACCGAACCCAACTTTCATGGAAAATATTTTTTTTCTTTCAAATTCAAAATATATACATTCCTCGCATCACTGTTTGGCCAAGCAATGTCACGTGATCATCTGCAGCCATTGAGGGTTAAGCGAGACATGTTATCGTGAATAGACATGATGAGTCGATGTGTCTTGAGCTCCGCGACAGAGGCTCCACCGAACCACTGAGACCGACTCACCGAACCGCTAGGGTTCGATCGAACCCAGGTTAAGAAAGGAAACTGGAGTACCCGGAGGAAACCCACGCAGGCCCGGGAAGAACATGTAAACTCCACACAGGTGGATGTGACCTGGATTTGAATCCAGGACCCCAAAGCTGTGAGGCCAACGCGCTAACTTATATATGATATGTATGTATGTATATATATGTATATATATATATATATATATATATATATATATATATATATATATATATATATATATATGTGTATATATGATATGTATGTATGTATATGTGTATATATGATATGTATGTATGTATATGTGTATATATGATATGTATGTATGTATATATATGTGTATATATGATATGTATGTATGTATGTATATGTGTATATATGATATGTATGTATGTATATGTGTATATATGATATGTATGTGTATATATGATATGTATGTATATATGTGTATATATGATATGTATGTATGTATATGTGTATATATGATATGTATGTATATATATGTGTATATATGATATGCATGTATGTATATATGTGTATATATGATATGTATGTATATGTGTATATATGATATGTATCTATGTATATGTGTATATATGATATGTATGTATGTATATATGTATATGTATGATATGTATGTATGTATATCTATGATATGTATATATATATGTGTATATATGATATGTATGTATATGTGTACATATGTATGTATGTATGTATATATGTGTACATATGATATGTATGTATATATATAAGTGTACATATGATATGTATGTATGTATATATGTGTATATATGACATGTATATATATATATATATATATATATATATATATATATATATATATATATATATATATATATATATATATATATATATATATATGCATTTAAGTCGATCCATGCTTGTAAGGAAGGATCCAGTGATTTGATTCTTGCACAACTTTGGCCCTCAGGCTTGTACATCTTCTTGATGGCGTGCTAATTCCATTGTTTGGTGACCAAGCAACGTGGCACCCGCAGCTTTTTGTGGTGTTGACATAGGCACGGCGTTCCTGAACCTCCACAGGCTCTATTCACAGCGTCACCTGTTTGTTTTTCCGACTGAGAGCTGCCCATAGACCTTCTAAACCACCCTTGTAATCCCTCCGTTCATCAAATACAGTTGAAAGAAAGCATGTTATTACTAAAAATGATCAAGACAGCTCTGCATCAAATCATCACATTCATCAAACTCAAAAACACAGAATTCTCAAAAATCTTTCTTAAAAAAAAAGTTTAACATTTAAGTTTAAAATTTTATCAAATATTATATCACACAATCATCACACTACCAAATCCATGTCTGACAATTTTTTTTTCAAATGATGTGCTTTGTTGTTTATTTTTGTCGTGAAAGAATTTACTCACCAAAAACTGAACCCTCATCAGTTCACCTATTCTCCAAATGTTTTGGGAATGCTTCAGATGGCAAGCAATTTATTCTAAATTATTTAGATATTTGCTCTCTTCATTAGAAAAATAGTGCAATACCCCCAAACCAGAATGATATCCCTTCCATGTGAGGGTCAACGGTTTATGCACCAGTAGTACAACGTGTTTAGCCTTGCAAATAGCGCATAAACGGTCTGCTAAACATTTCCTACTGCATTTTTAGAAGATGGTAAACACTTGCAGCTGTGTGTATCGCTTAAACGGTGAACAGGGAAAACACACAGGACGTGTTAATATTGTCAATCCCTCTCAACCTTTACTCCAATTCCACTGCCTTAATTCATGACTATACATGAATTTTATGTAACATCTTCAAAATTGAAAAAACTAGATTTTAAAAACAGAAAGTCACTGGCTTCTGAAATTGCTCGTTGCGACAACTCCATATTTAGACTGTGCATCATTTAATTGAGTTTAATTTAATTGAATGCTTTTATTGTTGAGCGGCCCGGCGGCTTGAGTAGTTAGCGCGTCGGCCTCACAGCTCTGGGGTCCTGGGTTCAAATCCAGGTTGGTCCACCTGTGTGGAGGTTGCATGTTTTCCTCAGGCTTGCGTGTGTTTTCTCCGGGTACTCCGGTTTCCTCCCACATTCCAAAAACATGTATGGTAGGCCAATTGGGGTTCTCGCAATGCAATTTATCAAAGCTGGGGATTGATGTCTGACACTGAGAAAAAACAACACTAGAAGACTTATGTGAAATTCTAAGTGCCTTGGACAGACTAGAGGGCTTAGAGAACAATACTTGAAAATGCCATGGAACACACTTTTACTTCTATTTTAATTTTAAATAATTTCCCATTATTTTAGGAAATATATATTCAAAATGATTTGCTGAGAACCTTAATTCAAAGATTAATCTCAACATTTTCTATGCTGGTGTAAGTTTTCTGGAGTAGGATTTCTGGATTTACAATTTCATTACAGTAGTACTTACTGTTACTACTACTTTATTTTCTCAATTTCTTCTGTCACGTACTGTTCTGCGTGATCTCCAAATGGCTACTACTTTAAACCCAAGGATAAAATTTAAAAAATATATATAAATATATAAATTAGCAGCACAATGTAGGACACACTTGTATTTAGAAATATGTCCAGCGGGGGGGCAGTACATGCCCTTGTTATTCTTAAATGAATGTTATCTGTAACGGGCCGAGGTTGAAAAACATGTACACACGATCCGGGGGCGGGGCGAGGGCTTCTGCGAAACGTCCGTTCGGCGAACTGTCCATCGGCCAAACGTCCATTGGCGAAACGTCTTTCGGCGAATCGTCCGGTCACGTGTAAAACTAGTGTTAAACTTTGACTTAGGCGGGCTGAGCTTTAAGTCATATTTGATTTGTTGCAGCAGAGTTGAATAAAAGGTTAACATTTTCAGCAGGATCTAATGATTGTGCAAAATCCAGTCTTGTAAATCCTCCTCATTTACAGAAGAGAACACCTGTTTTTCTACATCCATTTATTTGTAAACACCATGAAATGAAACATATACAAGGCCCGAAAGAGGAATAAAGTGCAAAATGCAGTCTATTGAGATATGTAAATTTCATGCTTTTGTACACATATTGAAGAAATCCAACTTGTTTGTATAAATGTTTTGAAGAAGATCTAATTCAAAGACGTATGCACGTACATCCTGTGAATGTTCAGATTAATTTCAATTAAACGAAAGATTAAGACATCTTGTTATTTGTTTATCATTACTAGTGTAACACACTTCATTTTGCCTCTTCCTGTGATTTATACAAAAACCAGGTGTGGGAATTTAAGGAATTTGAAAGAGTTTACTTACTTTTTCCTCCCACTGTATAGAGACAGAAGAAAATTTAGACTCGGTTTCATACTGTCACCAAATGGAAACTGAAGCTGTGATTGAAGCACTACACTGCTAGTGACTAATTGGGAATCACCGCCCAGAGGATTTTCCCCCTTGAGGTCTTATCTACTTCCTCTGGCTTTAGATCATCCCACAAGAAAATCCAATCTTTTTGATGTATGTGTCTCTCTGCTCTAATGCTCGCCTTTACTGTCTCTTATGAGAAGCAATATGTGGAAATATGGCTCTATTAAAGCTATATAATGTTAAGCTTATGAAGCCAGCAAAAATTTAATTTTAGCCTTTCATTCATGGATTACAGTAAAAAATATAATGTATGTATGGGTAAAAAAATGATAATAGGGCATCTACAGCACAGGTGTCAAAGAGGCGGCCCGGGGGCCAAATCTGGCCCGAGGCATCATTTTGTGTGGCCCGGGAAAGTAAATCATGAGTGCGGAGTTTCTGTTTTAGGATCAAATTAAAATGAATAGTATAGATGTATATTAAATTCCCTGATTTCCCCCCTTTTAAATCAATAATTGTAATTTTTTAATCATTTTTTTTCTGTGTTTTTAGTTCAAAAATCATTTTGTAAAATCTAAAAATATATAAAAAAAAAAGCTAAAACAAACATTGTTTTAGATCTATAAAAAAACTGAATATTCAAGGCTTTTAATCCAGTTCTTTTAATCCATTTTTTAAAAAAAAATCGAAATATTATATCTAAAATGGTCCGGCCCACGTGAAATCAAGTTGACGTTAAAGCGGCCCATGAACCTAACCGAGTCTGACACCCTTGATCTACAGTGAAGTCTGTCATATTTATACTGCTAATATATTTAAAAATCTCACTATCATATAAGGGAAAGGTCAGTTATGTACTTTCAAGGCTCAAAAAGGTTTATTTTCCTTCATTTTTTTGGTTCTGTCATTTTAAATCTTTAAAACTACTGCAGAGTATGAGTGTGAGCATGAATGCTTATCTGTCTTCTTGCGCTCTGCGATTGGCTGGCCACCAATTCAGGGTGTGCCCCACCTGATGCCCTGAGAGAGAAAAAGATGGAGGACTCAATCTCCAATAGGGTCCTACGTCCCTCTGTGGATTTTGCATGTTTCTCCATGCCCCCGTGAGTTTTCTTCAGGGACTCCGGTTTCCTTCCACATCCCAAAAACATGCTGGGTGAACACTCTAATTTGTCCATAGGTATGAGTGAGAGTATGAATGGTTGTCTTTCTCCTTGTGCTTTGTGATTGATTGCCTGGCAACCAATTTATGGCTCCAGCACCCCCGCGATCCTCGTGAGGATAAGCAGAATGGAAAATGAATGAACGGAATTTATTAAATTCAATCAATTTTTATTTAAACTACAATACAATAGTCAATTTACCCAACAACACAAGAGCATAACTCACAGAGAGCATTTGACTGCCCACTAACGATTATTTGTTAATTCTGATTTATTTTAAATGTGACTTGTAGGTACGAGTGAATTGACACATATCTGTACCCTGATAAGCCAGTCTAACTTTTGCCATGTACAAGATACATGACAAGGCAGTTTGGGGTGTATTTTAAATTTCTAAAGGCGAGACTAACAAGTACAGATTGAATCAGACCTATGATGGAAGAACAGATGTATCGATATCTTCACAAAAGTAATAAACGAAAACTCCAAAGCACATCACCTTACGAGGAGAAATCATTTAACCATGGCTTTTTTCATCATTGTTTTTTTTCTTTTTTTCAGACATTTGACATTCATTTTTTTCCCTCTCATTACACGACATCATTAATTCTTACTCTGATTATGGTAGCAACCTTAGTTTACATAACCTATAAAGCTACAGCAACCTTGACAAAGACAAAAGAACTGGTCTCATGAAGGACTGATCGGGGTGGAGGATGTCTGTTTTAAACACAGAATCAAAACAATAACACCTAACAATCACCTTTTTCAATAGGAAAATCTCGGCTAACCATTGAGAACTGTGTTAGAACGATAAAATCTAAAGTTAAAGCTAACTCTGTGCTTGTAATAAGCACTGTTCATTTGTTAGAAACATTGAACAGCGTGAGGGTCACATTTCTGCAGGTGAATTGTGGCTATTTGACTTGTCATGTGTTTCTCTTTAGTTGTGTTGCTTTACCTTTGCTTTCCATTAGGGTCGGAAATTATTAGTGATGTGTTTTACTCTGCAGGAAGGGAGGAATTGTATCCATCTATCTCTCTCTTTTACTTTAGTCTTGGCAGCTCTTTAGATAGGTGACAATATATATTATCAAAAAGATCTGTATAGCCTTACATACGGCACATTAAAGTTTGTGCCACCAGGCGTATTTGCTCCTTCCGCCTCATCATTTAAGACAACAAAGTTAGTCCCGGGGCCTTTTCTTGATTGGTCGGTTAAAAAAGGATGGGGTGGGAGAAGAGATCTGCTTGCTTGAATCTACTTGCACTTTCTCATCTGAACTCAGACTATAGGTCGGATCTCTGACAGATGTCTTCATACTGGAAGAATGGATTTCAAAAGTGGAGTTTTTATTTTTTCCAGTTCAGCTGACTTTGAGAAGGACAAGATTATTGGAATTTTAACAAGATTTCTGCTTTCCGTATACATGTGCAGCTACAAAGAATTCAAATTCAACTCCAGGAACGCAGTGTGACTTTGAATTAAGTGGACATGTGTGGTGGGGAAGTTTCAAGGAGATGACTGACAGACCTAATTCAGATACTGTACTGAAATAATATAATAATTTAAATGTAAACACTTATCGCTATGTCATCCTTTCGGTTGATGCCGAACAAAAATACTTTGGCAACTTCACAAGGGAGGCTCCTTTTTCTCTTTTTAATGATCTCCAACAATCAGGTAAGTGAAAATCGAAACGGCATGCACACAAATACAATGGGTTTTTCAAAATAACAATTAAAAAAAAGTTCATCTTTGTAAAACACAATCAGATGTCGGCTTCTTCAAAATTCAACTTTAATCCACAAACACAGTATCTTATTTAAAACATTTATTATTTTTATCATCAAATTTTATCTCTTCATCTGTATCTTTTCACTTAAAATAATTCACTTCACCCTTTTTGGCCATACATTAAGTAATAGGTAAGGGAATTATACAGGCAGAAACATATGCAATAAGAAGAGATGAAGTAGTAAAATACTCCTACAAAAGTGGTAATTAAAAAGATAATCTTTGTAGTCTATTTGGTGTTCAGATTGCACTGTTGAGTTGTTAATCAGTTACCAATTGTAAATTCCGCAAATAGATTTTGAGTTAGCTTTGTATTTATTTAATTATTTAAATCCAAACCTGGAGCATACCATTTTTTTTAGTTTTAGTTTTTTTTTTCTTTCGGGGGTTGCAATCGTTTATGTCAAATTTGACCCGTGTGTTCTCCAGGGTTAATTTTTTTTTCTCACAAAAAAAGCTGTGATCAACTTCAGATATATGTAAGAGGAATATTTAAATCCAAATTCTAGAATACAATCAAGTAGTACCACCCTTGATAACTGATCAACACTCAATTTCATATTGATACAGGGAAAATAAGCTATGTCCAAGTTATACTTAGCTGTGGGTGGCCATTCTGGGCTCCTGGATCCAGCTGGATGACTTTTTGTGTGCGTAGGGAGGCAGAGAAGCATGCTATGGGAAAATTCAAAGCAGAGGAATGTGTGCATATATGTTAGGGACAATGAGTGGACTCTAATGGGGCGCCCTTTGTAAAGATGCGCTTGGATAAAAAGACGCTAACATTTTCTCTTTATTCAGCCCCACAGTGTTTCAAATATGGAACGATTTTTTTTTTCGCTTATATTTTGCCCATTTACAACAATATTTAGCAACTTCAGTATTTTATTAATTCATTCATTTTCTGAACTGCTTTTGCGGGGGGTGCTGGAGCCTATCCCAGCTGACTTCGCGCCAGAGTTGGGTGACACCCTGAATCGGTGGTCAGCCAATAGCAGGTTAAATCTAAGTTGTGAATTTTAATGTTGAATCTAAACCCCAAATATAACTCTTAAGTAAATCCTAAATGTCTCAACTATTTAGCTGATATACAAATTCAAACGGCCAGTAACCGGAAGTAACAAAATAAAATCCGGAGGAGCTCATTTGTTAGCTACTCAAACCTAATCAATTTAGCCAAATATGCAGTTGAGACATTTAAGAGTTATATTTAAGATTTAGTTTTAATATGTAGATTTAGGATTTGGATTTGGGATTTATATTTATATTTAGGATTTACATTTAGGGTTTAGATTTAACATTTGAATTTACAACTCATATATAGGGTTTAGATTTAACGTTTGGATTTAGAATTTAGATTCAACACTTATTATTCAGAAATAAATACTGAAGTTGCTAAATATTGTTGTAACTGTGCAAAAAAAGTGACTCTAAATTTTTGACATCATATTTGAAACACTACGTTGCACGGTTTGGACAAACGTAGCGAGAGAATCCTAACATACACACACACACTCACACACCCATAAATCACGCTTTATAAGGATTATAGAATAATGCAATATGCAAATACATACATATAAATAAATACCCATTTTATTGGATCTTTAAAACTGTGGGAAAGTGAGAATACATGTGTTTAGACAGACAAGGATGGGTTGTTGTGACTCACGCAAAAACAAAATCTGTCTTACTGCCATGTACTGCAATCAAAGCCAAATGCCATGGAGTGAGAATGATAGGTAAAAATAGAAATCCAAGCACAAATAAGCAAGGGACTGACACTATTGGAAAGAAAACCTCCAACTCCATCTAGATGAGCGCTGGATATCCTCAAAAGTGAGTTTTCAGAACTTTGCTGTTAACATTGGTGAAAAAGAAATGTGTATCCAGCTCTGACACATTAAGTTCACGGATGACAAATTAGTGATATGACTCATTCAGAGCATTGAAATAATGTTTTAAACACCTGCACTGCTAGTAGAGAGAGAAGAAGCTGCGATTGAGCATAGAGACGATGAATGAAATAATCATCGACATCTGGGTTCACGTCTGGTGCAATCCAGTCATGGGGAATAGAACACTCAGGTTTTAAGGCAGGGGTGGGAAAACCGGTCATAGAGGGCCGCTGTGGATGCAGTTTTTTTGTTGCAACCGATCCAGCAAAGACACAATGCGATTCCTGCGGAAAACAAGAAGGACCTGACTGTAATCCACTGAGGACACTAGATTGGTGAAAAGGTGTCCTCTTTATGGGTTGGGATGAAAACCTACATCCACTGCGGCCCTTTATGGAATAGTTTGCCCACCCCTGTTTTGAGGCCCTGTTCTTAGCTGGTTCTGCGGTGCAAAGCAACTGCTCAAATTATAAATTGCCTCTAGAGGACACCAAATACCAAGGAATACATTATAGTTTAAGTTCAATTTATTTATTAAAGGAGTAATACATGTTAATGAATATATAGTACATGTAAAGTCTTTCTGAAGGGAATTACACAGTCACCTCTACTACCAGTTCTTGTTGAGCTGTTAGAATTTCTTTTAATTCTTGCAGTGGAGGAGTTATACAATTAGCGACCCAAATCCACACAACTACATTAGAGTTTTATGTCAGTTTACAGATGATTTGAGTTGAGTTTTTTTCTTCAATTTATCTGAAATAAAACGCTGTTGATGTTTTTTATTAACTTGTTTCAAATTATTTAATATCATTGCTCCAAATTGGTGGCGGCCCGGCGGTTGAGTGGTTAGCGCTACGACCTCATAGCTCTGGGGTCCTGCGTTTGAATCCAACTCGGTTCACCTGTGTGGAGTTTGCATGTTGTCTCTGGGCCTGCGTGGGTTTTCTCTGGGTACTCCGGTTTCCTCCCACATTCCAAAAATATGCACAAGATTAAGGGTTAATTGAAAAATTCAAATTGTCAGTCAATGTAAATGTGTATTTGTATGCCCTTCGTCTGACTTGTGATTTTTCTAGGGTTTTACACAATGACATGAATGTTTTACATGTGGATGTATTGAAGTGAAGTATCTGTCTAATTGTTTTTCCTTTTTTTGACTCTACATAAAAGATGGCATGCTCAGTGCTTGAAAGTCTGATATCTAAGCGTACAGACTACTGGGAGGTCTGCAATAGAAGTCTCACAAGTCCACGTCCCAAAACCGGTGAGCCAGAAAGTTAAACTTAATTTGATGTACATTGGACCTAGTCTTCGCAATTGAGTAGATTGCTTTCCGGGATGTTTAGCAATTGAAGATGGGTTAGATTTTATTTTGCTTAAAACGCTCATTTGAAATAATGCATTACGGTGTGGTACGCTGGAAGCACGGCAGCAGACAGAAAGGCCATGCAGAGAGTGATCAATACCGCCCAGAAGATCATCGGCTGCTCTCTGCCCTCACTGGATGACATTGCCAGCCCTCGCTACATCAACAGAGCCGGGAACATTGTCAGGCACCCATACCACCCTGGTCATCGAACCAGCCACGACACGCATTGAAGGGTTCCGCTGGTGTCTTTTTCGGATGCTTGTTTTGCTTTTAAGTCCATGTAGATTCCACTGGCTTTTTCGCAGATTATCGACTTGGTCACGTTATCTCCCGCTAACTGTTTATCTTTTAACCATATCAAACAAAGGCTCTCCATCTCGTTATGAATGTCACTGCGCAGGTTGGAAATGATGGTTAGCCCTTCATTGCACTGGCTTGCTTTGAACCCATTGTTTTTCCCCGTAATTTCTCACTGATTAACGCAAAAAAATGCAACCTGTACAGCCGGTGCTCGTAGATATCTTTATGCAAGGGAGATGCGGCGAGAAAGACAGAGCGATGTTGTTCTCATAAACAGCCTCTCGCATACCCGGGAACTATCTCGTATGCTTGTATCTCAAATTGTTCTCGTATCTGAGGGCAAAAATTTGCTCGGAATTTTCCTCATATGTCAAATTTCTCATATGTTGGGACAGTCGTATGTCCAGGTATTACTGTATGAAATATAAATAACCAATGAGAAATCTGAGACACTACTGTTGCCTTACAGGAATCTACTGTAAAGGAACGTTTGACACATTCTTATGTTGGCCCCATTCCCCTCCTGGTAACGTGTCCGTCCCTTGTCCTCCCTACCTACCATGGATCAGTATGGGTAACTTTTTTATTTTTAAAAAATACAAATATAACATGTCAAGTGCTGTTAACTGAAAAATGTCACCATGGTGTCTATCAATATTTACATCAGAAGCCACTGACTAGTTTTATCTGCAGTTATTCAAGGTTTATATATAGAAATAAATATACCCAAGGAGAGTCTATATATATATATATATATATATATATATATATATATATATATATACACATATATATATATATATATATATATATATATATATATATATATATAGAGAGAGAGAGAGAGAGAGAGAGACTCTGTTGTATATAGACATACATATATATAAGCAGATACCTGGGCAATTCTACAGATAAGGGAAGTGTATGACACAGACCTCTATGGCCACATGCATTTAACAGACTGAAAACCGTTACTGGGTTTGAACCTTGGTTGGTTTTATATATATATATATATATATATATATATATATATATATATATATATATATATATATATATATATATATATATATATATATATATAATATATAATATATATATAATATATATAATATATATGATATTATATATATATATTATATATATATTATATATATATATATATATATATATATATATATATATATATATATATATATATATATATATATATATATATATATATATATATATATATAAGCAGATACCTGGGCAATTCTACAGACAAGGGAAGTGCATGACACAGACCTCTATGGCCACATGCATTTAACAGACTGAAAACCATTACTGGGTTTGAACCTTGGTTGGTTTTATTACCGTTACTGGGTCTGAACCTTGGGTGACAAGGTTCAGACCCAGTAACGGTTTTCAGTCTGTTAAATGCATGTGGCCATGGAGGTCTGTGTCATGGACTTCCCTTGTCTCTAGAATTACCCAGGTATCTGTTATAGCAAACGGATCATATGAATCGATTAATAAGAGAACTTGTAACCTCTCGTTAGGAGAAAACTTCAAAATATGTTTCTATGAAGACATCCTTGTATGCAAAGGAGAGCTACTGTCTCTTCAGCAGTTCATTGATTGCTGGATGAGCAGTTAAAAATAAGTGTAGTTAGACATCAATCATAAAGCACAGTGTGGGTGTCCACTCACATGCAGAAATGTTATTCTCTGTGTGTTTCCTGATAGTAAACTAACACAGATATTGATATTTTTGTGAATGTTTTGTTTTGGCTAATAAACGTCATGTTTATTTATTATACCCTTTGATCGGAATCAATGTCTCAAAAGGCTGCATAGTAACACAGCTGACAAAAAAGGTCATCCCTGATCTAAACCCCTAAAACAGTAAAAAAAATAATAAGAAGGGCATGCAGATAGAGATTCCCATAAAAAATCAGGCAATACAAATTTAATGATGGATGCACTAGGACTTACTATATTCAAAATATAGTAAAAACCGTAAAATAAATTTGTGTTTTAGATGATGCTCAGATTTTAATACTCTGTGTACCCCACATATTTTGTTTTTAAAAACATCTAATTGAATTGAATTTGCAATAGCTGCTGAAAACTCAAGAAAGGCGCACCGAGAATGCTTGGAAAATGGAAGATGGCGGCAAAAAGAAAACTCATCAGAACCATGGAGGGATGATTCCGAATGTCAGGGGGACCATTATTTTAAAGACGAGGTGAGGAAAAAAATGGAGATGAATTTGATGATTTTTTTTTTGTCTTTCTCCACTTTATTGTTTTTTTGATCTGTGTTTCTTGGGGTGTCAACGGAAACAGTGAATGGCTGTGATACTTTACAATGACTTATACTTTTACTTTTGATTATATCTAGATATGGCCGAGAAGTGTAGGTTTCTAGAACATGTGATGAATCAAATGATAGGCTGTTTTTACCAACACGCCTCAGCCATGAGTTTCTGCCACCAGTTAACACCTTAATGTCTATTTTCCTGAATTTATCACAAAACCTGTTGAATTCAGTTTTTTTCATTATCCTCACAAGGGTTGCGGGGGTGCTGGAGCTTATCCCAGCAAACTATGGTCACAAGACGGGGGATTACCCTGAATTGGTGGCCAGCCAATCGCAGGGCATTCTCCAATACTTGTGTAGACATATTTTTTAAAATGTAAATTTAGCTACAGATGGGTACTTATTTAACAATTAGGTTTACAACGAAGTCAAACACTAGATACATTTATTTAGTTCATGTGAAACACACACGTGCACACAGACACAGGTGGGAGGATAGAGACACAGACACATTGATATATCAATATTAGATACATTAGCAGGTTTTCCCTGGCTTGCGTGGGTTTTCCCCGGTTACTTCGGTTTCCTCCGACATCCCTAAAACATGCATGTAGGCTGGTTGCACACTCTGAATTGCCCCTAGGTATAAGCGTAAATGCGTAAATGGTTGTCTTTCTCGATGTGCCCTACGATTGGCTGGCCACTTATTCAAGGGGGCCCATCGTTTGCTACGAAAGCCTCCAGCGCACCCCGTAACCCTTGTGAGGATAAGCGGTACGGAAATGAATAATATAATATGATATACTTAGCGGGTCGGTGGGCTGGCTTCAATTCCAGGTGGGTTCCGACTTTCCTGTGTGGAGTTTGCATGCTATGCTCGGGCTTGTGTGGGTTTTCTCCGGGTACTCTGGATTTCTCTCACATCACAAAACATAGGCTGGTTGAACACTCTCAATTGCCCCTAGGTATGAGTTTGAACTTGAATCGTTGTCCGCGTCCTTGTGCCCTGTGATTGGCTAGCCACCAATTCAGGGTGTCCTCCGCCTGGTGCCCTTAGTTGACTGGGTTTCAAAATGGCTGGTGGAGTTTCTCGATTGCAAACTATACTAAATTGTTTTTGTGTTCAATTCAAGTACCAACCAGTAATATGGAAATTACCTGTGAACGTGTATTATTAGTATTATAGCGAACAAACATACTGTAAGCATCATTTGCAATTGTGTGTTTATTATGTCTATTGTTTGGTGTATTCTGGTGGGTACAGGAAGAGCAAATGCGTCGACAGGCGGCCCTCCGCGTCATCTCTGTCATTGGCTATTCCTTCTCCCTGGCTTCCCTCATGTTAGCGACACTCCTAATGGGCATGCTGAGGTCAGTAGCCATGATACCATGAAACAATATTGCTTTTTAAAATAAAAATATATATATATATATATATATATATATATATATATATATATATATATATATATATATATATATAGATTTTTTCCAAACAATTTCAGATTGTGTTCCTGTCTTAAAATACATTCCATGAATTTAAACTTAGTTTCTGCCTTTATACAAAATGACAATTCTTATTTCAACCAGCAGACTATTACAAACACATACAGGTGCAGTCTATGTATTGAAACAGTATATGCAACCCAAATACAAATTACTTGTATTTTGATTTCATATATCTCACTCGGGCGGCCCCTGAGTGGTTAGCGTGTCGGACTCACAGTTTTGAGGTCCAGGTCGCTCCACCTGTGTGGAGTTTGCATGTTCTCCCCGGGCCTGCGTGGGTTTTCTCTGGGCACTCCAGTTGCCTCCCACATTCCAAAAACATGCATGGTAGGCTGGTTGAACATCCTAAATTGCCCTTAGCTATGAGTTTGAACGTGAATGGTTGTCCATGTCCTTGCACCCTGCGATCGCTTGGCCACAGGGCATCCCCCGCCGACTCCAGCACCCACCGCGACCATTCCAAGGACAAGCGATTCAGAAAATGAATGAATGAATGTCTGACACGTTGGATCAAATACTTGACAAACTGTTTGAAATGGGTCTACACTACTGCCACAGACATTGACCCACACCTGTATTGCTGTGGCGAGAAGGTGATCGGTGCCTGTTGTGGCAGAAATCCCAAAACGGTGGACACAAGCTTAATGAGTCGAACTACCGGGTCATTTTAGTCCATGGGACGGAAGCAGCTGACGGATATCTTGTAGCCAAGCGAACACGTGGCTAAGGTGATCTCTGAGGCAAAAAAATGGACATGGGAGGAGTTCTGTGACACCACGGAGAATGACTCACTCATGGTTTCAAAGAAATTTGGTCCATATTTGAAAGAAGTCTGATCCAACCACATCCAATTGTTCTTTTGCACACTGTATTTTCTTTATGCTGTTATCATTTTCAAGTTGTGCTACTTGGGCGAAAATCAAGCAAGGGGCACTGATAAAGACAGCATTATATTTTTTAATTAATTGCATTAGTTCCAGAACCATAAGCATCCATCTTTTTTAGTTGCCCTGTGATTGGTTGGCCACCAATTCAGGGTGTCCCGCTTCGGGTGCCCATAGTGGGCTTGGATAAGTCCCACTTGTGAGGATAGACGGTTCAGAAAATGAATGAATGAATGTCTCTTTTAGTGAAATTACTGTTACATAACAAATCTGGCTGATAGTCTTCTTCCTGTGTTTTCCAGGAAGCTCCACTGCACCAGGAACTACATTCACATGAATTTATTTGTCTCATTTATCTTAAGAGCTGTTGCAGTCATTTCTAAGGAAATTGTATTACACATCATGTATTCCAACCTACCCAAGGATGACCCTGGTTGGAACTCCTATTCAAGTTCTCCGGTAGTTTCCATTTATTTATACTTGTTTATGAATTTTTTAACACCTTAGACTTTTTCTTTTCTTTTTATGTTTTTTTTAAAGTTTATTTTACATGGGCTGAAGTCCCCCCTAAAATAGGTCTTCTACTGACTTCACTGTATCAACAATTGCATTTCTCTACCCTCAAACCAGATGTGTGTTGTATTAGAAGGTAAGGGTGTAATAATACATTTATCAGGATCGAAATACCAATTGGTAAAGAAAACGTACTATATCGGATGTACAGTTCCTCCGCTCTAATCTCATGGGCTACTCAGTGTGCCAGTGGCGGTCCGTACATTTTCTCGTAGCGCCTTCAATGGGTAAAATCCACTTTGCAGCAGCATTTAATGATTAAATACAAATACTGGAGCTTTTCATACATTACAACCGGGCCGGGGGGTGATTTTCCCGGGAAAAGACAGCGATGAACATCAATGGCGTATCGGCAAACATTGCCCGAAAATGGGGTAAAATCCAGCCGAAAACAGCATTTATTGATTAAATACAAATACTGGAGCTTTTTAGACATCAGAACCGGGCCCGGAGTATCATTTGCCCGGAAAAAAAGACAGCGATGAACGTCGATACGTCCATATACGTCCATAAGCGAAACAGCAAAAAATGCACTAAAGTGGGGTAAAATCCACTTATTTAAAGCGGCAGAGCCCGCAGAACTGATTGTGAAGGCCTTGAGGCAGATTTCTAACCCTGGCAACAAATAATGGCTGAAATGTGATTGGTTAAATGCTTCAATGTGTGTGCCAATGGCTTCCTGTTGGATGGTTGGGTAGAGATAGCCCTCTCCTCTGGTGCTTGTACAGAATTTCCTTTGATTGTAAATGTTGAAGTTTTTATCAGATTTAATAGGTAAATCATCACTATTTGTTTTTGAAAAATTTGTTCCATGTCCTTCTCAAACCATCATTTTTTTCTTCTCAACAGATAGCTCTAATGTGCAAATTTTCAAAAGTGGCCATGGAGTATTTTGTGGCTTGTAACTATTTCTGGCTTTTGGTGGAAGCTATATTTCTTCATGCACTGCTCTTCACTGCTGTCCTGACCAAGCGACACCTATTGAAGAATTACATGCTGTTAGGATGGGGTATGTGTACTTTATGAATCAAATGCAAAGAAAAAAATTCAAAGTGAACTTGTAAATAAAACACCAATACCAACTGTTGATACAACCAATGCAAGCTTATTTTTAAGACTAGACTGTAAATCAGGAAAAAATGCACGATGAAAAAACAAAACATATAAGTCATACCAAATTCTATCTCACACCAAATATCTATGAAATCCATTTGAGTGTTAAGCATTGCTTCTAAACAAATCTGCCAACTCTGGAAGGAGAGGGCACACCTATACCACCCTTCTCACAGCTGTCACTGTGGAAATAATTTGTAGACCTAGCCAAACTATAAAACTTTAGTGTTACAAAATTCTGCGAGAAAAAAATGCTAATTTTTCTCCCTTCAGTACGCGTTTCTGCTTTTTGATGCTTTTTAATGGGGCTACTTTCAATCTTTAAAAAAAGGGGGCGGCCCGAGTGGTTAGCACGTCGGCCTCACTGTTCTGTTTTAGAACATATTTTCATCGAGCTAGTGTGGGTTTTCTCCGAGTACTCCGGTTTCCTCCCACATTCCAAAAACATCCATGGTAGGTGGATTGGACATTCTAAATTCCCCCTAGGTATAAGTGTGAATGTGATTGGTTGGCCGTCTCCTCATGCCCCGCGATCGGCTGCCCACCAATTCACGGTGTACGCCGCCTCCGGCCTGAAGTCAGCTGGGATAGGCTCCAGCACCCCCCGCGACCCTCGTGAATATAGGCAGTTCAGAAATTGAAATTAGATGAGATTTGTCCATATGTGAAAAATGTGAATACAGTTTTCATGTAGATAATACTTAATTGTGAATTTTCAGGCATGCCTGTCTTTTTCGTGATGCCATGGACAATTGTTAAAATTTTATACGAAAACACAGAGTAAGTATATTGGCAGCTTTACTTTAAGTGATTTGAATGAATAATTTCTCATTCGATCATTCTTAACAATTGTCAACATTTATTCTGAAGGTGCTGGTCAATTGTCAATAGGTGGTTCTGGTGGATAATAAAGGGCCCAATCACCATGTCACTGATGGTAAGTGTTAACTGGTGATGTTGATGTGCAATGGATATCAAATTCATGGGTGTGCGTGTGTGTGGCAAATAATACTGAGATTAGATTAATAAACTTTATATCCCGTGCTCGGGAAATTCACGAAATAGTTGAAACTGATACAAATGCCAGCATGGGCACCATGGTGAAACACTTTTTAGCATGAGACGTCATAATTCTGAACACAAGTTTTTTTTTTCTCAAATACATTTATTCATATAGTATTCACTCCCAGAATCACACATGAAGAAATTAGGGTTCAGTCTACCATGCATGATTTTTGGATGTAAGAGAAAGTCAGAGCACATGCAAAAACCACTGAGGAAGAGGTTTAGGATTAAACCCTTGATCTCAGAACTTTGAGGTGGATGTGCTACCCAGGCACCCACTGTGTTGTCATATATACAATGTGCATGGCTCCCGTGACATGACATTTTTTATGATGTGTGGGCTTTTTTTGGCTCAAAGTAAAAAAGTTTCCTTACCCTTGTGTTAGAACATTTTTTGATCACAATTGATTTTATATTGATACTACATTCAATTCATATTGCAGATCATTTTTTTCATATTCATCAAGATTCTACTGCTTTTGCTGTCCAAGCTCAAAGCGGATCAAGCAAAATTTACCAACTACAGATACAGGTATTTCCAAATACAGTAATCCCTCGAATAATGCGGATAATGTAGACCAGAAATGGCCACGATAATCGAAAAACCGCGAAGTAGGATACCCCTATTATTACTAGCATTCTATGTTTTCGCGCCTATACAGAAATACAAGTACACAAGTACAATTATCAAGAAGTGTATTGATTAAATATTATAGCGATAAGCATATGAACATACTGTAATGTATTCATATATAAATAAAATATATCTGAAATATTGTAAATATTCTAAATACTGTACTCACAGTGAAAATAGTTCCTCTCTGCTTAATTTAAATAATTTTAAAAAAAACAGGATATTGGGAGCTTTAGTCCAAGTCTTTTTCGTCCGATTCGAGAGGCTTTGGATCATCAATGGAATCTTCAGGAGGCGTCATAGGGGAGCTTTTCAGGAGGAGCTTTTGCGAAAGGTGTTCGGCGGACAAGGAAAATGTTGATGGGGTGTTGTGACCGCTGTTTCTTTTTTGGTACAAATATGCTTTTGTACTAGGACATGAAACTGTCAAGTTAATAGTATTTAATAGTACTAAGACCAGGTTTTTCATCTTTATTGCCGTCATTGTTTTGGGGGAAATTAAACTTCCACTTCGCTCCTCCGCATCATCCAGCTGTCAATTACCCGTCCAGAGAGCTCTATTTTCTGATAAAAGCAATGGCGTAAGCCTGCTGCCCGGACTTAAATGCAAATTCAATTTTCTGAGAAAAAATCCACCCTCACAGAGGCTCCCGGCCACTTAGTCCACTCAGACAGCTCTATTTTGGGATAAAAATGATGGCCACCGCCCGCTACCCGCCATTTTTGTTTCTCAGTGCTGAGTTGAATGACAGTCCCCTATCTTGCGTCATTTCTATAGTGGCAAGCAGAAGACCGGGAAGTGTTTTCCGTTTGCGAGTTTCAGCATGAATTTTATATATAATATAAAAAAAACTGCGATGTATTTAAGCCGCAAATATAAAGCCGCAAAGTGGTGAAGGATCACAGTATACTCATTTCAAGTCACATTAGGACACCAAACCTCAGCAGCACAAACCTCTATCCTTGTGACACCCACCATTCACAACACTGGAGGATACTGTTTATTGATACTTTTTTAACCCCAAGGGAAATTCCACTTATTAAATTGTAACCATCATTCATCTTATTAAAGTCGCCATAAACAACAAAATCCAGAGAATGTTTAGTTACAAGGGTCTCAAACCACTCCTCAAAAGGCTGCAGTGGGTGCAGGTTTTCATTCAAACTATATCATATTTTGGATTATGTACACCACACTTGTATATCAAATTTTGATGTTGTGTTTTGATTAATTTCAGTTTAGCCAAGGCAACACTGGTGCTGATTCCTTTGCTGGGAATCCATGAAGTGGTCTTCACAGTGCTTGTCGATGAATGTATGGAGGAAAGCAGTCGTTACGCTCGGGATTTTATTAATCTCACCATTAGCTCTTTTCAGGTAAAACTGATCACTCTAATTACAGGCCAGACTATATTTTTTCATTCATTTGATTAATTGATCAATAAAACTGACTGAAAAGGAAAGTAAAATAAGCTTATTAATTAAAAGCCGGGGGGGGGCTTCATAACTTGGATCTTGCTTTTGTATATATGAAGTTATTTGAAGAGCAAAGGTTTTCGTAACCTGGAAATTTCGTGTGTAGAAGCATTTGTAAGTAGAGGTACCACATGTACATATGCACACACAGTAGTGTTAAAACTAATAGCAGTCCAATATGACAACCCTATCAATCCACGTTTTCAGAATAGTATTGAATGCTACATGTCAAACAAGTTCTCAGTAGATGCAGTATATTATATTGTCCAAAAAACCAACAAACCCAGCATTCATTTGTACACACTTGTAAGGTTGCAAAATTGGACATGTAGTGCAACCCCGTAGTTTCCACCCCTGGGTTGAATTCAAAATTAAATATATGTGTATATATATATATATATATATATATATATATATATATATATATATATATATATATATATATATATATATATATATATACATATATTGCTTTTGTAAATATGTAAATATATAAATATCGTAATCATGTGCTTTCCTTTTACAGGGCTTCTTGGTTGGAGTGTTGTATTGCTTTGCAAATGGAGAGGTATGCTTTCATGTCTTGCCCAAAATCTGATTTTAAATGATATCATTTATTATAAAGTTCTATATTCTATATAGGGCGGCCCGGTGGGGCGAGTGGTTAGCGCATCAGCCTCACAGTTCTGGGGTCCTGGGTTCAAATCCAGCTCCTGTGGTTTACAGTTAGCCAGCTTAGGGCAGTTTTTTTCTTGTAATAACGCACGTGCTTATTTGTACTATACACACAAATTAACGGTGAAACGCAAACAGCAGGTAGCATGCAATTAAAAAATGATCAGTGATATGTATTTATTTTAATTTTCTGTTTCGCTGTAATTAGGTTCAAGCTGAACTGAAGAAGCGCTGGCAGATTTTTTTGTTCAACAACAACATTCACTTCAGAAGCTGTTTCCAAGGTGCACCACTCAAGCACCTGTGGAAGTGCACAAGAAAGCACCATCCACAGTGCCCAAAAAGAAACTCCTATGAAGAGGGACCGACTTCTACATTCACTATAGACCCACACCTGCTGCAGGTGACTCTACATGCTTGTGTTAAAGCCAAAGGACAAAGGGAAAATAAAGGCCAAGGCCTAAAAGAAAATGACACATCAGGTCTTGACTTTCTGACCAGGAAGAGTCTGTCCAGTAGTGATGGGGAAATGACACATGGCGAGACAATGGAGGAGATTCTGGAGGAGAGTGAGTTTTGAATCCACTTAGCTCTCAGCTTGTGTCGTTAGGGGTCGTCATAGTACATCATCCTTTTTACAAAAGTATTGTTTTCTGTATCCTCACCTCTCAACTCAACCCGTGTCCTTTATCACCTCATCTAATAACATTCTTGTAAGTCTTACTCTTGTTCTCTTGCCTGGCAGCTCAATCCTCATCATTCTCTTCCCATGTACACGTGCTCTATTCTCTGACTGTATCCAAAACATTTAAACATGCCAAACCCTAAGATATGTGGCCACACTAGACTGAAGTCTCATGTTGTGCAAGGGTTTGACAATGGATGATTGCTTGAAGAAACCACTAACAAGGTTCTCAACTCACACATTGATCCTGTATCTAATGCTTTTCACATTATTCTCCCTCCCTAGACCACCACTTGTATTTCTCTCCTTACAGTCTAGGGCAGGGGTAGGTAACCTATGGCTCGGGAGCCATATGCAGCTCTTTTGATGGTTGCATATGGGTCTCCGAGGTCAAATATGGAAACCCCTGGTGAAAGTACTGAGTCCCGATTGCACAAATGGGCGCGTCATGTCGGCACGTTGACACTACGTCTCGCCCCCCTTAAATCATTTTTTTTTAATTAGACCTTTCCGCATGCAAACTCACTGATACTCATTGATTAATAATAATAATCGGACATAGGCTTTGTCATCATCATTGACTCGACAAAAGCCTAATTGTCATCATACCCAGCTGCGTATGACGAAATTGGTAGTGCTTCTCCACAAGGTGCGTTTTCCCGGCAAAAGACCCAAATAAGTGATAATATCAGACTCGTAATTTGGCATTCTGCCGTGATGGATACATCGCATCACCCCCCGAGCGGATCACTTACCTTCAGTCAGCCAGTAGGAGGCAGATCACCGCCCAACGTCTTTTCATGGTACCTAACCCCGAAGTTATTACACAGAAGGGATGGTGTCGTGTTGCCGCAAGTTTAGAGTTCTGATGGATGTGGGAAAAAGTCTTTAAGCCTATTTGTCCGTACTTGTGAAAGTAGCAACAGTAGAGCAATGTTGTCAAAATAATTCAGAGACTTTTGTTCTTTAAAGGTGACAAAATGACTAAAAAAATGTACATGGTCATTTATTTTTAAATTCTGAGTATGGCTATCATGGAATAACGTTTGAAAATATGAATTGTTTGTGGCTCTCTCGGTCAAAAAGTATTTTTGCGTCGCACATACTATTTTCATTTCCACAAAGTTACATAAACCTTTACAATAAATGTATGACATGCTAATGTCACATACTGGTAGTTAGTTTTTCAGTGTTGCTCACCTGAGTTAACTATGGATATCATTAAACTAACAGCTAGACACTATTACTGCTGACTACATTTTAAAGATGAGATTACTTAACATGAATAATAACTCACCAGTCATCATTTATTACAATATATTACAGCACTCCTTAAACAGAGCATTTATATGCCATACGTATGTCCATATGCCACTATGTACATATGGGTTGGTAAAGGTTTTTTTAATATAATGTGTTTTGTAAATATTGCTGTATTAATATATGGAAACTCTGTATCATGTTTTTCATGTACTGTTCATATACTCGTATATGTAATTTGTATAATTATAAGGTGTCGCTGAAGTGTAAATGCAAAAAAAGTACTACAGTAGTAAAAGTGTGTATAAACAAAAAAAAGTTCAACCGTCTTTGTATAGAAGAAATCTTAGATGTAAATAAATTAATTGTTTATTCACATTACATTAAACACATTAGTTTTGATGTTAACCTTTTGAGAGGTCAATTTAGATTTTCAGCATGTAAAGTTTGCATTGGAAATGTGTTGTAATCTAAATACAAAAACAAACATAAAATGTACAGCGGCCTGGCGGGCGGATGAGTGGTTACCGCACCGGCCTCACAGCTCTGGGGTCCTGTGTGGAGTTTGCATGTTCTCCCGGGCCTGCGTGGGTTTCCTCCGGGTACTGTGGTTTCCTCCCACATTCCAAAAAACATGCATGGTAGGCTGATTGGACACTCTAAGTTGCCCCTAGGTATGGTTGTGAGTGTGGATGGTTGTCCGTCTCCTTGTGCCCTGCGATCGGCTGGCCACCGATTCGGAGTCAGCTGGGATGGGCTCAAGCACCCCTCGCGACCCTAATGAGGATAAAGCGTTTCAGAAAATGAATGAATGAATGAAAAAAATAGTAGGAAAAGTGGGAAAGATGTGTTTGTTGTTTATTTGGTCAATAAAATACCTTGTTTACACAGTTATCTTTGTTTTTATTCTACATTGTCTTGCATTGAGTAAATAGGTGCCGTGTTGTGTTTGTGGGGTTTCTCATCGCAAAATAAAGGCAAGTGCAATCATTTGTAAGGGGAGCAATTGGCCGGGGTTGATAAGTATGGAAAACGAGGATGTGGCGTTCTAGGTACGAGGTCAAGATCCAATGCTAACAGTAATAAAACAATGTTTTTTAATTCGTTTCAAAACGTTTAGGTGGAGGTAATTAGCCCTATATTGGCCTTATGGTAGCCCGGCGGCTGAGTGGTTAGTGCGTCCGCCTAACAGTGGGAAACCTGGGTTCAAATCCAGGTCGGTCCACCTGTGTGGAGTTTGCATGTTCTCCTGTGTGGGTTTTCTCCGGTTTCCTCCCACATTTCAAAGGTAGGCTTATTGGACACTCTAAATTTCCCCTAGGTATGAGTGTGACTGTGAGCGTTGTTGTCTCCTTGTGCCCTGCGATTGGCTGGTCACCAATTCAGGGCGCCCCCGCCTCTGGGATAGGCTCCGACACCCCCGGCGAGCCTAGTGAGGATAAAGCGGTTCAGAAAATGAGAGATATGTCTTTATACTTTATTGGGCTTATGGTCAACAGCACATATCCAAGATTTCTGACCTAACCCTTAAACTTTCGAGTTCATGGAGGGGCAATCGCTGTGAATCTGTGCTGCGTCATGTGAGCGTTTAAACACGCCCGGTTTTAAACCAATGCTCACGCTGGATGAGTCACGGGAGGCTGGAAAATGTCGCTGCAGCCATTGTGATCCGCAGACTCGGAGCTTTTGACACAATCAAGTCCGCTGGGGAACATGACTGGATCCGCCATGAACGGCGTCGTGGAGCGTATCGGATACATGACTCGGATCCAGAGTTTCAGCGCATGTCACCGACTACACAGGTTTGAATTCAGCCAAGGGGTGCTTTGGGTGCTCGTGTTTCATGTTGTAGCTGATGAAAAGAGATCTTAGCAACACGGGGAAAGCGCCTACTCAAGCAGAAAACTGAAATCTACTTATACGGGCGATATTTCTGATTGTTGTTTACATGGAGGCTATTGTGAAACCGACAGGACAGCATTCCCCAGTTATGTATGGCAGGCGACTATTGCTCCATTTACAATACATATTTACAGACGAAACTGGGTTGAATTACGCAATTATTGTGGTTAATGTACTACCATCATTATACGTAAGCATATCAGATAGTCACTTACTTATTGGTAGTTAAATTTTGGAATTTTACCTTGTTTATTTAAAATGTACTACTACTTAATGTTTATTCTTTCATCTGTACTGTCATTCTGGATCAGAACTATGCTATAGTAAAGGTGTTGTTTAATGTCAATACTTTTTTATTTCTTAGTACACAAAATAAATCATGGTCTTCCTATTCCACAGTGTTCACTTGACTGATGAAGACAATCGTGAGGTCTACGGGAAATGTAACAATCCTCATGGACATGGACACAATTACAAAGGTTGACTATGTTTTCATTCCTACTCCAGATATGTTAAAGGCCACTACATATTTAAAACAGACAAAAAAACAGCTATATAGCTTTAAGAAATGTGGATTTTGAAATGTGAACAGATTCGGTATTATTTTCACTTCCTTATTCGTTTTTTTCATTTTTTCTTTTCTTTTTTTCTTTTTCTGAACCGCTTTATCCTCATTAGGGTCACAGGGGGGTGCTGGAGCCTATCCAAGCTGCTTTCAGGCACAAGGCGGCGGGGGGCACACCCTAAATTAGTGGCCAGCCAATCACAGGGCACAAGGAGACGGACAACCATTCACGCTCACACTCGTACCTAGGGACAATTTAGAGTGTCCAATCAGCCTACCATGCACATACTTGGAGCGTGGGAGGAAACCGGAGTACCCGGAAAAAACCCACGCAGGCCCGGGGAGAACATGCAAACTACACACAGTTGGACCCACCTGGATTTGAACCCAGGACCCTCACTGTGAGGCCGACGCACTAACCACTCATCCGCCAGGTCACCCTGTATTTGAAGTGATTGTGCAAATTGTATCGAATGCCAATTAGGAGGCCGTATTAATCATATCATAGATAATTATTAGGAATAAAGAAAAATCTTAAAATATCTTAACTCAAAAGTTGATGTCATTGAAATGGAGATCTGAAAATACATGCTGTTTAAGACAGCTCTATCAACTACAGGATTTACTGAAATGAAAATTCCTAGCCAAAACCAAAAATGATGAGGAAACCATTGTGTACACAAAATTTGAATAAGTAGGATCTTTCTTGTAGGTTCTTAAGTAATGTGTTGAGACATTTCAATTCATAAGTCAATGAAATCTGTTAATAGTTTTTATATAAGCAAAATATAGCATTAAGTGCTTTACATAATTAAACTGAATCAGAACATTTTTCATGTTTATACATACACACATTTTTAGACACATGCACATACTTTAGAATAATGAAATGTAGTGAAATGAATACAAGGATTTCTTATTCTGAAGTATAAAATACATTTGCGCAAATTTTGTCACTTTAGGATTAAAATTACCTAACAGTCTAGAAAAAAGAACATGAGTATGGGATAAGATTTGTTGACAAAGTAGCTGATGATGGAATGACTCAAGCTTCTACTTCATTTTTAATTGTAAGAATTTTACCTTGGGAATAGATTAAAGGACACATCAGGAACAGTGTCCTGCCAATATACTCCTATTTTTTCTTAAATCTAAATTTGTGCCAAGCTCCAGGGGGGGCAACTGTTGCATTGGCCAGAAAATTTTCACTTGCAATTTTTAAACCAGAGTATTGCTTTTCCTATTAAACACGCCTGAACCAGCCATAAAGTAATCCTAAATCCCAACTCAGCTTCACAAGTTAAAATAATTCTTTGTATTATGCACAACCGTATTTTAATTTTGGTTATGATGCTGTTATTTAAAGCATTTATTATATTTCTTCGGTTGTATCTGACAGATTTTTCATACTCCGATGTATGGAGACATGTTTGCATAGTTCTGAATTAAAAGTTTAGATTATGATGTCTCTTGGAAGTAAGTTAGCAACAGACATTTTTAAGGGTTGAGAGAATTTATATGAATGCTTCCAGCTCCTGATTTTATGCCAGCATAAAGTGTTTAGCAGAAATTTGCTATGAGGAATGTATTTTTTTTCAAGGTTTTCCCAAAGTCATGCTGGACGTTTTTTGCCAGCAAAGTAGTAAAAACTGAATTAACAATGCCTCTCCTATATACAGTAGTTCTCTCTATATTTACAGCATTACGGCATTCCGTGTATATTCAACAATCCTATCCAACAATCAAACTAAACTTTAAATGTAAATTCATCAATTATTTTCCCCTTGGAATTGTTGCCCATTGTTACCCAAATATTAACAATATATTTCTGTCCACAGTGGAGGTAACCGTGCGGGGAAAGGTGAGTATTATTATTTTCAGTTTCCCCCTCCCCAAACACATTGATATTTTTATAGCTGTAATATTTAGTAAATATAAACTTTTTGATAATTGTACTTGTATTTCTGTATAGGCGTAAAATATATTTTGATAATAATAATGGGGGTGATCCTACTTGGCGTTTTTTTATTTATTTGGGCCATGTCTTATGTACATTACCCGCGATATTCGAGCGATTAATGAATTCAAGGTGTAAAAACAATGTCTCTTGCTCCTTAATCCAATGCATCACACTTTGAGCAGTATGAATCTTGCATTATTATCATGGAAATCAATTCATGGAAAGACATGGAAGATAAAGGTCACTCTTGACCCGCCAGCCCACATGACTTTTTCCACAGATTTTATGCAAACACCGTACTACTTTCTTGGGAAATTGTTCCTTAAAGACCATGTAAGGTCAAATTAAAATGAATAAAATGTTAGATCGGGTGAAAGACAGTTGTTAACAACCCTGACAAATTTAAATGTACAAATCCTGTTTGCAAGAACTACTATGTTCGGATTCTGTAGGGAGGATAAAGGGTTATATGTGGCTCTTAATTATCGTATTTTCCGCACTATAAGGCGTATCAGAGTATAAGGTGCACCTTCAATGAGTGGCCTATCTTAAAGTTTGATTCATAAATAAGGTGCACCATATTATAAAATGCAGTTGTACTAGTAGTAGCAGGGGATTGTGTTATACAGCCACTAGATGGAGCTGTAGTAGTGGTAGGATGTGTTTTTTATCAACTAGATCGAGCTGTGCTAAAGGGAATTTCATACATACATTCATCTTCCGTACCTATCCATTTCGTAACCATTTTTCTCTGACAAATCAAGAGCAACGTTTTTATGATCAACTAGATATTGTAATGTAGTTCATTGGAAAATGTCAGTATAGGCTTAACATTCTATCTTTGAGCAGTGTAAATGTAACTAAGGTACATGCATGTATGTTTCTCAACAGATTGATCATATTACCGGGATGGTAATGAACCTGACCGACTTGAAAAGGTGCATAGAGGTAAGAATTACAGAACAGAAATAAAACCTGCCTTCAGTTTAATGATGTGAACTGAACACTTCACAGAGTAAAAAGTGGAATGAACAACAGAATAGCAAAAAAATGCATGACTTTATCACATTCTTTATGATTTAATCATTACAAAAAAAAACACAACACATTTTAATGGTGGTTTGCAACGCGGAAAACTTTGCTGCTGTTTGCATTGTGCTTGGTACCCGAATTATGCCAATGGTGTTCTTCCAAGTTGGGCGATCGCATCAAATTAAACTATTTTCTTATTTTGTGCATCTGTAATTATTTCTATTAGTCAGTGGTTATAAGGCATTATAAAATAAATTTTATTTTTTCATATGTAAATCTGATTAAATGCATTAAGTTTTAACAGTGGTCATGGCTGTGTATAATATATTTAGTCATTCACGAACATCTATTTAAAAAAATATTTGAACAATTAGTGTTGTGCAATTAAAATGTGATTAATCAAGATGAATGAATTACAAAATCACAGATAATTAAATTGTTGTTGTTATTGAGTCCCACTGCTAGAAAATGAGTTGAACGAAAAAAACCCTGCCAGTAAATTTCGATGAACTTCACCAAAACTGTGCCAAACCTTTTTATTTTTCGTTTGTTTACTTTGGCTAATGAGGCCTCTGTAATAGTGTTTTCAGGGGAAAAAAAAAATATATATATATATATATATATATATATATATATATATATATATATATATATATATATATATATATATATATATATATAAATATATATATATAAATATAAAAAGACCCATGCACACAGTGGAGGTTCTTGTCCTGCAGTTTCTTATTAGGCAAATGATTAGGGAAAACTAGCACGCAATTTGTACTCGGCTATATATTGAAGCGGGCAAAATTAGCAGTATCTGTGGCCAATTCTAGTACTTACTGTTACCGGCAAAAATTTGGACATTGAGCTGAAATCGACACGCTGGTCAAACATGGGTGTATGATTTGATGTTGAGAGTTACGTAGGTAATATTTATCCTTAATCAATGTCTGAAGCTAATTTTATTTGTAATATTTACCATCAAATGGTTGGGTAATCAGTATTAATGTTTTTTTCTAGCTGTCCTAACCTTGCTTTGATTTAATTATTTTGTACACCAGCATTATGGGGTGAAAACCTGATCAGAATTATTATAATGACACTCCAATTACTCCTACACTAGGCAAATGTACTGGATGTATTGATCTCAATTCTGACAGCAGAACATTCTTTTAGATACATGTAAATGTGAACTATAATATATATAAAAATAGAATGTAATTTGTGTTATTTGTCTCATTTATAGGAAGTAATCATGATTCCACTTGATCATAAGAACCTGGATAAGGATGTGCCGTATTTTGCTGATATTGCCAGGTATGGTTTATGTAGTATGTATGAAACATCTTATTTCTTTATTTCAACCTCTGCATTACTGTATCATCAGATGACTAAGGAGAGACACATGAAACTTTAGTTCCTAAATGTCGTCATTCATTTGAGAGGGCAATGCATTCAACATGGAGTCTTAAAACTGAGATCATCAAAAATGTCCTTTTACAGGCTTGCATCTTACAGTGAACCCATGAGGTTAAAAGCAAGAGATTAGATAAGGACTAAAGGGATACTAATAATGTGGTTTTTGGTACTACTGCTGCTACTAATTCTTTTTTTTTTACTTCTGTTTCTTAGCACAACTGAGAACTTGGCTGTTTACATCTGGAACAACATGACAAAGGCCATTGCTCCTAACGTTCTCCATGAAATTAAAGTACATGAGACAGATAAGAATATTATTGTATACAGAGGAGAGTAGATCTCGACATCTACAATCGTTTATAAACCTTGTGTGATTTGCTCACTTGAACTAAAAAAACAGTGTTTTTTTGGCTCGTATGTTACTTTTTTTTTTTAATTAAATATGTAAAAAGCATTTATAGGTGAACAGTACTCTAATTTTGGAGGGGGTTACGATAATTTAGAGACATGCTCAGTTTCCTTTTTCCTATGTAAAATACATTTTATACATTCTAGTTAGTGTTTATGGACCTTATTGTGTATGACACAAATCTGTATGCACTGATATATAAATATGTATTTAAATCCTTTAGCCATTGATCCCCAGTTTCTCTCAAATTCCCTGGTTCTCATTTTGACATCGAAATGTTTAGATAATATGAATATTCCTTCATTCATTCATTTATTCCTTCATTCATTTTCTGAAACGCTTATCCTCACGAGGGTCACGGGGGTGCTGGAGCCTATCCCAACTGGCTTCGGGCCGGAGGCGGGGGGGACACCCTGAATCGGTGGCCAGCCAATCGTAGGGCACGAGGAGACGGACAACCATTCACTCTCACACTCATACCAAGGGGCAATTTAGAGTGACCAATCAGCCTACCATGCATGTCTTTGGAATGTGGGAGGAAACCGGAGTACCCGGAGAAAACAAGACATAAACAGTCATTTTTCTTCTTCTTTGGTTGGGGAATTGTACTTACTGATAGGTTATTAAAATTGATAGCTCGTAAGGCAAAGGGGTCAGTCAAACTGGTGGCCTGCGAGAGTAAATAATTTTTATTGACTTCTATGTTTATAAAAAAGTTTAAAAATGTCAATTTACTGTCTTTTTTCCAAATGAATAAATAAATAAATACACACTTTCCCTACAAAATTTAAATTTTTTTCAGTTTTTTTTTGTCAAAAAATACTTTTAAAATTCAACAATTTTAAGGCAATTTTAAGGGTACGGCTTATATGCGGAGGCGGTCAATATGTGAGAAAATATGGTATGTGGTGTCTACTACGGGTTTTTGCAACTGTGTGCTCCCCTGTCAGAGTGCACTATCGCTGTATACAGGGGGTCGTTACAGGGCCTTGGTTTGGCCGGAAGAGCGTTCCCCAATTTGTCATTTGTGCCTCCGCTTCATGGTTATCATCTGGCTCATTTTGAATGTTACTGTCTGTTTGTTACCTCTCTTCCATTTTACTAAGGGGATTCTGGACAAATAACTGGCAAAGCACAAAATTGTTATTTCAAGGCTCAAATATTGTGTTGAGCGGCCCGGCGGCTGAGTGGTTAGCGTGTCAGCCTCACAGTCCTAGTGTCCAGGGTTAAAATCCAGGCCAGTCCACCTGTCTGGAGTTTGCATGTTCTCCCTGGGCCTGTGTGGGTTTTCTCTGGGTACTCTGGTTTCCTCCCACATTCCAAAAACATGCATGGGAGAGTGGTTGGACTATCTAAATGGCCCCTAGGTATGAGTGTGAGCGTGAATGGTTGTTTGTCTCCTCGTCCCCATGCGATTGGCTGGCCAATAGGCTCCGGCACCCCCCGCGACCCTAGTGAGGATAAAGCGGTTCAGAAAATGAATAAATGAAAGAAAATATTATGGTTATGGCGTTTTCCATTTGTGTAAGTAAAGGAGATAATATCCCAGTTTAACCACAGGATGGCGACATATCCTCGCAATATTTTCAGATTCAGAGTTTCAGGAGAAAACAAACGATAAAACTGACCTATATTTACGTTTTCTTAATAATAATTTTATGTGTGTACTCTAAGTTAGTTCAATAAAATACACACACCTGGTTAGAAGGTTTTGTCAACATGTGCCAATTAGTGTTTTCATTTTTTTTTTTTTTAAAGGCATGGGGGAATGGCCAGTTTGACCCACTGTTGCTGAAAAATGCTGACAATGTACAGCACCTATGTATACCTAAAAAAACAATGTCTTTACATGAAGTTGATTTATGAGTAAGGAGTTTCTACTGAGAAGAAAACATTGAACATTTGCTTTTAGTAAAAATTTTCACTGATCCTACAATGAAGCTCAGTTAATGTCTTAAATTGTTTTGGCAAACATCACAATATGTACGAAACCCAAATCTTTAAATGGCTGTTTACATTGCTTTTAGCCCAACAGGATGTAAGACTGGATAAAAACAGGGCAAGCAACATTTTACTGCTTCTGCAACACAGTAAATTGATTTTTTTTGCCAGATTGTGCTGAGAAATTCACAATAAATAACATAATGGTATGACAAAGCCATTCTTCAATCTGTAAAGTATTAAATGGGTAGAAGTTCTCATAATGCAGTGTAGATAACTTAAAAATGACTTGGATTTGGTTAAACATTGATATGCTTATGTTGGCAGTCTGTCTATTTAAAACACCCAGAAGCAATGCTGTCCTACTTTCAAATAAGGCATTAATAAACACTGATAAAAGGAGCACGATCCACCTGTGTCCAGGCTTTAAAAATGCAACTTTTTACAGCAATGAATACATACATTTCATTCTTATTTAAATAAAAGGAAATATTGAAGCCACGTATAAATGTATGGTATAAATCCTGCATTCAGAGAGCTGAAATGTTTTGAATGAAACTTGAACCTCAGCTAAAAGAATGTGCAGAGTGATATGCTTGCTTTCAGAAGACACCTAATAATGGTTGATGCTCTACTTAGAGACATGTGACTAGCCAAGATCCGCATCAAAGGAAGTTCACAGATCTTGGAGCTTACCTGTTTAACTTATTACACTGTGGCAGGCGCTAAAAGTTCATTGAGGTCATGGCAAATTTAGAAAAAGTCTCTTTATTGTGATGTATATGTATGCAGAATTCATATGGCGAAAAGTTGTGTTTTGTATTGCTTCTCAGAGAATGCCAGTCCTTCAAAGTATAAATACTAAAAAACTAAAAAATACAAATACCAGTTGGTGTTTATTGAGGATGTTTTCAAAATGCTTACATTTGTAACAAAGGCAAGCAATGCACAACACACACACATCAGTGATTATCCTGACAATAGTACACATACGACTCAACAAATGTCAACATATGGTATTGCCCATTTTGTTATTAATGACCGATTGTAAATTTAGGAACCTTACTGTGTTTTTTTCTCTTTCTGGCTGCAAAAGGTTACATTCTTTTACTCCAAGTCTGACATCCGCTTGACTTGGCAGCCTACAAAACACGAGCCAGAAACTGTCGACTGAGCCCTTGTCAGACAATTTGATCTTGCAGGGAGAGTTCACACTGCCGGGATGATTGAACTGAAAAGAACATAAGCCTCCAAAAGAAGACACAGGTACCTCATTTTCTGTTGCTGTTGTTTCACTGTTAGAAGCACAGCATCTGCTTGTCTAACGCACAATAGATAGTTTGGGGAATTTGCTGGCTCTAAATTGCCCAGAATTACTTTTCATATAGGGCGGACTGATGGAGGATTGGTTAGCGGGTCAGCCTCACAGTTCTGAGGTCGAGGGTTGATCCCAGGTTGGCCGTCACTGTGTGGAGTTTGCATGTTCTCCCCGGGCTTGCGTGGGTTCTCTCTGGGTACTCCGGTTTACTCCCACACCCCAATAACATGGTTGAAAACTCTAAATTGCCCCTCGGCAGTGGCGGGCCGTCAGGGCCTTCAAGGCCTTCTCTGCTGGCCTAAGAAATATCTGAATCATATTATATTTTGTCCATCAATATGTACTTATTATTCCAAATGGTCTGTTAGCTTCCTTTCATTGCTTTCCCCCCTGGTTGCACTGCTTCCCGATGTGTGTTTTCATATTGAAGCATTTAACCAATCACATTTCAGCCATTATTTGTTGCCAGATCAGATCTGCCTCAAAGCCTGCACAATCAGTTCTTGCGGGCTCTGCTGCATTAAACTAGACTGTTGCTTTTAACCAATCAGATTTCGAGTTGGCAACCCCACAATGATTTTTCATAGGCTTTAGCATTTTGCTGGCTGGGACATGTCATTGCTTTCACAAACTATGATTGGCTAGTAGGCGGGCCAAAGCAGTACCGAAGCCTGCACAATCAGTTCTTGCGGGCTCTGCTGCATTAAACTAGACTTTTGCTTTTAACCAATCAGATTTTGAGTTGGCAACCCCACAATGATTTTTCATAGGCTTTAGCATTTTGCTGGCTGGGACATGTCATTGCTTTCACAAACTATGATTGGCTAGTAGGCGGGCCAAAGCAGTACCGAGGCAGCCGAGATCGCAAACTCCACCCACTATGGCCGACAGAAGCAAAAACAAATAGATTCTGTTTGCTCACAAAGCTATTTTCAAGACGGACTTTTTCAGGAAAAAATTGACATCATTATGAAAGGGCGGTCAACTCCGAAGCTAGCAAGCCTGTTACAGCCGGGAAAATGGTGTGTGCGGCACTTTCAGTGTGCTAACTTAGCTCCACAAGCAAATAGTATATTGTTGTTTTGATTTAAAGCCATTTTCAAAACGGACTATGCCAGAAATATGACAGGACAGGCTCGACTTTCATCATTATCTTCGATGGCGATAGGAAAGAAGGAAGAAAGAAAGGAGGATGGATATTGTGTAAAAAGGATTTTTGGTGAGTAAAATATTCCTAAATAATATTTCAATTGTGGGCCAAGTTCTGATATCTGAAAAGTTCCAGTGTTTGTATTTAAGCTCCAGTGTTTGTATTTAATCACAAAATGCTGCTAGGAAGTGGATTTTACCCGAGTTTAATTTTTGGCGTTTCACCGTTGACGTCCATCGCTGTCTTTTCCCAGGAAAAATCACCCCCCTGGCCTGGTTGTAATGTCTCAAAAGCTCCAGTATTTGTATTCAATCAATAAATGATGCTAGGAAGTGGATTTTACCTAATTTTAGTATTTTAGTGCATTTTTTGTCATTTCAGGTATGGACGTATCGACGTTCATCGCTGTCTTTTTACCGGGGAAATGATACTCCGGGCCCGGTTCTGATGTCTAAAAAGCGCCAGTATTTGTATTTAATCAATAAATGCTGTTTCGGCTGGATTTTACCCCATTTTCGGGCAATGTTTGCCCGTACGCCATTGACGTTCATCGCTGTCTTTTCCCGGGGAAATCACCCCCGGCCTGGTTTTAATGTCTGAAAAGCTGTGCATTAATTTATTGATTATTTTTTATGTGTTGCAGCTGTAGCTGCAGTAGAGGTTTTATAGCCATAAAATAGTTTTTGAGGGTTGGATTGATACGTTGAAGGCGCTACCAGAAAATGCACCGCCCGCCACTGCCCCTCGGTATTAGTGTGAGCTGTCACAATGAAATTTCCCGAATACGGGATGAATAAAGTTATCCAATCCAATCCAATCCAATCTCTGATTCAGGGTGTCATCTGACTGGTGCCTAAGGTTAGCTGAGATAGGCTCCAGCACCCTCACGGCCCATGTGAGGATAAGCAGTTCAAAAAATGAATGAATACTTTTCATACATGATTTTGACCTGGCTGTGACTAGTTGATTGGATTGGATAACTTTATTCATCCCATATTCGGGAAATTACATTGTCACAGTAGCAAGAGGGTGAGGATGCAGAAATAGGAAAGGCATTTTAGACATAAATAGATAGGTAATAAGTAAGTTAATAGATAAATAAATGAATAAATATATGAATAAATAAGCGTGTATATACATATACACATACACATACGTGTACATACACATATATATACATACATACATACACATACATATATAAGCACATATATACATACATACACATAGATGTACATGCATGCATACGGTAGGTCTTAACACTCAGCCATTTTTTTGTTAAAGAGCCTGACTGCTGATGGGAGGAAGGATCTGCGGAAGCGCTCCTTCCTGCAATGAGGGTGCCCCAGTCTATTGCTAAAAGAGCTTCGGAGGGACTCCACAGACTCATGCAGGGTGTGGGAGGTGCTGTCCATGATGGACATCATCCTGGTCAGCATCCTCCGCTCTCTCACTTCCTCCACAGAGTCCAAAGGACAGCCCAAAACAGAGCTGGCCCTCCTGACCAGCTTATTCAGCCTGTTCCTGTCCCTCTCCGTGCTCCCGCATCCCCAACAGACCACTGCATAAAACACTATAGATGCCACCACAGTGTCGTAAAAACTCCTCAGCAGTGTCCTGCACACTCCAAAGGACCGTAGACTCCTCAGCAGGTAGAGGCGGCTCTGGCCCATTTTATACAGGGCATATACCACATGTGTGATACCATATGTGATATACCACAAACAAATGTGAGGTGATAAGAAACTTGAATGGGATTTATGGAGAAACAACAATCTCAAACTTGGTAGTAATTCCATATGACTAAATTCATTCAGGAATCAACAAAATGCTGCTTTAATAGAGATTCATTGTGATTTTCCTGAACTGGACAAAAGTGTGAAGATTAATTAACTGAAATAACAAATTTTTGCAAACATAATGTATATCAATAAAATGATTATGGCATGGAATATGAAGTTTTTTCTGTACATGTTGAACTATCAATAATACTATGATACCCAGTGGAGTCAGGTGTAGTTCCAAAATAATACATCTCCACTTTCATCACTATTTTTGAAAGTGGACTCCAGGGACAATAATTTCCTCCACATTAAATTAAATCACTCCCTTTTCCATAATCAATGTGTCTGTCTAATCAAAATTACTATAAGAATACCGGTACTACTAATAAAAAAAAAACTCTAAAGTATTGCAATAAGAAATAACACTCTGAATAAGTTAAATTCATCAACAAAACAGTTTTTTTGCCCTCATTCTGGTTAACAGGTTGTGGTGTTACAATTTAAAATTACAATTTGTAACAATAACAAAGGCAATCTGTAGTCTGTCTTTTTCACTTCGTCTTACATTTGTACTGACTTCCATCAATACCGACCGACCATCAACCCTTTGGCACATATAAGAAACCCACTCATACTCTTCTTTGTGACTCACCTAACATGATCAAACAACTTCTTTCTTGGGTTTTTGGTGCTGCATACCCATGTGGATCATAGAAAATGAAAAGCCAACGAGAAGGCGTGCCTTGTTAAAGTCAAGACATAGGAGAGCAATCTACCATGTCAGTTTTATGGGCCTTGACATTTATCAGCAATGTAGAGAAAAAAAACAAATAGAGTAGTTGTTGTCTCTCCCAGCATGTGTTCCCCTCTCCAACCCACACACATACTGTACACTGAGTTGCATCAAATGGGATGACAACAGTCAATTGTTCATAGTTAGAGGCATTTTCTTTTTATTTTTTTTGTAGGCTGCATTTTCTATGAAGGCATATTGAGAGCAACAATGGGGAAAATAAACCCAACAAGATTAATGACAATTTTCAGTTAGGTGCAAATGAAGAAGGCACATTTTCGAGTTTGCATGGAGTTTGCATGTTCTGCCTGGGCTTGCATGGGTTTTCTCCGGGTACTCTGGTTTCCTCCCACATTCCTAAATAGTCATTTTTATCACACAAATAAAAGTGTTAGTATACTTTTAGCCCGGAACTTTGACATTAAAATAAAAAGCAATAAGTAAAATTATTTTATTAAAAAAATTATTAAAAAGAAGACAAAGCAAATTCATAGATGGTGTTTTTATTAAAACAGTAAAACTTACAATAGCAAATTCACAGATGGTGTTTTTATTAAAACAGTAAAAGTTATAAATTATGTACAAAAATTACAAATACAAACACTTTAGCATGTCACATATACACACACAGTTTACAAGAAATTACAATTAATATACTAATAGTCTCGATGTGTCAGGTTCGGCGAGCTGTCTAGTTTACAAGAAATTACAATTAATATACTAACAGCCTCAACTTTTATTTGTTTGATAAAAATGACCATATAAAGTATTTCAACACCTTGCTGTATTGCGAGTTCTCTCAGTTAGAAATTGAGAGAATGAAGGTTCATCGGACGTCTACCGCCGTCAATGGCAGCCGATGTTTTAAATGAGTGCTCTTATTGATAATTTTGATATTTCAACACCTTGCTCTATTGCAAGTTCTCTCAGTTTGATAAAAATGACCATATAAAGTATTTCAACACCTTGCTGTACTCTCTCTCTGTCATGATTATAATTTTGAGAGCGAGCGAATCCGGCGACGAATTGTCCGTTCGACAAAATGTCCGGCGGCGAATCCGTCGACCAAACGTCTGTTCGACGAAACGTCTGTTCGACGAATTGTCCGTCGACCAAATGTCCGTTCGACGAAACATCCGGGTACCGTCTCCTCATGCCCTGTGATATGCTGGCTACCCGCCTCGTGCTTGGAGTCAGTTGGGATAGGCTCCAGCACCCCCCGCGACCCTTTTGAGGATAAGTGGTTCATAAATGAATGAATGAATGTTTCTTGTTTGGAGAGGCATTCTTCTTGATGAGAAACGTTTGTGTTTAGATGAGCGCAGACAACCTGAGCTGAGGTGGTTGTTGTCAATAAAGTGTGTTTATTGGCTGTCATGTTGAAAAACTGCACTGCCCATGACTACATGGCATTGTTCAAATGGTGAACGCAAATCCGTCATGTGACATATCTGTTGATTTCGTCAAAATGTCCATGTGTTAACAGGCCATTTTTTTAAGCATTTAGAAACACACATCACAAAACATACAAAACCCACCCTTCTACTTGTTGAAAGTGGCAAGACGTCGAAGAAAAAATATTCTCAAATTCCACTTTCATTTTAGACAAGTCTATCTCCTATTGAGCAGTATCAAAATTATTTCAATCTACCGGACCAAGAACAACAACCAGCTCTAACTAACCAAAATACCTTTATAATATCAACAGTCATTGCAATGACTTAACAACAATCATGGCATTGATGAAACTTATTCTTGTAACCTGACCTGCAGTCAGTAACCTGCATGACTGTCCATGAAATGTGAAGTGCTTCAGTGATCAAAGCCAGCTGCAATGTTCTTTCTGACCTGGACCCCGGAGTTCAGCCAGGGGCCAGGCCTCACCCAGCAGTCCCTTCATCTTAAGCAAATGAAAAAATCTAGTCAGTGTTGTAAAATCTCACTTAAAAACACATTGACATTGAATCACTCACTTAATACAGGGGAATTAGTCCAACTTCTAAAAGAGTATTATAAGAGCATTGTTTTGCCTTCATTTTAATGTGCAATTTTTATAAAATGACAATGTTTGATGAATTGACACCGATACAGAGTTAGTAGCATGTAAACTGTGCAGGTGTAAAGAGGTGTTTGAGTGGCTAACTTCTGCTCAAACTAGAAAATGGAATTGATTTTCTTTTTTAATCATTTGCTGCGTTTGACGGCGCTAGACATCCAATCCATTGTAACTGGGATAGCCAGTTCTCCATGTTTAAATGAATTGGATGTCTATCCTTGTCAATGGTAGGCAATAGGTTCATTTTGGGTCACATCCTTGTTCATTTAAGGGTATGCACATCGGGGTCTATTCCTGTTGATTTCGTTTGACTTTCTTTAAATCATGGACCAGGGGCAGTTGTGGGTCACTTCGCGTTGATTTAGAGCATTTCCAAGTTGTTCGTTCACTCGCTCAATCACTCACTCACACCCTAGATTGGTCGCCAGTCAGCCTTAGGGCACACAGAGACAGACAACCATTCGCACTCACATACCGGCACCAGCCCGCATCTGCTCAGACTGAAGTCAAGTGAGTGAACTACTACACCACTGGGCAGCTTCATTTCCAAGTCACTTTCAGTTAATATTAATGTTAACATCTTTCTGTTACTTTCTGTTAATTTGGGCCATTTTCTAATGATTTGGGGAGATTGCTATGTCACTTGTTGGACAGTTTTGCCAACTTCGTGTTAATTTTGAGCAAATTTTTTGAAGATTTTTTGGTGAAAAATAATGAACATTAATAGAAATATTTGTCGGTCTGAGTTAAAAATCGAAAGGAATTAATGCATATTTCAGTGCCATTGGAAATGAATGAGGCCATATTCCTTCCACATTCCAAAAACATGTATGGTAGGCTGGTTGAACACTCTAAATTGCCCCTAGGTATGAGCGTGAGTGTGAATTTTTGTATGTCTCCTTGTGCCCTGCAATTGTCTGGCCATCAATTTAGGGTGTCCCTTATCTGGTGCCCAACGTCAGCTGCGATAGGCTCCTTGTGAGGATTAGCGTTGCAGCAAATGAATGAATATTATTAATGTAAAGTGGACCAAAATGGTCAGATTTTGTCAAAGAAAAGGGTGGTGTTGCAACCATGAACATAAGGTGCAAAAGTGATACCTTAACACTGCCTTTGTTGGGTGAACATTGAAACATTTTGGAGTTAAAACGGTGTAAATCGGTCAAAGGGTGTGGGTTGGATGGTGAGCCAAAAAAGTGGTCAGGAGAAACAATACAAATGTTATGCGCGGAGAGCTTTGGAAAGCAAAGCATCCCCACAATGAAAGAACAGAATGATAGAAAACTGTTTTGTTACAGTCAAAGTGTTTTCACTGAATGGAATCAGTTGAAAATTGAATGAAAGCTTCCAGTCCCAATTTTCCTGAGTGCATTAATCATGCATTGATTGGTTGCACTATAACAAAGACACTTTCGATTTGCCTCTCTATCGAATATTCCATTCCAATAAAAGTCAAAAGAAAGTTTTTAAACCTTTTAATCTTGTGAAAGGTAAGTTATTGAGGTGTAATCTTTTAAATCTATTTCCCTGCATGGGTGCCGAGAAAGTTAGTGCGTAGATGAGAAAACCTACACTGACTAGTAAATTCATTTGCAATATTGTAACTATACTGTAAATATAAGCAGGGCAGTTCAGTGATTCACACAGTATATCCTCTCATGTGTTAAAACATGTTGTAAATCTTAATACTGACACATAATACTGTGCCATACTGTATAGTACTGTAATTTCCCACTGAAAGAATGTGTTGATGCTGGGGTGTCTGTGTATGTGTGTGTGTGTGTGTGTGTTGTGGGGGGGTGGGGGTGGGGGTGGGGGTATGTATGCTTTCCCGGGTTCTTGTAATGACACCTTGTTTCCGAAACTACAGATACCAGATTCAAGCAGAAACAAGTTTTCCTCTGAGTGTTATGCTTGTCTTTTCATTCATACAATACGTTTTAACCTCAGACCTGGTTTTAAAAGAAAAAAAGTGGCAGTGTTTGTTTTAAAAATGTAAACAGTATGAGAGGTGTGTTTATTTTTGGTGCCTACAATAAGTGGTTTTTATTTATTTATTTATTTTTTTATAATTTTTAAACCTGTGATGGAATATAATATGTGCAGGCTCACGAATGCATTCAGCTTGTTGTTATAAACATATTTGTGCATAGATTCGATTGTCTACTTTGTCAGCGTAATTGGACTTTTTTTTCTTTTAAAATGATTTTTAATCTGCATTACCACAATCTACAATCCAGGAATAAAGAAGAAGAATAGCTGGCATGTTAAGGCTTTCCCCAAAAAACTCAGCCCTATATGCATTTTATTTAACTTTGTCTCAAATCTTAAATCTGTTAAACCATTATAATCCTTCAATCCATAAAATTAATTTTACTCAACATTATTTTTTCCTTAATTTAGTTTTATACCTACAATAATAACATTTTTTGATTCATTTGACCAAATAGGCCTACTGATAATATACTTAAATTTACCCCCTCCCAAATAAATTACTTTTTATTGTAAATATTGAACTAATACTATATCCCGAGTTGCTCTTGAAGATGTGCCTACAAAGGACAAATGAGAGTTGTTTAACTGCTTCATGGACATCAATAGTTGAAAATCACAGTACACATTGAGTTAAGGTAAAGCCCTAAATCACAACAAGGTCCCAAAGAGTTTCATAGACAAACATTCTACAATTTAAATAGTTAATGTGTTACCAAAAGTAAAGAACGGTGTAATTCTGTGTGCGAATTGTGCTGTGTGCTCTACACCTGATTGGCGACCACCTTTAACCCAAGGTCAGATCGGACAGGCGCTCACTTTTTAAATGTATTTTAATTATGTGAGATACACTTCTATAAAGGCACACTTGAGCAATAAAGCAAAACTATTGGCTACATGTTCAAATATTTACTAAAAGTGGGTCGATTCAACTAAAGGTGTCGCATTTCCCAAATTCTCAGTAATTTGATTCCTCATAAACCAGCATCATCCTTCGATACAAGTTTCAATGTGTCACCATTTGCATATGGAAAGCACCAGTATTATTGCACGGTTGCTTATGTTAGCTTCTTCAGAACATATTGTTGTCTTCTCTTCTAAAATAAAATGGGACCAACAAAAGGTCTCGTAGCTCCAGTTACCAACAACGCTTTGACTCAACCTGCCTTTGAGATACGGGGAGTTGACAATCTCCATTCATCTTTATTACTGAGGCATAGTGAATTGTCATGTCTAGTCATGCTTATTTGCAAGCATGTCCTGTTAACAGCATAATCAGTAATATCTGAGCAAAAGACACCCTGACAAACTCAAGTCCGCAAATTCTTAAATGACAGCTTTATCTGATTTAGTTCATTTTGTTCATTGTTAGAAATGAATGAGCTTACATTGGACTTAAGCACTGATTGTCCCTGTGTAACAACTCCAGTTGGCAAAATCTAAAAAAAAAAGGATTGAAATAAAAGGACGATTTTTATGAAAACTGATAAAGAAAAAAAACTGTTTAAAAAAAGGGAGCAATTAAATGTTACAAATTAAAATGATTCAGGCTGATTTTGTAAAATTGAGGGGGCAGTCATTGAGTATTGAGTGATGCTCCTTAATGAAAAATTATCCTGCCAGATTGTTTGTCCTCCCAACTTCAGTATGTACAATATGATAATCTGATTCATTTTGCCCAGGATGTTTTATCCTGCAGTTGGCTGGCCACCGATTCAGGGTGTCCCCAGCCTGGTGCCCATTGTTGACTGGGATAAACTCCAGCACCCCGCGCGACCCTTGTAAGGAGAAGCGGTTCAGAAAATGAACGAATGTGTTTTATGTTGTGTTGTGTGTAGTATTTATGTTCTGCATGCTTTTATTTGCAATTGAATGGTTTTGTTAGGGTAATTAGTCTTACATTATTATATATTCGCTCGCAATGAAGAACGCTTTGCTTTACTTAGCTTGTTAACATTAGAAAAGTATATAGTACATCTGCTTGTAACCATGTAAATGCTTGCTCCTGAATTAGACTAAACAACAAGAAGGTCAATCCTCTTGGACAGCTGGAATATGGAGAAGATCTGTTGGCACTACCTTCATCTGTTTTGAGAATTAAACCTTTTATTGTAACTCGGGTCCTTGACTATCGACTTCTCACGCCTGTTTTCACACCCCTTCCTTTGAGCTGAGATGTCTATTGTAACTAGAGTCCTTGAAGCTAATAAACAGGAAAAAGATGCGTCTAACGCCAGAATGAATTTGGACAAAGACGGGTCGGTTCGATTCTCTCGCAAGAAAACCACAGATGAGTCTCCTGTCTCTTTTATTTGTGCGTGCATTTGGGAATGCCTATTGGTGAACCTATCAGGTTTCTTGCCTGTTTTCAGAAATGTAGGATTATGACTTGTTAGAGGCAAAAAAAAAACTGGTACTTTTTTTGTCTCCATTATCTACTACAGGATTGTACATGGTTGAGAATTAAGAGCATTGCAAAATCTAACATCACAAAGCTCCTCCTCCATTGTCAGATTTTCTACAAAAAAATTCCAACACATTAACAAGGGCTGTCTGTAGAGGTGACTGTGTAGTTTCCTTTAAAAAAAGTCCATTCAGCCAAAGCACCTTCTCTATCCGTGACTCATATACCTGGAACTGAATTCCAATCACCATACGTGAACTCCCGTCTCTGAACCTCTTCGCCAATCAACTTAAAGTCTGGCTGTTAGACAAACAAAATTACGTTCATTAACTTATGCAGAGGGACAGGAACAGGCTGAATAAGCTGGTCAGGAGGGCCAGCTCTGTTCTGGGCTGTCCTTTGGACTCTGTGGAGGTAGTGGGAGAGCAGAGGATGCTGACCAGGATGATGTCCATCATGGACAGCACCTCCCACCCCCTGCATGAGTCTGTGGAGTCCCTCCGAAGCTCCTTTAGCAATAGACTGCGGCACCCTCATTGCAGGAAGGAGCGCTTCCGCAGATCCTTCCTCCCATCAGCTGTCAGGCTCTTTAACAAAAAAATGGCTGTGTGTTAAGACCTACCGTATGCATGCATGTACATTTATGTGTATGTATGTATGTATATGTGCTAAGCAACACGCTTATTTAATTATATATTTATTCATGTATTTATTTCTTGACCTACTTATTACCTATCTATTTATGTCTAAAATGCTTTTCCTATTCCTGCATCCTCACCCTCTTGCCACTGGAACAACGAAATTTCCCGAATACGGGATGAATAAAGTTATCCAATCCAATCCAATCCAATCCAATATCAATATGTTCATGAATATGTGCTGTGCCCTTATTAGTTTAATCAAACTCAAACTCAAAAGAACAATTTCATTCACCATGGTGAAAAACACATTTTCATTCATCTTTACTTATTATTATTATTATTTTCCTGTTAACTCTGAGCAGAGTACAATAGGCCCTCAATGTTCTGCCAAGCGGAATGTTGTGGCAATGTGGGAGACCAAAGTGGGTGTGAGTGCATGAAACATTTGTCAGTTTTAATGAAGACTGAAAGGAGGATGGACTTTCAGCAGTTTTTTTTACTTTGGATTTCGATTTTTGGCATTGTTTTGTAGTTTCAGTCGTGCCCTCAATGGCTGTGTTTCTATAAGAAATGCTTAAGACTCATTCATCATCACATGACATCACCTTCCTAACCCCTGATTCATCACAGATGGAAGACTTTGGAAACAAAATTATAAAGGTGTTGATATCTCTATCTACCATGGACTGAGAGATAGCTATTTTCTTCTTGTAACAAGGTGGACAAACAGATGAGGGGCACGTTTGGATTACGTACATCAGAAGTCATTCCAAGGATGTCTGAGAAGAAACAGAATATTTGGCAAACAAAGTACACTGAGCAGTAGTCCATCAATATCACTTAGTGAATTGATGTTATATTGTTCTCTCTCCAAGAAATCACCTGGGACAAGAAATCATATGCATACATTGTAAAGCAAAGACACAAGGGAAGTGATCAGCCTCAGCTAATCATTATAGGATGTAAAAGGACCATTTTTAACAAGAGGTTGTTGTTTCCTACGAGGATGTCTTTAGGTGTCACGTCTAACCACTTTGTAGAAGAACCAAAGCAGGGTAAAACTGATCCAGGGTCAGAAGCAGAACCTGATGAATTGGACTGGGATGACTTTAGCACCACATTGGAGACCAGATTACAATCTGTGAGTGAATTTTATTTAATAACACTAACAATAACAGTGTAAGGTTTAGAATGCAAGCAACGACAACATGTTCAAAGATATTATTTGACACTGATTTGAATGAATCACTGAAGCCAATATTTTCAGTGTTACTGCTAAATGTATGAGGACACTGTACAGTAAGTCACACCTTCACATTCTCAACCATTCATTTCTCATAAGAAGCTAATTTATTTGGCAGTGGCTCGTTAGCCGGTAACCAGTCAAATAATCCCAGGGGCTACTTAGCCGGTAACCTATTATTTAACATTGAGTGAATAGGGGATTTTCTAAACCATTCAACCAATCTTATTGAAATTTGATGTGTCATTGCCAATTGATAGATTTTAACATTAGGTGAATAAAGATTTAATGACTATTATTTTGGCAGTGGCTCCGTAGCCGTAGTTTCTTACTATTTACCCCACACAGAATTCTTACCGGCTAAATAGCCATATGGGGCCATATAGGCTATTATACCGGTTACCGGCTAAATAGCCTATGGGACTATTTGACCGGTTACCGGTCAAGGAGCCACTGCCAATTTATTTTAAAATAGTAAAATGTATGTAAGGGCTTCTGGTCCCCATCATCCTCAAAAAAATGAGGGATTACTGTACTACAAATATATATATTTTTTTTTAATGGACCATCATAAAAACCAAAAAAAATAAGTCATACACATTGTTAATACTTTTTAAAATAGGTTTTGGATTCAATTCGTATATATGTGTGTTCAAAGCATTAAAACCATGTGGTAATGTTAGTCCTGAAGCTTCCCTCAACTAGAGTTTGTAGGCACCTTCTGGCCGCCATATCGTCTTCTAATAATAGAATTTGTGGAGCAGCCATGTAGAAAATCCGTCGAGGCACAGAACAAGTACTTTTATGGCAAAAAATCCTGGAGATGGATAAAGGTTGTTTGGTCAATTTGCAAATGACCACATATTTGGTTACTGTTTGCTTATTCCAGCTAAATACCTTGCCTATGATAACTTGTTAATAATAATACAAATATTAACCATAGCACAGCTGATAATGAGAACTTTTCACTCCTGTTATGGATCGTCACTGCTGACCATGATTTCCGGTAAAAAGCTAAACTTCTCTATCAGGTCAGCTCCTCACGTCACTGTGTTGATCTTTGTAGCAGACCTATATTAAGCAGAGATTAGGCTAACAAAGAGAAGGATTTTTTTCCTGCTGTCAGGAGGTACACACATTTTGTGGCATTTTCGCGGTAAGATGAGTTTTCCTTTTGCTCTTTGATTTAGTGAAACCTTCCAAAATTAAAACCACCAAACCATTTTACCACTAACTTCCAGATGGTTCTTCACTCATCCATTTGTCATGCTTTGAATGCTGCCATAGACCAACTAATGAGTGTTCTTACCACAGTGACTGAATAGCAATTCTCAGATATCAGATGCATCTCTTGAAAAGAAAATGCAAACTTTTATTATACTTTTATTGCTCAAGAGGCTGTTTTCTTATGTGATCTTAATCAGAATTTCTGGGATCCATTTGCAGTCATGAGCTAACACTTCTGATTGAAAGACATTTTTAAGTACAGCATTTTCATTTTGAAACTATGAATTTTATCCAGATTCTACAAATCATTCTTTGTAACATTCTAAGAATTGTTCAGGACTATGTACTTTAGCATACTAGTTAATCTTGTAAATGTCATCAAAGTGTGCGAATAATCCACTTGAATAATAATAGAGATGCAGTGTAAAATTTAAAATTCTACAAAAAAGCAAAGCTTGGTTATCAGTAATGTTAGTTTTTACATTACTATTTTCTTTCTATTTGTACGTACTTGTGTCTAAAAAAGACAAAACAGACAGCTCAGAAATGTAGACAAAGAAGTGTTGCTTGGGGAAATGTTACCTAGTTGGCCAGGATTATGGATTTGTATGCGATTTCTTTTGACATGTTTAAGTTGTTGGAGCACTAACTAACACTTCTAAAAAAGTGGTAGGATAATTGCATTGAATTGAATTGAATGTTTTTATTGTCATTACACATGCATAATGAGATTTAAAGCTTTCGCCATGTAGTGGACAAATAAGATCAAACAGACAATAATCAATAAATAAGAAATAAATAAATAAAGTCCAAGTGAGATCAGCAGAGCAGCCTTGTTCCATCTGAAGTCCAGGATGAGTTCCGTGGTTTTGCAGATTTTCAGCACTAAGTTGTTGAGAGCGTGTCACTCGCTGAGTCAAAGGGCTCAACAACAAACTAACACATAGATAATCAATATATAGTAATGATAGATAAATAATAAATAAATAGTAATAGATAAATAAGTGGTCAACATAATGAAAAAGTAGTATAAGTAGTAGTCAACATGGGTAAGTGGTACAAAGTGACTAAAGTGGCTAGCAATAAGTCTTAATTAGGTCCTAGGTGCAGAACTCGAGTTGAGTATGTTGACAGCTCTTGGGAAGAAACTGCCCTTGAGTCTGTTTGTCTTGGCTGTTATGGCTCTGTAGCTCCTTCCAAAGGGCAGCAGGTTGAAGCGGTGGAAGCCGGAATGCGTATTGTCTTTTATGATGCTCTCTGCCCTTCTAAGGTACTAGGATTTGTAGATGCTGGACAAGGTAGGTAGGGGGCAGTTGATGATCTTTTGGGCTGTGTTGATTATCCTCTGCAGGTTGGTGTTTAGTTGCTCCTTTTTGAGTACTCTCAACTTAGCCTTTGCTGCACCTTCTTGACGAGTGCTGTGGTGTTTGCCGCCCAAGTGAGATCAGCAGAGATGTGGAGCCCTAGGAATTTGAAAGTTTCCACTCGCTCCACGCATTCGCCTTTTATATACAGGGGGGACGTAGCAGCCTTGTTCCATCAGAAGTCCAGGATGAGTTCTGGTGAGGCCAGATAGTGTAGTGATTCACTCGCCTGACTTTGGTGCGGGCAGGCACGGGCATAAGTCCCACTTGTGGCAGTATGACTGACTGGCGACCAATCTAGGGTGTAATCTGCATTTTGGCTGGCTCCGGCAACCCTTACAAGGAAGCGCTGTACGGAAGTAGAATGAATAAAAGGATAAGGTGAACAGTGATTCTTTTTAATGTAATAATGAATTTCTTCTAGATGCAATGAAGCCCCCATGCTTGTTTACACTTTGAAAATACACATTAGCAACATTTCTATTAATTTATTTTTTGGGGTGGGGGGTAGGGAGTGAAGAACAATAATGACCACCACTCATTTATAAGGCAGAGTGTTATTTATCATCCAAGTAAGACATTATGGGTTACTTGGTGATGTCCTGTGTCACTTTACAGGTCACATATATGTAGCTGTTGGCTGACAATTGAGTATCTTTGCTATTATGATTCCCAAAGTTAACTATAAAGGAGCTGCCAATGGAGCAGTCCCCATTCACAATACATTTTCAATAACAATTGTAATCAGCTAGATACGTCCTCCTGCTTCTTTTTCTAGGCCCCGTGAAAAAAAGTGTCATCTTTATGTTTACATCTTCTCCCGGGACTGTGTTTTATCCAGGTGCTTCGGTTTCCTCCCACATTCCAAGAACATGTAAGGTAGGCGGATTGGACTCTCTAAATTGCCCCTATTGCGGGGGAGACTTTTTGCACCGGTGAATCGTAATATAACATAAACAAATTTAAATGAACTTGGATTAGGATGCAAACACACTCAAAAATAAGTTTAATCTAACCTTTCACTGAACTTAATTCTAATTTTGTTTTACATTTTTATAAAATTCTCCCGGACGGGTTGGCTCTGTTTGCCCCGCCTCCACACTGACTTTCAGTCAATATCAAGGGTTGTTTGAGTTTGTATTCCCTTCAAAATATTCCGAAAATGATGCACACAAATGTCCTCACAATAGGATAACGCACGACCACCTGCCAACGAGAAGTAGTCAACGGCAGCTAACAGGCTAAGGGGGGAAAAACAGTGCTCGCAGAGACATTACAAAGAGGGAGTTGCGACCAGAGACATTACAAAGAGGGAGTTGCGACCAGAGACATTACACAAGGGAGTTGCGGGAGAGAGCCAGTGCCCCTGATTTTCTCATGAGCAGCCAACGAGAAGTAATATACACTCTTCGTAGCGATCGCTCCACCATTCGCGCTGAGTGACGGAAAACAAACACTGAAAAAATTGCAACGCTCCGCCCAGTGCTCGTAGATATCTGTTACACACGAAAGAGATGCGGAAAAAAAGACAGCGCGCTACATTGATAAACCACCTCTCATGTCTTGGCCACCTGGCTTTCTTGCATCTCGAACTTTTTCTCGTATCCAGAGATAATTATTTGCTCAAAATTTTACTCGTATCTTGAAATGCTCGTATGTTGGGCTGCTAGTATGTTGAGATATCACTGTAATTTGTTTTTAACCTGGTCGTGAGCGCAAATTCAGCTGAATCCTCAATTCTAGTCTGATACTTTTTATGATGATGATGCATATGAAAAAAATTCATGACAAAAGTAGAATGAGCTGTTCACATTTTGAATCTAACTGTTGTGCATTAACTAAGGAGCGGCACACTACCCACGTGTCAGAATTGTGTATCCAGCTGGAGAAGACACAACGTCAGCTAGAGAGACAGCTATCTGGCCTGTCGGAGCGTCTGGAAGAAGGTGAGGTCCGTTCAACTCAGCTGGCTCACCACAGAGACAGGATGGAGGAAGAATGTAATAGCCTTAGACAAGACCTGGACCAACTGGAGGGTGCACTTATTGCGTGTGAGCAGAATAAAGAGGTAGGAAATATTTCCTACTTCCACCGTTTGACACAGAAACTCAGGAACGACGGTTTAGATCATCACCAGAGTGTGGTCTCATCAAAGTTGAATGTGGGCATCTTTCAATGATCGAAAAAACAGATTAATACTAGCTATATTTCAAAGCCTCACAGCTGATGACTACTTGCAGCCCTTGGCTGTGGAGGTTACAATTAGAGACCCTTACAAAATCTCCCTTTCTTTCACTAAGGTGTAATAGTAAAGGATTAAAAGTCTATCTTTGTCCAGGAATGTCCAAAAAATGTAGGGCACCAACGTCACCAGACACTGATGGAAAGTAACTGGAAAGCGCCAAAAAAGCCTCTACAAATTTTCCACTCTTAATTCAAAGATACTTTAGAAGTTTAAGAGGTTAGGTTTGGAGGCATATCCTCTTGATTAGAGGTGTCATACTTATTTTGGATCACAGGCCACATTCCTTTTTTCCCAAAAGGTAATATAAATGACAGCAGTAAATCCACCCCTCTCACCTGACTTTGTTGTGGGTAGGCGGGGGCTCAATTCCCAGAGCTGGCGGTATGATTGGATGGTCGTTTGGTTCTCTGTGTGCCCTACGATTGGGTAAACGGTCGATTGGTCGCCGGTCTTTTGGTCGCCGATCTTTTGGTCGCCGGTCTTTTGGTCGCCCGGAAGGTAAGTGATAATTACCATTTAAATCGTTGCTCAAATTCCCTAAATACAAACTGCGAATTACTATTTAGTCATACTTAATGCCCTAGTAATTATTAGGCTAAAGAAAAGCTCCAAATTTCCTGGACTTTTGTTGTTTTTTGTTGGAGAACTTGTTAAGACCCTGACTGACGTAGCTTCTTAAGGGGACAACTCATGGACATACAAACTCTTATACGGCTTTTATTGATGCGTAGACCGTGTTGTTTTACCTTGTTTTGTCGCTGGTCTTTTGGTCGTCGGTCTTTTGGTCGCCGGTCTTTTGGTCGCCCGTTGTCGCGATCCGGGCGACCAAAAGACCGCGACCAAAAGACGGCGACCAAAAGACCGGCGACCAATCAACCGCACATGCTACGATTGACTGGCGACCAGTTTAGGGTTTGATCTGCCTTTTGCCTGAAGACAGCTGGGTTAGACTCCAGCAATCCCAGCAACCCTTTCGAGGATGGGTGGTATGGAAGATAAATAAATGAATGAATGAATGAATATTTGTATATATATATATATATATATATATATATATATATATATATATATATATATATATGTATATATATATATATATATATATATATATATATATATATATATATATATATATATATATATATAAATATAATACATATATATATATAAGAGACTGTTTTAAACTACCAGTTGTTTTCTAAAAAAACATTGCCCAATTTGAGCAATATGTCAAAGAATAACTCACAAAAGCCTCATATTTAAGATTTGTTATCTTAGATGAAGCTGAAAAAAGTCAAAATCTCTAATTTGACAAGCTTTAAAGTTCATCACTTCATGGCAAGAGATTGTCTATAAATGGACATTTTAGCACGGTTGCTACTCTTGCAAGCGGAAGCAATCCTGTATAATGACTGCAGGAGCACAGTGCAGAACAATTGATGAGGTGGATAAGACTGGTAGAGTGTCAGGTTAAAATGTACAGAAATCGTTGTCTCATGCACATTTGCCTGACCCATGCTTGATATGTCCACACAGCTCTCTTCTTGATCCCATGCCTCTTTGAGATTATAGCTGGCCTGTCTACACACCCCTGTTAAATGGACTCTGTAAAATAAACTTGCATACGTCTACCTCCACTAGTCTGCTCCTGTGCCATCCGGCGCTGCGTAAAGTAACAACAGTAGCCCATATGCCGTATTTTCCGGACTATAAGTGTCAGTTTTTGTGTGTGCGTGTGTGTGTGTGTTTAATAGTTCGGCCTTGGATGTGAATTATACTCCAGTACAACTTATGTGTGAACTTAATCACACATTCATTCATCTTCCATACCGCGCATCGTCAAAAGGGTTGCGGGGGTTGCTGGAGCCTAACCCAGCTGACATCGGGGGAAAGGCAGACTTCTCGTCCGAGTACTCTGGTTTCTTCCCACATTCCAAAGACATGCATGGTATGCTGGTTGGGCATCCTAAATTGCCCCTAGTTATGAGTGTGAGCATGAATGGTTGTCCGTCCCCTCATATCTTGTGATCGGCTGGCCACCGATTCAGTGTGTCCCCTGCCTCGTGCCCGAAAGTCAGCTGGGATAGGCTCCAGCACCCCCCACGACCCTAGTGAGAATAAAGCGCTTCAGAAAATGAATGAATAAATATATATTCCCTTTAATTTTGCATTCTTTGGCTAGTGAGACTTATACTCAGGTACGACTTATAGTCTGAAATATACAGTAATAGAAAGTTATTGTTATCATTAGGCTAAGGTAAAACATCAAAATGAATGTTTCCCTGTACAACTGAAATAAATGTAATATTACGAAACCAATCAGTAGGCTTGAGTTGGACCCATGGGTATTTTTAGTGCAATAAGGGTAAATATTATGTACACCCTTGCAATAAACTTAAGCATTAAGTACTGATGTCACATTTATCCGTGCCGCAAATAGAGTATGTAGAGTACAGAATATATGAATAAGGTTAGTTTTTTTGTGCCATGCTTAAGGTGGTGTTTTTATAAAGTAACTTAGCATCACAAACTATATTTTTGGAAAATGATTATATTGAATTTGCATAGCAGGAAGACCATTTTTAAACCTTTACTGACCTTCTACCAACAGTAATATGCCACCACTACATACTATAGTATTTAGCAATATTTTGCCAACTGCAGATAATATATTTCTTCCACTAACATTGCTTATAATCATTAATTTTGTAAAAAAAATTCTTATTTTGTGGTATTTTAATTTCAGTATTTCATGATATGATGCCTTGATCTGAAAGACAATATATAGTGTTAAATATCTGCGTCAATGTTATGATTGTTTTATGTTGTTGTTGATTTCAGCAAGCTATGGAGGAACTACATAGCGAGGAGGAGAAAGTGGACCTATTGACTCAAGAAAAAACCCAACTACAGAAAAGGGTAGAAGAAGTAAGTAGAATTTCTAAAGTGACCTTGCATGATTTTTTTAAATGCTATTTTTGTATAAGCGTTGATGTCTTTTTTCATTAGTTTTGAAAGAGAATTTGCTTTGAAAATCACCAGAATGTCTTTTCAAGCTATTTTAACTGGTGGTTTTTGTATTCTGAATCTCATTTTTTGTGGCTTGCTGTATCAAATTGAATATTTAATTTTAATTTTTTGCTATGACTGGCCATTGGCGAGTGGTTGTGTCGGGAGGTAAGTGTTTATATTTAGGTCACAAAAACTATTTGTATGGCTGAACCATGCAAATTCAGTTGTTTGTTACAGGTGTATTTGCAATTTTGCACGTTTTTATGTATAGTTGGAGTTTCAGCTGGCAGAGGAGCGCCAGCAGCGTGAAGAATTGGAGCAAAACTATAGAAAGTTGGAGGGCGAGAACCAGGGCACTCAAGAGAGTATCGAAGGAGGGGAGAAAACACGGAATGGCCCAGACCAAATACTCAGAAGGTCAGAGTTCAGGTGGCACTCGTTATTAAACTTTGCTGTTTTTCAGACGAATGAATTATGAATTATGACTAACGGTGTTAGGATTGTTCATTTTCAATGCAAACTATTTTGAGTTTAGTTCATTGCACATTTTGAACCAAATTAATTGATTAATTAACTAATTTTTTTTTTTCTCACAATGTATATCTTCCAGCTTCGTTAAATTTTAAATGTTTTTTTTAATTCCAAAAGTTAGCACCCCGCCCCCAGTCTCTCCACCAAAGTAAAGATAGGTGTACTAATAATAGTATGGATATACAAAGGCAAGACTAAAACAACAACAGCAACAACAACAAAAAACTTGACTTGAAATATAAATCAGTTCAGTGGATTTTACATTGAACTTAGGTCTACTGTGACCATTTTTAAAATGTTTCCGAAACACTAAGCAAATAAACCTTGTCATTTTCCTATAATGAACCTTTCAAGAAGAATGAATGCCTAAACTCTGACAGGCTGGAACATATGTCCAATTTTGAGTTCGCTATCCACCTAAATGCACTCACTAATAAGAACACACAGAGTCACGCACAGTAACAACTGTCATAATACACCTTCTCTGACACGCTCTGTGCACACCAATGAGCAATTTAATCTGGAATAGAATGTTCAAACCCTCTGGTCAAAAGATTCTTTTAATAAAAGTCAATGAGTCATTTTGTTGTTACTAGGTTTTTTAAACAGTCCATGACATACGTTAATATAAGACACGCCAATCATTTCATGTATCTTCCATTTTATTGGCATTACAGGTTGGTCAAAAAACATTCTATATGTTTTTTTTTGGTGTATACGAAGGGTGTCAAACTCGGGTTGGTTCTTGGGCCACATTCACGTAAACTTGAGGTCATGTGGGCCGGATATAATGTTTATATATTTTTAAAACAAATCAGATTAAAAGAAATGGATCCAAAATCCCTAGATATTATGTTGTTTATAGACCTAAATCAATGTTTATTTGAGCTTTTTTCTTAATAAGGGAAAACATCTTTTAATCATTTGTTTTTCATTTCAAAAGAAACATTTTTTTTAAATTATGTCCAACATTAAAGTGGACAACAGAAAATACTTTATATATTTATTTTTAGATTTAAAAAAATGCTTTTTGAACTAAAAACACAAAAAGAAAAACATTGGATTAAAAAAATGCACCTTAAAAAGGTGTAAATCTGGAAATATAATTTACATCTATAAACTGCATTTGAATTTGATCCTAAAACAGAAATTCGGCACTCATGATTTACTTTCTCGGGCCGCACAAAATGATGCGGCGGGCCAGACTTGGCCCCCGGGCCGCCACTTTGACACCTGTGGCGTATACTATTAGAGAAAAAAAGTGTGCACTTCCACAATCTGTACAGATTCATTGCAAGACTATGATAGTTTAGTATTGCAGTCACTGATATTTTTTTCCGCACAAGTACCCAGACAAGAAAGCAATTAGTAAAATTCCTCTAAAAGTTTATTTTTAAGCTTTTATTAAACCAACCACATACTGTATCAAGTTATATCAAGATACTTTGGTCATCAAAAGTCAACATCATCTTAAATTATGAAAGAAAAAGAAAAATCCTTTTTAGTAATTGCCATTCCTCAAAGTTACTCATTTTGTTACATACATAGTACATCCGATCTACATATATGGAGTTACCTAGGCTCCTCCCTTGTTAGATTTGATTTATGATTTGAGACTGAATAAAATTGAGTAACTAGAATTAGCAGGTGAGAAGTATTTTTCAAGTAGGGCAAGTTCAATTATAAAGAAGATATGAATTTGAACCGGTAACAATGACATCTTCTTTTGTCTTGTCTTGTTTTATGACAGGTGATATAAAAACCAAAAAAAGAAGAAAAAAAACATCCCTGTCAGTCCAACGCGGTGTATACATTAACTTTTACAAGTTGATGAGCTGTATGTCTTTTTGTGTTAATATCCCATAATACAATGTGGACACACGTGGCTTGTGGTCCAGTATGATTTATAGATGAAATACTACAGTATACTTGAAAAAAGTCTGATGGGTGTGGCTCATAGTTAGGTGCAGTTTATAGTCCAAAAATTACGCCACTTAAATGCTGCTCATATGTCGGTATTAGGAAAAAATAATTATGCAGTATTCCTATTATATACAATTATATATTACTTGCATATACATACTAGTATTTTGTTTTTTTACTTCCAACTTCAGTATAATACAACACGTAGTAATACCTTGAGATATGAGCTTAATGCGTTCCGGGACCGAGCTCGTATGTGTAGTTACTCGTATCTCAAATCATTTTTTTCCCATAGGAATGAGCTAAAAAAATTAATTCGATCGCACCCTCTTAAAAAAACACCAAAAACAGGATATGACAATTGAAAAACATATTTTTATTGGTTCCAATTCACCACCTAGTCACAAAGTAACAAATAACTATGTAGTGGTTATGGTTATTACTCAGTACAGACAGACGGCGCGGACCTTATGTCAAGGTATTACTGTAGATATCTTTACGCGAGGGATATGCGGCGAGAAAGACAGTGTGCTGTTATCATGAGCAGCCTCTCGTGGACTCGGCCACCAGGCTGTCTCATATGCTCGTATCTCAAATTTGTCTCATATCTCAAAGCAAATATTTGCTCGGAATTTTCCTCGTATCTCAAATTTCTCGTATGCTGGGGCACTCGTATGTCAAGGTATTACTGTATATGTATATCTGCCTGTGTTTGGTTTCATACCATTCTTTCTAAATCAATACCTGATCTTGTTACTAAAGGATGGAAATGGAAATAAGCAGTACTCGCTCCAAGCTTGAAGCTGAAGAAGCCATCACCAACGACTTGCAGAAAAAGAGTAGAGAGTTGCAGGTAAGGTTTCATTTTGTTCAGCCAAGATGTCTTCTATCGCCTTTTTCCGTGTTTGATGTTTTAAAACTTAAAACCCACTAGGCTTTAAAGTTTTGTAAAAAAAAAAAAGACACACTAAAAAGGAACAACAGAAAAACAAAAAAATCTGAAATCCCTTCCAATAACTATTTTGAATGCTTTGAAATCATCCGGCACCTACATGACTCTCTCGAAGATAAACAATAAAGACGATGAATAAATGAAGGGGCCATCCGGTGCAGTGGTTCTTTCCCCTGGGATGGGTGCGGGCTGCATGGGTTCGATTCCCACTCACTGGCAGTATGATTGGGTGTGTGCATGGTTGTTTGTCTCTGTTTGCCCAATAATTAGCTGGCAAACAATTTTGTGTGAATAGTCTGCCTTTCACCCAAAGTCAACTGGGGGAGCTTCAAGCACCCCCGCGACCCTAACAAGTATAAGCGCTATGGTAAATGAATGAATAACTGAAGGTCGCCAATGACAGTAAACAAAAATATGTTTTAATGTTGGTGTCGATTTCTGATGAGCAATAATATGTTGTGACAGATGAGTTAAATTATTATTCAATCTTTATTGTCTGATTTTTTTATGCATTTCTAGGTTTGTGTCACACAAACCTGTTGCATTTATTTTTATGGAAATTTTGTCATGTACAATGTGTTCAATGCAATAGATTCGACCAAGGCAGGGTGCAGTATTGTTTAACACCCAGATTCATTTCAGCAATTTCACAGCTTTTGTAGTAGCAGATTATCAAAACATTGAGGTCAAGACACAAATTTAATCAACGACAACAAACATGGCTGGGACGACGAGGCGGTTTGGGAGGGTGTCAGGCCGTCTGTGGCTGATGCCAACAAACTGGGTGTTTGGTAAGGCTTTCATGCTACTGTGGACATTGGGGCCACTAGAAGCGGCACTCGGACGTTTCGTCGAAAGACGTTTGGTCCACAGACGTTTGGTCCCCGGACGTTTGATTGACCGGACATTTGGTCGACCGGACGTTTGGTCGACCGGACGTTTGGTGGACCGGACGTTTGGTGGACCGGACGTTTGGTGGACCGGACGTTTGGTGGACCGGACGTATGGTAGAACGGACGTTTGGTAGAACGGACGTTTGGTAGAACGGACGTTTGGTAGAACGGACGTTTGGTAGAACGGACGTTTGGTAGAACGGACGTTTGGTAGAACGGACGTTCGGTAGAACGGACGTTCGGTAGAACGGACGTTCGGTAGAACGGACGTTCGGTAGAACGGACGTTCGGTAGAACGGACGTTCGGTAGAACGGACGTTCGGTAGAACGGACGTTCGGTAGAACGGACGTTCGGTAGAACGGACGTTCGGTAGAACGGACGTTCGGTAGAACGGACGTTCGGTAGAACGGACGTTCGGTAGAACGGACGTTTGGTAGAACGAAACCAGCTCTCAAAATTATAATCATGAGAGAGAGAGTTTAATATCTAAATATCTAATATCAAAATATCAACAGTAAACTCTGTCATAATTTGACAGCGAGCGAACGCGGCGACCAAACGTCCGTTCTACCAAACGTCCGTTCTACCAAACGTCCGTTCTACCAAACGTCCGTTCTACCAAACATCCGTTCTACCAAACGTCCGGTCGACCAAACGTCCGGTCGACCAAATGTCCAGTCGACCAAACGTCCGGGGACCAGACGTCCGGGGACCAGACGTCTGGGGACCAGACGTCTGGGGACCAAACGTCTTTCGACGAAACGTCCGGTCACGCTAGAAACGGGCCCTGCTGTGGTGGGCACCGGTGGAACCGATCAGTCTGTGCCGGAACAGGAGAGACGTCTCAGGTGGCGGCAGCTGGCCAGGAACTGGTAGAAGGCTTTCAAATGATTGTTTATCCAAAACCAAAAGTCTCTTGCAATTACCCTCTTTCAGGCTTAATTGAGGGTTACAGGAAACAAAGAAATGTTCTGCACATTTATCTGTAAAAAAAACTCTGTAGTAAGTAATCACTGTGTACACGACGAGAATTACAACCTACACTCGTAACTTGCATATAGCTGCAGGTCAGTTTAAAGAAAGGCATGTTGGTCTGTCCTTTACAGAGCAGTGTGGGATGCATTCCTGCTTTTCAGCATAGCTGCTGGGCTTTTCTCTGTAATTGAAGTAGTCCTTTCACAGATACAATCATGTCGGGATGGTTTGGAGACAACGTCAACGTGATAAGCAATGACTACTTCCACAGTGTGGTGTAATTGTGAAAGGGGATGTGGCAATTTGCTTTCTTTTAAGACCGACAATTTGGATTTGTTTTCAGATATCTTGCCAAACTTGAGATTTTATACTACTATATTTAAACAGTAAATTGTGTTTACTCCTTTAATTGTTTTGCTCTACCGTTGGTAGTATTTGTTAGGGAAAACAAATGAATAGAGATGTGCTGAAAAAGAATCTTTTTGAGTTATTAAAACAACCTATGGCAAAGCCCTTAAATGCAGTGCCGTGAAAAAGTATTTGCCCCCTTCCTGATTTCTGTAGTTTTTTGCATATTTATCACACACAAAGGTTTCAGATCATCAAAACCAATTTTAATATGACACAGAGACAACCCAAGGAAATAGAAAAAACCAAGGCAGAAAAAAATTACAAACTTGTCTGACCCTCTGTGTAAAAGTAATTCCCCCCTGAACTTAATAACGGGTTAGGCCACTTTTGGCAGCAATAACTAAAATCAAGCGTTTGAGATAATTTGTGATGAGTCTTTCACAACGCTTTGAAGGAGTTTTCTCTTCTGTGCAGAATTGTTTCAAGTCTGCAATATTAGAGGGTTTTTGAGTATGAACAGCCCGTTTCGCATTACACCACAGCATTTCTATAGGATTTAAATTGGGACTTTGACTTTGCCACTCCAAAACCTTAACTTTGTTCTTTTTTAGCCATTGAGAGGTAGACCTGCTTGTGTGCTTTGGAGCATGCTGCATGCTCTAAGAGCGATGGAGTTTGAGCGCACGAACTGAATGGCGGACGTTCTCCTTCAAAATTTGCTGGTAGACAGTAGAATTATTTTTCCATCAATTACAGCAAGTCGTCCTGGTCCTGAGGCAGCAAAGCAGCCCCCAACTATCACATTGCCACCACAATGGTTCACTGTTGGTATAGTGTTCTTTTGATGGAATGCTGTGCCAGTTTTTGCCAAATGTAATGGGCCGCACACCTTCTAATAAGTTCAACTTTTGACTCATCAGTCAACAGAATGTGCTTCCAAAAGTTTGGAGGATCATCAAGATGTTTTTTGGCAAATATATGATGAACCTTTATATTCTTTTTGGACAGCAATGGTTTTTGCTTTGGAACTCTACCTTAATGCGAGATTTGGCAAAGTGTTTTTCTTATAGTACTGGAGTCATGAACCTCTACTTACGAATTTAATTGGTTCTAGAACTTTTTTCGTGAATTGGATTTCTTTTAAATAGAGCAGTATTTCATATGTAAATTATCTAATTTGTTCCACTTTTAGCGCCGCCAGTGTCAGGGTAGAAAAGAACTGCGGGTTGTGGCTCAATGAAGTCAAACTATCAAATTTAGTAAAGGGTTATCCCCTGAGATGATTGCAGTACGTTAAGTGCGCTATAAACCAGTCATTGAAAGCTATACCACTATGTCATCAAGGTTAAACGTATAAACCTTCCATGGTTATGTCTTTACAACAACATTTTGTTCATAGTTTTACTACGTGGTCGTAAAAGCCTTTAGGGTAGGAATAGCCATAGTGGTCTGAGAAAATGAAGTTCTTCTTATCTTTGGGTTAAATCATGTGGTTTATTTTATAAATTGGCCCACAGTGAAACCATTTTTCACACAAATCATCCATTTTTCAATTCTTAAATTGTGTGATAATGGAGACATTGTTTGAACAAGAAATGTGTGATGAACATGACATCATTCCATTCACGTATAGCACAAAAGTGTGAATACATCGTACCTTTTTTTTTTCAATTCAATTTATTTGGCAAGAAAAAGCACCAGGCTAAGGGCCATGTAACAAGTGCTCACTTTCCGTTACATCCATTGCAATTTAATCACAATCCACATAGATGACAGACATCATTCAGACCACACACTCATTTGACCTATCTTATTGATGAAACAGGAAAAAAAATGTTAATCCTATTTGAGGTCACATCTAAACTACGTAGATTATGTTTTCACGGTACATTTCCAGTTTGGAATTGTAAAACTTTCATACATCCATCATTGGTTTGTGCTTGTTAATACACTGTGATAGACAAGAGCCGAGGTTTCGATGTGACTTGGCATACAGTATGTGGCCTTGCTCGCCATGTAGAACATTTCAATGCTCAGACGTTTTCATTTGCAAGATAGTTTCTTGACTGACAAAAGTAGATCTTGCAACCTAACATAACAGCATCACTTATCCGCTTTCTTAAACAGGTGTTAAATTGTTTTCATATCTACTGATTTGACCCCTCCATCACCTGAAGCAAAAAGCTTAAAGCAGGTCAAGAGAACTCTCCTGCTGCTCTTTCAAGAGGGGCAAACAACCATAAATTTATTTTAGGAGCCTGACACTGCCATCTGAAGAAGTTTGAAAAGAACAAAGTGCTAAATTCCAGCAGTGTTGCCCTGTGAACATATGTGGACAGGCAGTATGGTGGGGTCTTGTTTGCTCTTCATGAGTCCACAAAGCTCATTCAGTGCATATATCTGTGCAGATGATTCCAAAGCAATAATTGTTTTTGTTGGGCTTGTGCTTTCCCCTTTGATTGACTCAGGGGGAATCACAGAGGAAATAACTACCCACGCCTGCTAAGAATCCCATCAGACGCGTGAGAGTGGACCTTAACTATACAGGCCACATCTGACTGTAATTCATGGCCAATTGTTCATGTTGGTGAAGAGATGAAATGCATCATTTACAAATCCTTAGAAATGTGTTTGAATTTTACGTTATTCATTTTCTGAACTGCTTTATACTCACCAAGGTCACGTGGGGGGTGCTGGAGCCTATCCCAGCTGCCTTCGGGCAAAAGGCGGGGGACACCTTGAATTGGTGGCCAGCCAATCGCAGGGCACAAGGAGACGGACAACCATGCACACTCACACCCATACCTAGGCGCAATTTAATCAAATCAAAAATCCAAAAAGCCTTTATTGTCATTATACACAGCTGCGTATAACGAAATTGGAGTCCAATCAGCCTACCATGCATGTCTTTGGAATGTGGGAGGAAACCGGATTACCCAAAGAAAACCCACACAGGAGGACATGCAAATTCCACACAGGTGGACCGCCCTGGATTTGAACCCAGGACCCTTCCTGTGAGGCTGATGCACTAATCACTCAGCCGCCGGGCCACCCTGATTCATAAAATCATTCTACTTTATTAAACTACACTAAATCGTATGTATCCAAAATTCATCAAACTCTTGTGTTCTATGAATGCCACAGTGTTTGTTTTGACGAAATATTGAAATATAATGAGAAACAGATATATGAAAGGTGCATGCTGCGTATGTCTGAGAAAAGAAGCCGTGCATGCGCAAGGGGGTGTGGACAGGAACGTGCAGAAGGGCTGCTGTAGTGTCTCTGTGCATGTAGTATGTGTGAGAGACAAGTCAGTCAAGCTGCTGCTTAACCATGGCTGTTCTATCAGCAGAGATCCTTTGCTGGCATGTGAGTATATTAACTATTATTATTGTTTTTTTTTATTAGTGTCAAAATGTGCTTAAGAAAAGCATAATAAAAGTGTTAAGTGTGAGTATTTTGCACATTTTTCAAGTATTTTTGGGGGATATTTGCATGCATCACAAAATACCAGCCAGTGTTGCAGGTCTATTTTGTTTTAATTATTTAGTGAACTGATGTAGCAAGTGTGTGTCTTTCATGTGTGTTGTTGTGTAAATGACCCTAGGGTATGAGCACCTTCAGACACATTTTTTTTACAATATGACACGGGTTTCAGATAGCACAGGAACATGTCTCAACATGGAGAGTTCAACTTGCTATTCACTCCCATTAGTAAAACATAATACAGCTTTGTTACAAGATTAATTGAAGTTTGTTGAAGAGTTCTTGAGCCATCATTGTATTTTAATTGAATGCAATAATTGTTTAATATGACAGTACTACTGTGTGTGGACTAGTTATGAATGTCATTTTTCAGTTCAGCATTCATTGTGCATGAAAATAGATGGTGCAGGTTTATGTCAACAGTGGCTTGAGCCACTATTGTAAGAGTCACACTGAATTTATTTCAGTATTACAGTACAGAAGTGATTCAGTAAGTGTTGTAACAGAACATAAAAGGCTTCTTTGGGCTTAAGAGTTAATGGATGTCAATGATCGTGTAGTGGTTCACTGGCCTGGTTTATGTGATTGCAAAGTGGCTGCCTCTGTCTGTGCTCTTTGACTGGCTGGTAACAAATCCAGTATCTAATTTATTTTACAACAATCATTGGTCAGTAAACGGATTATATAGAAAAGAAGGTCACATCGATGGGATAGTGGATATTGTTAAATTAAGACTCATTCTATGAAATTAAAATTGGTGACTTGTTCACACTGACTGGTGAAAGAAAAAAAATACAAATTCCTCAATCGTTAGAACAGACACTCAAACCGGACATAGTAGACCCTGCCCTTGGTCTGAATACCAACAATGACTGTGGCTACAGACATTCTTGCTCTTAAATTGGTACCTGAGGAAAATCCAGAGGCATTCCGAATCCCAAGAGACAACAGATTTTAGGAAACTGACTGACTGAGTGACCACACATGAGCTGCCCTACAATACCAAACAATATGTTGAAGTGACATGCAGATAAAGACATTTAAGTGCCTAAATAACACTACACATTTTATGATATAATCCTACTTTATAAACAGAAGGTAATACTCCGTTGCAATAAGTAAAAATCTTTTAAATTTAATATTTAATTGCATTCTTTTAGAGAGAAAATGAAAACTGATAACAGAATTCCTGCTATCATTATTACATTTTTGATAGTATGAAAAAAAAATGTTTGCTGCCATTTAGTGGTTAGCAAAAAATAAACACGACATGCACAACAAACTACAGCGAGAAACTAAAAAAAATAAAAATAAAAATACATTTAGGTCACAACATTGGTTACTATTCAATTTTTTTTCTGTGTCTGCTTAGGCCCGAATTGAGGAGCTGGAGGAGGAGCTGGAAGCTGAACGGGCCATAAGAGCAAAGGTATGAATTAGGGCATGTTTTTTCATTCATTCAATCATTTTCTGGACCGCTTTATCCTCATTAGGGTCGCGGGGGGTGCTGGAGTCTATCCCAGCTGACTCCGGGCCAGAGGCGGTGTCCACCCTGAATCGGTGGCCAGCTGATCGCAGGGCACAAGGAGACGGACAACCATGCAGACTCATAACCAGACCTAGGGCCAATTTAGAGTGTCCAATCAGCCTACCATGCATGTTTTTGGAATGTGGGAGGAAACCAGAGTACCCGGAGGAAACCCACGCACGCCTGTAGAGAACATGCAAACTCCACAGAGGTGGACCGACCTGGATTTGAAGCCAGGACCCCACAGCCCTGAGGCCGATGCGCTAACCATGCAACCGCCGGGCCTCAGGGCATGTTTAATATAGTAGTGGAAATACTTTTAACAAACAAAACAAGACCAAATGTGCCTTAGAGGTGTTGACCGTGTTACAAGATCGATAAGATAATTAAACTTGACTTAGCTTTTCAGTCCGGTCCTCCCGACAGCTTTATGTGGGGTTGAGGAAGCAAAAGACAGAAGTGTGCTGATCACCCTTAACTATCTCCATCTGTCACAATAAACTCTGAAAGGGGAGCTTGTGTTCCTAATTAACATCAAGCATAGAATCAGTTCTGCTGCCTTTCTGCTTGAACCAAAAATATTGTGTCGCGAAACTGCAAAAACTCGCAAAGAAGTGCAGAGTTCCTAGACCTTCTATTTTGTCTACTCTTGACAAACAGACACACATGTAAAGGCAATAATATTTGATCGCCTAATTTCAAATACGTTTCCCAAATAAATTATTTTTAGCTACAGCAACATTTGTTTCATAGTGGAAAAATCCTCACACTCGGTGGCCTAGTTCCTATGAATCTAATCTACTAAGGTGGGCACTTTAAGTGCTCATTGTTCCACATGAGTTGCTCTTAGATGATCTGTGTATTTAAGCCATATAACACTTGCAGCCTCTCTTATGACTAAGGGGCATATTCCAGTAGCAGAATATAAGTGCATATCTCAACTGGATGTTGAATGGAATGAGTGTTTTGCTTCCCTGTCCCCACTCTGGGTGGTATTTGTTCTGGGGATACTACCGCCAACTACCTTAAGCCACATGAATGGAGATGGAAACAAGTAAAGACATGTCCCACTTTATCTGTTCCTCCACAAGAGGGGCTCAGAGAGAGCATACCTTCACCAAAGACAAGCTCCCTGTTGTTTAAACCCATCAAGCAAAAGGGACGATATCATCAGGAGCCAGCCTGACTGACAGAGGCAATGATTTCCTTAGGGGGTTTCTCACATTAAATGCTGGGTAGTTTTTCATGTCTTCACGTTTCTGAAATACTCAAAACTGTCTACCCATCTTTCAACTTTGTTGTTGATCTTCGGCGTCAAGTATCACTTACAATTTTGGCTAGAGAAGTTATTTAATTAGAATACGGTCATCCTTCACCACTTCACGGTTTCAACATTCGCGGCTTGAGTACATCACAGTATTTTATATTAGGTATCCAAATAAAAAATGTTCATAAAAATTTCAAAATTCATGATAAAGCTTGCAAGCAGAAGAAAGGAGATGAAAATTGGTGGAAGTCAGGGCAATCACCCAAAAAATGGCGCGCCAAAATATATAAAAGGCAGAGAAAGACGACGTCCTTGTTTGTATTGGAATTTCGCATCGCGCACATCATCTTGTGGAGGAAGACGACACCGAGCTTATTCCAGCTTTGTTTGGATTTCGAATCACCCTTGAAAATGCCTGCACTATCTAAAGCGTCCAATGAGCCCAGAAACAAAATGAAACTTGATGAAAGTAACCTAAAAAGTGAACTTCCTAGATATGCTGAAGGCGGGCAATGAGCATTCCCATGTAGCATGCTATTACGGCATATATGAATCAACTGCATTACATCAAGAAAGAAGAACCGAACATTTGGAAAATGGCAATGACATCCATTTCTAAGGACACCAAGCGAGTGGTAATCACTAATAAAAACATACTTAAGATTGAGAATGCTCTATCCGTCAAGATCTCGAATTGTAAATTTTATGGCCCCAACAAAAATAGAGCAGGATTATGAAGGATTTATGCTGTAGATAAGGCCGTGTAGCTGGCTTGGTTGGTAGCCACTGAATGTTTATCAGACATGACAGCAGAGGACGTCAACACACTGCTGGAAGGGCGCTACCCCCTATATATATTTTATATAAATACTTTATAAAGCTCTCCCGTGTCCACAAGGCACTAATGAACAGCAGGGTCTTGCTCAACAAAGTAGTTTTAAAATGACTTTGTGTTGGAGACAGCCTTTACGATCCAAAAGTTTGGAGTATTACTCGTATATTTTTAGGTTCCTAATTTCATCAGACATGAGGTAGAGATCCGGCAATAAATTGTGTTTATTGAGTCGATAAGACTATTGGAGGAAAATCATTTTGAAATACAAATATGTAAAAACAGCTGCCTGTTGGTGCAGGGGTTCACTCATCTACTTCAGTGTGGGCAAGCGTGGCATCAGGTCCCACTTGGTGGTATAATTGGTTGTCTGTCTCTCTGTCTGCCCTACGGCTAACTGACGACCCCTCTAGGGTGTAGTCTGAAGTCCGCTGGGATAGGCTGCAGTAACCCCCGCAACCCTTGCGAGGATACGTGGTACGGAAGTTGAATTATACAAAAGAAGGATGTTATTCAGAACCTGCACCTATGTTGATATTTAATCAAGGGGCAACAGTTATCCTTCCAAATTAAGTTTGTTTTGAATGCAAATTCTGTAAAATCTCAGTTCCTGTAATCTGTTCGACAGGTGGAGAAGCAGAGGGCAGATCTAGGCAGGGAACTCGAAGATCTCACTGATAGACTAGAGGAAGCCGGTGGACTCACTGCCTCACAGGTAAATATATATATATATATATATATATATATATATATATATATATATATATATATATATATATATATATATATATATATATATATATATATATATATATATATATATATTATATATATATATATATAAAACAATATGAACTAGCACAGCACCTCTTTCAAATATCATGATCGTGCATGACATGGAAGCTGGTTTACATTTCCCTAGATTTTATATTCTACTTAAAAACTTATGCAAAATTATGGGTAGTTCTAATTTTCTGGCCTAGTCCTGTCATACTGTTGTGTGTTATGCCTTTTTTTTACCTATATGGCAGTCCTTCAATAATATCAAGGAATCAGCAGTCACACTAAGTGGTTAACAATGATGTTTCTGGTTTCAAGAAACATAAGCATTAAATTGCCCATCTTTCTCCAAATAAATTGCCTTGTCTCAAATTTTCTACAACTCACAACATTTCCCACAAGACAACAAATGTTACCAAGTATAAGGAAGTGTATGTGTGGTGAACAGATGGAAATGAACAAGAAGCGAGAGGCAGAGCTCCAGCGTTTGAGGCGAGACCTAGAGGAGTCATCTGTCCAGTCAGAAACACTGGCTGCAACCCTCAGGAAACGCCACAGTGATGTCATTGCAGAGCTAAGTGAGCAATGTGACAGTCTGCAGAGGACAAGGGCCAAATTGGAGAAGGAGAAACAAAACTTGAGAATGGAAGTTGATGACCTGTCCACTTCACTCGAAAGTCTACAGAAAGCCAAGGTCCGTAAATTAGAGACATGCAAAACACTTTCAATCAAGTAAGCCAAGCCATATGCCTTTGTCACAAAGATGACTGTCACGTGAGGGCTCATGTGTTTCTGTTCTACTAAAGATGTCTTCAGATAGCCAGATGAAAAAAATAGAAGAACAGCTCTATGAAGCCGCCAGGAGAGGAGATGACCAGCAAAAGGCACTCACTGAGCTTAGTGTTTCCAAAAACAGACTCACAGGTATCGTAATGACTGGGATGTTTTTCATTGAACCCTAAATTTGAAAAGCATTGTCTTAATCATTAACATTTATGATTATTGTTAATCTGAAAAGACAACCAAAAATTATGCAAACACAATAACCGGATCCTTCTTCACTTTGACATTGAATTATATTCCTAATGTGATTGAGCAATACCTAGGCCCAAACTCCTATGCAATGTTCCCTCTAAGATGCGCGGGTACGCAATTGCGCACTACTCTCGTCTTCTCTGTGCATAGCAAATCATATGGAGCGCACCAAATAAAATCCTTTTTTTTTTAGCTGTGAGGCCGACGCGCGAACCACTCATCCGCCGGGCCGCCCATTCATAGATATTAATCATTACATTTTATTATTACTAAATCATTTATGTGTAGTAGACATACACCTGCTTATGGCAGGTGTGATACTGGTGTGTGCCCATAGCGAGCAATGATGATGTTGCTCACACCGGTACTCAGTGTGCTTGTCTTTCTGCCCAGACAAACAAAAAATTAGAGGGAACATTGCTCCTATGTTACAAAATGAAATCTCGGAAGTGTTTGAAATAGCTTACAGTAATCGACATTGGCCACTGTGTTTAGCTCCTCTGGTTTTGGAAGTGGGCAGTTTACATTAACACTGGATTCTAAACCTACTGGTTTTATCATTGAAATAAAACTTTTCATTTGGACTGTAGGGTGACATTTGTATCGCAATTGTTAAATCATAATCCATCTCTCTTAAAGAATATTAATCAGGGAGCGGAGGACACTTGCATTTCTTGGTTCTCTCTGAATCTATAGCCAAAATGCATACTGCCCAAATACGCCAAATATGTGCTTTGCAAAAGTGGAGGCAAATATAGCATCTGTTAGGACGGCGTCCTGTTTCAAGCTTTAATTGTGTGCCATTGAATGCTATGGTTGACGTCACCCATACTGTGTCCAATACTTTTTCATAGTCTGGCGCCCTTATTCTCTTCGGAATAATGTTTTCTCCTTGTGGTGGCCAACAGCAACATTGCAATAAGTGAATACATGGGACATTTGTTCACCATTGCCTTTGTTTATTAGGCCCACCATCCAAAATTAGTGCGACACATGGAACTAAGCCACATATCTATCTTGAATTTAAATATTACTGTGCACTTCCCTCCAAGAATTAACATTCTGTGCCTTATCATAGCTGACACAAATGTTGTACTTTTTTTACTGTGATAAGATTATAACAGTATCAAGGCAAAGCTGCACTGATATCCGCCCACATTTAATCCCTAGCAATATAGTAACAAAAAAGATAGTTTGCACTTTAAAGATAAAAGACACTCTTGTGGGTAGAGAGAGGTACACTGGTTCAATACATACAATTTTGTTTGTACATTTCTGTAAATGTAACACGTGAAAATCATTTTCCGTCTGTGCTCCTCTAGCTGATAATACCGACATTAGTCGGCGATTGACAGAGGCAGAGAATAAATCTGGCCAGTTGAGTCGTACCAAGTCTCTTCTCCAATCTCAACTGGAGGAGCTGAAGAAACAGCTGGATGAAGAGGTCAAAGTGAGTGTCACAGTGTGGATACAGTATACAAAACTCACAATTTGTAATTCAACGGAAATGAAGTTTCTAATGTGGCTCAATAGCAAGTGAAAGAAATTCTAAACGTGCTATCTTGTGGTTGCCAGTGTAAGCAGACAGTCAGTGGAAATTTAAGCTCAGTGCGACAAGAGTGTGAGGGGCTCAAGGAGCAGCTGGAGGAGGAGCAGGAGAGCAAGCAAGAGCTGCAGAGGCTCGTTTCCAAACTCAACAGCGAGGTGACACAATTGAGAACCAAACACGAGACAGACGCCATTCAGTATGCTGATGAGCTGGAGGACACCAAGTAGGTCAAAGTTATCCTGCAATCCCTTTCTTAAATAAAAGCCACATTAAGATCTAAACCTCTGAATAATGTCTCTGCCACAGAAAGAAGCTGGTATTGCGGCTCCAAGAGGCAGAGGAGGCAGTGGAAGCTACCCAGGCTAAATGCGCCTCTCTAGAGAAAACCAAACAGAGGCTTCAGGGAGAGGTGGAGGAACTGTGCATGGACATGGAGAAGGTAGAGCAGAGGTGTGCTTTATCTCCAAAGGTAGCCTTGATCATGGAATTTCTAAAAACTGAATTCCTTTGAATGTAAGGCCAGTGGATGTGGACAAGCACTCGATAAGAAGCAAAGGGTTCTCGAGAAACAGCTAGGAGACTGGAAGCAAAAGTGTGATGAGCTGGTCACAGAGGTGGAGGGTTGTCAAAAGGAGAGTAGACAACACGCAGGCGAGCTCTTCAAACTGAAGACGGTTCATGAAGAGACTCTGGAGCAGCTGGAAGCTTTACGTAGGGAGAATAAGGCATACCAAGGTATAGTTCTATATTTGACCCACAAACTTTTGTTTTAATGCTATACCTAAATGCTGTACCTTCATGGACAGCTGTTTTTTTTTTTAATGTTTTGTCACAAGCAGTGTTTGATATTGGAAACAGTCTTTGGTTCAACACTCCATTCACAAAGGTCTTCGCCTAGTCTAGCCTAGTCACAGACTAGGTCTCAAACTTTTTTCCGTCTTGTTCTTGACTGGCAAAAGTCCTGATCTAGTCTGGGTTATCTCTATAACAGTGGAGATTGCTGACCTGACGGACCAGCTCACAGATGGAGGCAAAAGTGTCCATGAGCTCCAGAAAGCAAAGAAGAAGATAGAGATGGAGAAAGAAGAATTACAGGCTTCATTGGAAGAATCAGAGGCAGCTCTAGAGGTAAGGCATTTATTTAACACTTAATGATGATTCCAAGTGTTTTCAGGCTGGATTCATCCTTTTTAGGCAGAGGAAACCAAGTTAATGAGGCTGCAGCTGGAGTCGTCTCAGTCAAAAGCAGATCTGGAGCGCAGACTTCAAGAGAAGGAGGAAGAGATTGAAACTGCCCGGTACCTCATCTCCTCTAGAGTCCCTGTCCTCAACATTTATGCTAACACACTTTGATTCTTTCTGCCTCTAATACTGTCCTCTATTTCTTTTCAATCCTTCAACTTAATACAGAGGTAAGACCTCTCTCCTTCAGCTTTCCCTACTCTCTAAAAAAAAACCTCAAATGAAACCAAATTCTGCATTTAGCTTCCCGCCTCTAACCTCATCCGTTTTTCTTCATCAGAAAAAACCACCAGAGGGCATTGGACTCCCTGCAGGCCACTTTAGATGTAGAAGCTAAAGGTCGCATGGAGGGACTGAAGCTTAAAAAAAAACTAGAGGCCGATATTGCTGAACTGGAACTTCAAGTTGATCAGTATACCAAGAACAACGCTGAGTTAAGCAAGATCAGTAAAAAGACACAGCAACAGATTAAGGTTAGTTGACAATCTGCTAAATTCGGCCATGATCAGTGTTACCTTTAGAATTTATAAAACAATTCTTTTCTTCTCTAGGAGCTCCAAGCTCAGCTCGAGGAAGAAGTAAGGGCCCGTGAAGAGCACAAGGAGGAGATAGCGGCCTTGGAGCGCCGTTGTGCTCTGCTCGTTAATGACAGTGAAGAAACTCGCTCAGCCCTGGAGAGTACAGAGAGAGTTCGCAAAGCCCTGGAGATGGAGTTACAGGCTTCCAATGAAAAATACAATGATCTCAACAACCAGGTGGATTTGGAATTTTGCTCTTTGTATCGAATACTTTTTTTTTAATTATTATTAGTAGCTGTTCCTTTTTAGCTACAAGAATGACCAATGGTAGATCTTTAAAGCTGCAACAATTTTAATATTCCACAAGGGAGTTTGGTATATTCTCTTTCTGGTTGTTTAAAAAAAGATGGTTTAAGAGGACAGAGAGAAAGAAAGAAGTGAGGGAATTACAAAAACATTACCATTCTTACCAAAAGGACACCATGTTGTGAGGGTATATACTTCGTAACTAATAACAGTTTTAGTGATGTGTAAAGGGGATTTATTAGGACAAACTGCCTGTGATTGGTTTGGATTGGATCGGATTGGATAACTTTATTCATCCCGTATTCGGGATCATTAGTAAGTTGGGTACTCGGACGTTTGGTCGCCGGACGTTTTGGTCGCCCGGACGTTTGGTCGCCCGGACGTTTGGTCGCCGGACGTTTGGTCGCCGGACGTTTGACAACATGACAGAGAGTTTACTGTTGAACCCAGCTCTCAAAATTATTTTCATGAGAGAGAGAGTTTAATATCTAAATATCTACTGTTGAAACCAGCTCTCAAAATTATATTCACCCGGGCGACCAAACGTCCGGCGACCAAACGTCCGGCGACCAAACATCCGGGCGACCAAACGTCCGGGCGACCAAACGTCCGGCGACCAAACGCCCGGTCACGAGTAAGTTGACATCCTACTTTTCTGTCAAGATCAATCTAACTATGGGGCACCTTTTTTGTTAATTAATTGATGTACCATGAAACATTTCATCTTAAATCTATGTGCTTGTACATGAACTCATGACTTTCCTCCTCTTCAGTTCCAATCAGTTCTGAGTGGAAAGAGGAAGCTGGAGGTTGATCTCCAAGCTCTGCACCACGAACATGAGGAGCTCCAAGGAGAGCTGAGGGGATCCGCAGATAAGTCCAAAAAGGCTAGCTCTGAGGTAAAACATGCAACATGAAATGATAAATAGATTAAGGAAATAATAAGATGCTGAATATGTGCAGTTGGCCAGAGTAGGGGAGGAGCTACGCTTGGAACAAGAACACACACTTCATCTAGAGAAGGTGAAGAAAGGTCTTGAGACTCAGTTTAAAGACATGAGCACCAAGCTGGAAGAAGCAGAGCAGATGGCTATGAAAGGTGGCAAGAAGATCATCCAGAAGTTGGAGGGAAAGGTAATCAGTAGCCCAATATTTTTTCTCAGTTAGATCAACATTGAGTAAATGATCTTTGGAATAAGGAGGTTTATGTTCAATGCCTCTCTTGTTGCAAGCTCTGTTTGAATTGAGCTTTCCATACATTGAGGGGAATTAAGCCTATTTCAATTTCGATTCTTAGTTGATCACTTATGGATAAAAAGACCATTGAAATCCAGTCAGATGTGCCTTTTAAATGTCTGTGTAAGCATGGCAAGGAAATAGCTGGTGTGGTTTTGTTTTAGTGATTTCACTCTAAAAGAAAGAAATTATCTTTAAAATCTGTTGCAGTCAGAGGGCATCACTGCCTCCTGTTGGAGCAGTTTTTAATTACCTCCACCAGTTCGTAAATCATAGGTTATGTTTTGTGTCCTGTATGTGTTTATTTGTCTGTCCGTGTTCAAAATAACACAAGAAACGAAAAAGTGATACGTATTTTGCATATGCCTTTAATATGAAACAGATTACAGTAATCCCTCGAATATCACAGCTTCAACTTTCACGGATTCACTATATCGTGTTTTTATTCTAGAAAAAAAGTTCATACAAATGTGAAAATCCACTTTTCGATAATTGTGCTTTTGATCTTGAATTTCTGTATTGGCGTGAAAACATGTATTGTGGTAGTTGTAATGTGGGTGATCATACTTTGCGGTTTTTCATTTATCGCGGCCCTGTGTGGTCTACATTAACCGCAATATACAAGGGATTACTGTATTGTAGTTTTAACAAATTTTCATGGTAGGTGATATGATAAGAGTAAGGGTCAAAGGTCACAGAAGTTGCAAATTTAGTGGTTCTTTGAATTTGTCTGCTTAGGTGGAAATCTGCTGAGTCAGACTGTTCCTGTTGTAATATAGTTTGATTCAAGTGATGTCACGTGTTACAGGTAAAGGAGTTGCAGCTTGAACTGGAGTCCGAGCAGAAACGACATACTGAGAGTGTCAAGACACTGAGGAAAAATGAACGCCGTCTCAAGGAGTTGGTCTTCCAGTCTGAGGAAGACCAGAAAAACCAGCTGAGAATGCAGGAGCTAGTGGAGAGGTTGCAGAACAAAATGAAGGCTTACAAGAGACAAATCGAAGAAGCTGTATGTATCTTTAAAATGTCAAAAAAAATCACAATTATTGTTTCCTCAAATTTACCAATTCCCCCTTAGACTTGCAAAGCACCAAAAAACAAAAGAGCAATCAAAGTTTTTCTTTTGGGAAACTCAACTCAATAACACAATTTCTTAAAATTGACAAGCTTCATTAGCAAATTCCCAAATTACTGGATACATTTTTAAAACTAGAATATGTCCAATATGCAGTAAATTATATTTGTAGTCTTCATGTCATTGTCATTTTTATGTTGTTCTACGTGTTGTGATCTCTCACAAATAATGTAGGAGGTGCAAGCCAACATGAATTTGGCCAAGTACCGGAAGACAGTCCATGAGCTGGACGATGCTGAGGAACGAGCCGACATTGCAGAGTCAGCGCTCACAAAGATAAGGTCAAAAAAGAGAGGGAGCTTCAGCAAGGGATACTCCTCTGTATGTACTTACAACCTTAACTGATTATTTAAATACATTGTATATGAATTATTGCTTTTCCTCCATTTGATTGGATTATTTTGATATTTATGACATACATGTTTTTATACAACACCATAAAATTTAGTTCAATGTAGGCATTGGTGATCAACCCTGTACAAATTTTGACAGATTCAAAATCAGAACCATTGGGAGGTTCAACAAGGAGGCATTTGTGGTGACTCCTAAAAGAAGACCACCTAACTTCTTAGACATTATTTCTCCCAATTGTGGTTTTGATGTAATTTTGCACATTCCTTCTTGTCCTAATATTTCTCCTTTGTGTGTTCACAATCCTCCTGCAGGGTTACAGCACCCCGTTCCCTAGTGTGATGCGGTCAGCCAGCTCAGTAGGCTCAGAGGGCCGAGGTGAGAAAATCCTGAGTGACGACAACGAATCCGTCAGCTCCCTTATCCCAGCTTATCTCAACTCCCTTAAGAAGCTCATGATCGACTAGAAAGACTGTTGTCTTCAACAATGTAACAACACTCACTTTGATGCCATTTGAAGAAGACCCTCAAACACTATGAAGACTTGAGTGGGACTAAAACAAATTTTTACTTCACCTTCACTATACAAAGAAACCCCAACCCACACACCCACCCCCTTTGACATTAACACCATTTTTAAACACAGGTAATCGTCTCCTAGGACAGTGATATTTTAATGTGTTGAGTATATTTTAAACTGTATTTTTTCATGTAGAGCTCTACTACACACCAATTAGTGGTAATTGCAGTCTCTTTACTTTAACAAACACCTGACATACAGCATAATAAACAACTGGTGTGTTTTGCATTGGAGTAATTACATACAGTCTGAGTAGCACTTTAAACATGAGCTGTCATAATTTAAGTATTGGTTTATTGGTTGCTATAATGCAAATTAAGTGTAGTAACATATACCAATAATAGATTTAATAAGTTGGCATATGGCGGCCCAGCGGCTTGAGTGGTTAGCACATCGGCCTCACAGCCATGGGGTTCTGGGTTCAAATCCAGTTCAAATCCAGAAGAACCCTATGTGGAGTTTGCATGTTCTCCCGGGCATGCGTGGGTTTTCTCCGGGTACTCTGGTTTCCTCCCACATTCCCCAAAAATGCTGATTCGGGGTGTCCCCCGCCTCTGGCCCGCAGTCAGCTGGGACAGGCTCCAGCATCCCCCGGGACCCTACTGAGGATGAAGCAGTTCAGAAAATGAATGAATGAAAAAAGTTGGCATATTGAATGATTTTAAAAAAGTAGCTAACCAAGCATCTAATCATTTTTTAATGGATTTGGATGGATTCAAACCATATGGGTACTAAATTGCTATTTCAGTTAACTTTTTTGTTTTCTTTTTACCCCAAAATACACACTAAACAGAACCACAGTGACACAGTGAGACCCAAGAATGTGGGTAGTAAACACAGAAGATTTCACAAAAGATGGAAAACATCAAAACTACATGGGTGTGTATTTTACATAAAAAATGCAGTTTTACCTTTAAAAATGTCTACCCTTGACTACATTATATAACTGTTGAATGGGAAAATATTTTCGGCTTATTAATTTTATTGTGATGCAACTTAAACACACCAGTGTGTAATTATTATTTACCAGGTAGGTGTTTAAAAAACAAACTTTTTGCTGGTTGTTTTATTTTTTTTCTTATTTAGCCTCCTCGTTATTGCATATTACACTTGTATATCATTACACAATGGTTCCTGATCATAATAAACACATACTTTTGAATTATGTTTCTTGGTGATTTTGACTAACATTTAGCAAATTTTCCAAATTATTCAAGGGGGGTTAGAGTTTAAAATTATCGGAACATGGTGTTGAGTGGTTAGCACGTCCGCCCCATAGTTCTGAGATCGAGGATTCAATCCGCGGTGAGTTCCAAACTTCTTGCGTGCATGCATGGATTTTCTCTGGGTAATCTGGTTTCTGTCATGTTCAGCTGCTGGCCTGGTTGTTTTCCATTACAGAAGCCAGGTGTGTGGCGTTGGGCGGAGCTCTCTGCATCACACCTGCGTTCCATCTCGTCAGCATGGCATTTAAAAGGAGGGATTCCAAGACAAGGGTGCTGAATTATTACATTGTTAGTCGCCATTTCCAATTTGAAATGTAGTGCCCCATGTTTTTAAGTACCTCGCTAGATGCGTTTGTCTTAATTTAGTGCTATCCATGTGTATCTTCTGCCTTGTGTAGGTATTGAGGGGCTTGTTTTCTTATCTTCGGACGCTTTCTCTTTATGCACCTGCCTCGTCACAGACTTCCTTTTCGTGTTCGCGTTTTGTGCGTTTTCTGTTGACTGAATATTGTAACATGCCTCCTGGCTCAGACTCGTTTGCTTTGGGCTCCATACATACTTCTGCCTCCGCAGAGTGTAACAGTTTCCTCCCACATCCCAAAACATGCCTGGTATGAATGTGTGGTTGTTTGTCTCAATGTGGCCGGTGATTGGCTTGCAACCATCTCAGGACAGTCCCCGCCTAGTCCCCATAGTTGGCTGGGATAGCCTCCAGCACCCCCACAACCAATGTTCCCTCTAAGCTGCGCGCATGCACAATTGCGCACTACTCTCGTCTTCTCTGCGCACAGCAAATCATATGGAGCGCACAAAACAAAATCCCATTTTTTTTAGCTGTGAGGCCGACGCGCGAACCACTCATCCGCCGGGCTGCCCATTCACAGATATTAATCATTACATTTTATTATTACTAAATCATTTATGTGTAGTAGACATGCACCTGCTTATGGCAGGTGTGATACTGGTGTGTGCCCATAGCGAGCAATGATGATGTTGCTCACACCGGTACTCAGTGTGCTCAGGGAAGTTGTCTTTCTGCCCAGACAAACAAAAAATTAGAGGGAACATTGCCCACGACCCTTGTGAGAATAAGTGGTACAGAAAACGAATGAAGGAAAATTCTGAGAAATGTAAAAATGAATTCATTTGACTTCATTGACTCCATATCTGCTTTAATTATTAGCAAGTTTGGTGATGTAACACTGACCACATTAAAGGGTGAAAAAGTAGATGAATGAAACATCTGTAAAGTAGGCCTAAGGTTGGTATTTGGACTGTATCAATTTGAATCATCCCTTGTATGGATGAATGAAAAGTAAAATAGGCATTAAAACTGCACATGTTCCTCAGAAGAAGGCTAAGGGCCAGTTCTTGCATATAGCATATAATGTATTATATGAGCTGTATTTGCGTACACAGTGATGCAACACTAAAAGGTTGTAATTAGAATACATTTTCTCAGTAGCATCTGTTAAATCAGTTTTTGCCAACGTCCAAAGTCTCAAAGGCGGAAATCATCACAAGAGGCAAAAACCTCATCGAAAACAGCAGCTTTACACTGCAGCATGACAAAGGGCACCTTAATTTATGTACACTGTTCATTGATAACCTTTCTTACTCCTTGAGAACTCCTGCATCATTGAAGCGTGCACTTGCTTGCAAAAAAGGCATCATCTTCAGCAGTTTCTTGATTGGCGGTTAATCACTTACTCAGCCTTTGTTAAACATCATAAAAAGATCATGACCGTATGAGTTATCCAACACGGCATCACCTGGCAGGAATGTGAAACTGCAAGGTCACTGGCCCTGTCCTGCAGATATTATATCTCTATGTCCACTGGCCTGATTTCTCCAGTTTTGTTTTCTTGCACCCACATCTCTCTGTCTTTGGTCGGGTCTACACACTGTAACAGCTGGTCTACTGGCTCCATCGTCTGGAAAAAGACAAAAACAGCAGTACATTATTTTGAGAAGGTACATACATACAGTGGTGCCTCTACTTAGGAATGTTTCTATATACAAAATTTTCAGGTTACAAATTATAGTTCCAATATTTGAAAACAAAATCCAAGTTACGAAATCCCCCAAAACAGCAATACATTTTCCGTATCAATTATTTTATTTTGTAATTGTCACAGTAGCATTGTGTCCTGCTTGACAATGCCCCTACACTCCGGTGGCCTCCCATTGGCTGTCTCACACAGGGAACTTTACTTCTTTTTTTTTCCGAGCATGGTTAAAGCAACCTTTGTGTTTATTTAAAATTACTGATGCGAATGAAAAGGAACAAGCAGGCCCTGTTATCCATCCATGACTGATATTGCAAGGCAACATGGCCGTAACCCAGCTACCATCGCCACAATGTTGAAGCAGAAGGAAGCATTAAAAGCAACAATTGGAATACCTAGGGCAATTTAGAGTGTTCAACCAGCCTACGCTGCATGTTTGTGGGACGTGGGAAGAAACCAAAGTACCCAGAGAACACCCACGCAAGCTAAGGGAGAACCTGCAGACTCCATACAGGAAGGTCTGGACCTGGGATCGAATGCTCCATCTCAGAACTGTTAGGCTGATGTGCTAAACCAGGGGTGGGCAAACTATTCTACAAAGGGCCGCAGTGGGTGCATGTTTTCATTCCAACCCATAAAGAGGCCACCTTTTCACCAATCTGGTGTCCTGCAAGTGCAATCAGTGGATTGCAGTCAGCTGCTTCTTGTTTTCTGCAGAAATCTCATTGGTTAAAGTGCCTTTGCTGGATCGGTTGCAACAAAAACCTGCACCCACAGCAGCCCTCGAGGACCGGTTTGCCCACCTCTGTGCTAAAGAGTCATCCGACGTGCTAACCATTCAACTGAGATGCTATCACTCATTTGACGTGCCGCCCAAAAACTTGATTATTTTTCAAAATTTGTAAACTTATGTTGGATCTCTGGAGACTGTCTACCTAATAAGTATAAAATAACCGTACTTTTTTAATCTACCTGATAAGTATTTCATCTTGTGAGCAGTTTTACAAATAGATTGTAAATTGACTGATTCACTTAAATGATGTAAAACAGTAAAAATATTTAAGAGATCAGGTAACGGTTTATTATGAGCTGCTTTCATTCAAAACCAATAAAAAAAACATGAACAGCAATTAATGCCTTCACATGGATTCTTACACTCTGATTGAACATGTCCGTTTCGTGTCGTAATGTGGTGTACTGACACAAGTGCTGCCGGATCATTTCCACTCGCTCCAACTCCAACTGCTCCAACTCCTAGAGAGGATAAATCACGTGATCATGTACGGGTTAAAGAAATGGATCAATATGCATGGCTTATGTTATGTACTAGTATAAATGGATGAAGCCCTAATTGATTGGCACTTTGTGAAATCTGTTATTTCTTTTAAATTTGTATGTCTTAATTTGTATTACCTATATTACTGAGTCCTAATCTATTCACATCTGTCCTCTTGTGCTTCCCGTATCGTGTTAGTTACCTGGTGTACACCCTAATAGGGCATCCCATCCATTGGCCAAAAATTTATGAATATTTTGCTGCACTATATATATACAAACTTACAAAACTCACCAGACTGGTGGTAACCATCTCCTCAAACCATTTGGACTGTGACTGGTTGTATAAATCCACACAACGCATTAGCTCATCTCCTAGGAAGAACATCGACAAGATATTTAAAATCCACATTTATTATACACTTATCACCATGTTTACATCAAACAAGTGTATTACACTCTTTCTCCGCTAGATGGGGCTAGTTTAGAAGAAGTGCTATTGAAGAGAGTCCTCCCAAATCTTTTCAAATATTCCATACAGCTTCAGCTTGTCTCAAATTTACTAAAATAAAGTCTAATAGCAAGACTTTACCTGTTTGTATGCATTACGTTGTTATACACTGGATTAATTTATTTTTGCATAATTTAGTAGTCTTTTATAAATGTCATCTTCAATAAATTTCTTCATTCTTTCATTCGTTTTCTGAACTGCTTATCCTTACAAGGATCACGGGGGGTGCTGGAGCCTATTGCAGCCAACTAAGGGCACCAGGCAGGGGACACCTTGAATTGGTGGCCTGTCAATTGCAGAGGACAATGAGACTAAGGACAACCATTCAGGCTCACACTCAAACCTAGGGGAAATTTAGAGTGTTCATCTAGCCTACCATACATGTTTTTAGGATGTGGGAGGAAAACGGAGTACCTGGAGAAAACCCACACAATGCCGTGGAGCCCAAACAAACTCCCACCACGAAGGTCCAGACCTGGATCAAACCCTCGATCTCAGACCTGTTGCTAACAACTCGGCCACTGGGCCACAAAGATGTATATCATATATTTTTGATTTCTTGATTTTAACTTAATGAACTAATTTTCTTACCTAAAGATTCATATTGATTGTGTGTATTGGTTTTAACTACCGACATTTTTGGACTATAAATCACTACTTTACCCCGCTGTGGTTTATAGGTAACAAGCTGCATGTCTCTTGTTGTGAATCTTTGCAATTTATCTTTCAGTGCAGCTTGTATATGAATGGATACTGTACTTTTGTGAAATCTGGCGGGTGCAGTCTACAGGAAGGCAGTTTTTAGGATACAGGCAGAGAATATTGTAAAACTCAATCTAATTAACTGGGCTTTCACTTATTTTTGTAAGGAGAGTTTTAACAATCACGTGAGACTATGCAATTATGTCCCATGCCTACTAACACAACCATCTCTGAAGAAAAACAACAAAATAGAGAAGCTGCTAGAAACAAAAAAGGAAGTACAGGAAAGCTTGCTCAAAATGGGGTAGAAAGACTAAATACATGTTGGGCAAATGTGAGCATAAATAATGTGCAATGAGTACACGAGAATGAGACGGTGTTATGGGATGATATTAAGCGCTGTAGTTGTTTTGCTTCAGTCTGTGCTCTGCTTCCCTCAGCTTCAAGTGATTACAGGAGAGCAGACTCTCCAAACAGCATCAACAACTGCCACTGTTTGTCTCCTCGGTTGCATAAGCACCAGAAAGGAGGGAAGACAGTGTTCTGTGTCCGCACACAGAGACAGTTTGGATGGAGGCTTTCACACTTGTTTGTGACAGCATGTGGTCGGTGCCTGGCTGAGTCATGACATCACATGGCAGAGAGAGTCGACATCTGCTTTTCCTCAAGAAGCACAAGCCTCTAAAATATTCAAAATGCACCTTACAAATGATGCGAGTATCTTGGTTGCTTAGTTGGGCTGAGATACCATTTATACAATTTAGGGATCATTTCAGGTTCATTACTAAGATTTTTTGGGTGATATTTTTTGTTTAATGCATCTTACCCTGTGCACTGCTTGTAAAATTGGCATAAGTCATAAGCCAAATTACATTGCATTAGTTGTTTAAGAGTGGTTAGTCTTCATATTGCTTTCTGTTATGGAAGCAATCTTGTAACACCATGTGCAACATTTTATATCAGAGTGGCAATATGCATAGTTGCAATAAATTTGAATTTCCAATCTTACATATTTAATATATATGTTCAGGTACTCGGACATTTGGTCCCCGGACGTTTGGTCGACCGGACATTTGGTCGACCGGACGTTTGGTCGACCGGACGTTTGGTCGACCAAACGTCCGGTCGACCAAACGTCTGGGGACCAAACGTCTGGGGACCAAACGTCTTTCGATGAAACGCCCGGTCACGATATGTTCATTAACATGAATATGACTATGTTCATTAATATGTGCTGTCCTTTATTAAATAACTAAACTTAAAAATTGATTAAAAATGATGACAGCTGGCCCCAAACAAAAGGCCTGTTGACCGAGTGGTTAGCACGTTCCAGAAAGCGAGAGTTCTAAATGACATCGTGTGGCCCACCCCAAAAATCCTGGAAACAGGAAAATAGTATTTTGCTATCACTCAGAGATTCAGCACTAAATTATTTTCAGCCTGTGTGTATTCTCAAAACTTATATTTAAATATACTTAATGTATTTATAAACAAATCAGTGTGTGGAGTGCGTGTAAGTATCTAATTTCAGGATGATACGATATACAGTGGTACCTCGAGATACGAGGGACTGAGCTCGTATGTCGATATTCTCGTAACTCGAACGAACGTTTCCCATTGAAATGAACTAAAAACAAATTAATTCGTTCCAATCCTCTGAAAAAACACCAAAAACAGGATATTGGATTGGAAAAAAAAGTTTTATTTATTCTAATCGGCATCTATTAACAAAGTAACACATAACTAGTGGTTTAATATTACTAAAATGTGTTTAATAGAACTAAAATTAGACGGATTTCGCAGAGGGTAGAGCGAGGGACATAGAGGGAGGGGTGGGGGGTTGAGCGGGGGAGACTTTTTGCACCGGTGAATCGTAATATAACATAAACAAATTTAAATGAACTTGGATTACGATGCAGACACACTCAAAAATAAGTTTACTCTAACCTTACACTAAACTTAATTCTAATTTTTTGTTTTACATTTTTATACCATTCTTCCGGCCAGGCTGGCTCTGTTTGCTCCGCCTCCAACCTGACTTTTAGTATCGATGGGCTGTCTGCTGTTGTATTCCCGTCAAAATATTCCGAAAATGATGCAAACAAATGTCCTCACAATAGGGTAACGCACGACCACTTGGCAACGAGAAGTAGTCTTAGTGGTCGCTCCAATGCTCACAAGAACATCAGGGGCACTGGCTCGCAACTCCCTCTTTGTAATATCTCTGGTCGCAACTCTCTCTTTGTAATGCCTCTGCGAGCAATGGGTCCGCCCATTACAAAGAGATAGTTGCGACCAGAGATATTACAAAGAGGGAGTTGCGAGCCAGTGCCCCTGATGTTCTTATGAGCAGGCAACGAGAAGTAATATAATTATATCCCTATAATCCTCGTATTAGCGATCGCTCCAGCATTCGCGCTGAGTGACGGAAAAAAACACTGAAAAAAATGCACCGCTCCGCCCAGTGCTCGTAGATATCTGTTATACACGAAAGAGATGCGGCAAAAAAGACAGTGCGCTACAATGATAAACAGCCTCTCATGTCTTGGCCACCTGGCTTTCTCGCATCTCGAAATTTTTCTCGTATCTAGAGATAATTATTTGCTCGAAATTTTACTCGTATCTCGAAATGCTCGTATGTAGGGGTGCTCCTACGTTGAGGTACCACTGTAGTATCAATTCTATGGACAGAATAAAAAGCAATTCTGATGTTTGAAACAATTTTGCTGTTTTAGCATTTCGGACATTTCAATTACAAAAATTCTGTTGAACCAAAACGGCAAATCTAAAGCATGACAATATTGATCGTTTTCATTTATGTAGTCATTCATCATCCATATCATGCATTCTGGTAAGGGTCGCAGGCTGGTGGAGCCTATCTCAGCTGACTACGGGCAAAAGGCAAACTACACCATAGAGTGGTCGCCAGTCAGCCATAGGGCACATAGAGAGACAGACGACCATTCGCACTCGCAATCATCCCACCACTGAGGGGGAATTGATCCCACACTTGTCCGCACCAAAGGTGGCCAGTGACTGTTTTGATTGATCTCAATTCGATTGTGCTTTATCGATTGATCTATCGATCCAGATGTACTGTTACACCCCTAATTCTAACAAAAATATTGCATGCAGGTGAAGTGCAAGATCCCATTGTCAAGCCACTATAAACTAATTTAACTCATAACATCATGCCATTTCATTTAGCAATCTCTCATGTTTACAAATGTGACTATTAAGTAGATTTTTTTTTTCTCTGTAATTTCTGACTGTTAACAAGTACATTGACATTAGTAGTTAAATTTATATAAACGCACTTTAATATTTACTTAGTATCAACTCCCCCCGACTGACCTGCTTGAGTGGATTTCCTGCGTGCTTTCTTGATGTCTTCTTCAGCCTTCGTGTTGAGTTTACTCTCCAGTTGCTGGGTTTTCAACTCCAACTCCTTCTGTCTTTCCGCCAAAGCTTTACGGGCCTAAAAGGGTAAATGACTTATAGACACTCTCCCATAAGTTTAAAGGAAAAAAAAACGTTTTCTGCTTACTCTGTGGATAGTTAAATTCATTATATATATACATATATATATAAATATATATATATATATATATATATATATATATATATATATATTTATATATTTATATATATATACATATATATATAAATATATATATATATATTTATATATTTATATATATATACATATATATATAAATATATATATATATATATATTTATATATATATACATATATATATAAATATATAAATATATATATATATATATATATATATATATATATATATATATATATATATATATATATATATATATATATTTAATTAGTGGGTATGCAAAACTCTAGAACATAAAACCACAAAACTCAGGTGGGGTGCAATATTTGAATTTTTGGGTATACAAATCACAGCACAAAATGAATCTTATTTATTTTCACTCTCAATCCCAATTCTACATTCATTTGGATTGGAACTAAAAAATGCAATGCAAATATAGGGAAGATTCTGCTGGCAAATTAAACTAAGCATGCATGGGAATGAATTCAATGTTAATGTGTCTCCAGTAAATTTTATATAGAATACTGAACTGCATCCGAAAGTCCTTCAATACATCATATTTGAGCTTTCATACAGAACACAGTCGATGTGCTATAATGCCATTCTTATATGGTTTTACAAACTAAGATTTTAATGCCTACATCAAGGCTATTACACTGAGTTGCAGCAACAGTGCCCGGTGTTCTGTATAAGATACCCACCAGACATTGCTTTTCAAAACAGCAGTGGTGGGACTTTCGTTTGTTTGTTTGTTGTTGTTATTTGTGCACTTCCCTACTTCTTTATGTTGCTGACTACCTATTTATTTATTACTTATTTATTGATTATTTGTTATTACTTATTTATTATTGATTTGTCAGTTTGTTTTTTTGTTGTTATTTGTGCACTTTGTGGTGAAGCTTTATATCTCATTATACTTGTATGATGACAATAAAAACATTCAATTCAAATAAACTTTTTACTGACGTGTCAACTTGAGATGATTAAAAAAAAAATGAAATTGGAATCTCGCCAAACAAACATTGAACAAGATGTGTCAAAAGGAGATTTTGAAATAAACATTACAAAAAAAAACTTTAAAAAAAAAAGAAAAAAAGAAGGCACCCGTGGAAGTTTGTTATGGACAAACCAAAACTGGAAGTTTAATATGTTGGGCCTTGAAATCCTTTTGAATTTTTGCCAAAATATTTAAATCTATTCCTTTTTTGGAATTTTAGGCAAACGGCACCTGATATTCAGGTTCAAATTCTGTGGCTAGAAGAAAAGTGTCAAGTGAAAAATTGTCTACCTTTTCCACCGAAGAATAGCGACCACTGAGTTGCTTGCGTAAGTCTGTAATATGGTGGTCGAACCGCTTCATGTCCTTCTTAAAGTTCTCCCTGAAGCTCAGCAAAGGTTTTTCCACTTCACTCTGGAGCTAGATAATAGCAAAAAAAACTATGAGAACTTCTCTATGGATGCTTTCAAAAAAGTAAAGTCAACTAATGATGATTCATTTGATCAAGCAAGCAACAGAGGAGGCAATACAAATGTGTTGGTGGAAAACGTCAAATCTATCTTCTAGGGAAGGCAGCAATATATATTTTAGGGTAAAATTATATCTGTTCACAGTTGCTTTACCCTGAGGGACGATTAAAGAACTATACTATTTATTGAAGATTACCTTATTTATTCGAGTATAACGCGCAAAATTTTGTACCAAAAACTGAAGCAAAGTTCGGATGTGCGTTATACATGAGGTCTTCACTTTTATAAGCAAATCCTGGTGAAAAACTGCCTCCGCAGCCATTATAATGGGAGACGTTAAACCTGTCTTTGTCCGCCAAATGGCGTGTTAGAGGCCGTTCTACCACTGTGTTCATACTGGTAGTTTGTTTTACCAGGTTTCCGTTCCATATGTTGTGAATAAATGTGTTCAGCATTTGCCAGTTAGCAGATGATACCAATTTTTAGTCAGAACTTATGGGTGCACGTTATACTTGAATAAATCTGTTAAGTGTTTACTGTTTTATAAATATAAGTTGTACAGTTTATTGAGGTCCTCTAGATTATGCAGACCCAAACTCACCCTGCAAAATCAGTTTTCTCTTTGTACACATAATTGCCTTCAATAAAAAAGAAAAAGGTACCACATGAATGTCTTTCACACTTGTGAAAAAAATGATGCTGGCAACAAATCTCTGTACATTAATTGATTTCATAAATGGATCAACTGCAACGGAAATGCCAAGCTTCCGTACCGAGGTTTGATGCTGCATATAGATTATGTTTGAATTGGGCGCCTGATGGGGTAGTGGTTCACTTGCCTGATTTCAGTGCGGAACTCCCGCCGGTGGTGGTATGATTGTGAGTGTGAATGGACGTTTTTCTCTCTGCGTGCCCTACGGCTGTCAGGAGCGGCTCGTTTGTCCCCCCTGGCTTGCCGTTAGGTTAGAGCAGCTGCAAGTGATCCTTGATTGCTTCCTGATGTGTCTATTTAAGCACCACGGAAGTGGTTAGTCATTGTCGGATCGTCCTGCGTGACACTGCATATATCACCGCAAAGTTACAGTTCTCCCTGCTCCGGTTTTGTTTCGTTTTGGGATGTACAAGTCCTTGTTATTTTGTAAAGCTTTTGAGTCATTAAAGTTACTGTCATGAGCTCAGTTCATCTCGCCTCCTCCTGCTTCCCCGCTACTGGGTCCAAATCCCTCCGATCGCGCCACGACGTCTCGGCGCAATCGTAACAACGGCTGACTGGTGACCTGTCTAGGGTATAGCCTGCCTTTCGTCTGAGGTACAGTATATATTAAATTATTAGTTTTGTTATAAAACACCATATATCCCCGCTGTATGTAGTATTTTATTTGTATGTCCTGAAAGGTGGCCTAACGACGGTTTGCTGAGATCCTCTCGTGTGAACCTGAAAATGTCCTTTTAGAATTAAAGCTTTGCGGCAATTTGATTGTCCTGTTCTGAAAAAAATGTACTGAATTTAACAGCTGTTCTTGAACTTTCGGTTCAGAAAATGAATGAATGAATGAACGAATGAACAAACGAGCGAACGACAGAACAAACGAACGAACGAAAGAATGAATGAATGAGTGTATGAAAGTAAAATAAAGCATATGTTTGCTGACTCTGGGCCAGAAATGAGGTGCAATAAGGAATCACAGACAAGACCCCACACACATACGCTACCAGATATCATCATTGTCAAAGTAAATATGCTCCACGAATGTGGATAACAGCATAACAAAGATGTAGTGAATTATGATCACACTATATATTTAGTAATTATCACTAATCATAAAGCTTCTTATTTATTCAAAATCTATTCACTCATTCATTTCCAACAACGCTTAACCTTGTCAGGGTCTCGGAGTGCTGGAGGAACTGCAACCCCGGTGGTGTTAAATCTATTTTTTCTTTAATATATGTGTCATGTATTTTTTGCTGCAACATATTGAATATATCTTGGAACCAACTGCAATTACTTTTGAGGAGAACTTCAGGTGAACCTCCGCTTCATCACCCAGGCTCTTCTTCAACTGGGCCCAAGCCTCCCCCAGTGTCCTAGGAAGAGGGAGGGACCACACAAAACTTTATGTCAAAAACCGGCAAGGACATGTCGAAGAAAGGCAGGAGTACAGCAGCAGATGATGAGCGTACACAGCTGGGGATGTGTAGCGGTTTTGGTACAAAAGTTCAGCAGCTACACCACTCAACAGTAAATCTGGAGAGCTGGAGAACCAAAAGCAGCTCAGTAGATAATTAGAATGTATTATGCATGTGATCTGCTACGGCCTTGATGGCTTTGCTTGCTGCTATAGTACCAGTGTGAGGGTTTGTGTTGTCTCAAAATAAATGAGCTAATGCATATTATGCAAAGATTTTTCACATCCATCTGCATTTGTTATGACAGAAAGAAGCTAGATGCTTATTCATGAGTACAAATAAGATGATGAGGTGGGGAGGCAGATGATTTAAGGGAAGTAGGGTGTTTGAAAGATTAGTTCTAAAGGAAATGTACTTGTCATGCTGAGGGAGTAGCTAAAGTAAAGGTTACAAATGTGTGTTCCGTTGCTGCGAAAAACTTTGGGGTTTGGTGTCTAGTTTTGCAAAATGAGAATGGAAAGATTAGTTTTCTCTTTTTTTGCTATTTGTAGTTAAGACCTGTCAATTCCCACCAGCAGAATCCATGTGACCATCTTGTTCACACTACATAACAGTCTTTAATTTAAAAAAAATTAAAAAAAATATTTAAAGGTTGGTCAGGATTGAGAAATTTTACTCTATAGACTGCTAATATTCGACAGAATCAGCTTTATGTGTACTAGCTTGTTGTATACGGCCCTTGAGATACAGCATGGCACTGTAATATTAATTTGGAAAAAAATGAGAAAACAGCTTTAAAATTGGAAATATCACTGTGATGCAGAAAACCAGTATTTTTCTTTTGACAAACAGTACAATGAAGGGGGTTGTTGGTTTACCATTAGTTCCATTTCTTTGCCCGACCTAACCAACATTTGCAGGTAACGCTATTAATGTATACTCTACCGTGACCGGATGTTTCGTCGAAAGACGTTTGGTCGACGGACGTTTGGTCGACGGACAGTTCGTCGAACGGACGTTCGTCGAACAAACGTCTTTCGACCAAACGTCCGGGAACCATGATCTACTTGCAAATGCTTCTATATACAAAATATTCAGGTTATGAAAACCTCTGATGTGAAAACCATGTCCAAGTTACAAAAAAGCAAATGAAATAGAAAATAGAAAATAAAATATAAATACACATTCTGTATCCATTTTTTAAATGATCAAGTTCGAGTTGCTTTCCCATTGGCAATCTCCCAACACCTCGCTTGCCTCTCCTTTTCTAGCAGGAAGCTGTGTCTACATGGTGGAACCAAGGTTGGCGTGCTGCAATTAGCCCGCGAAGGGATAGCAGCCAATGAGTAGAACAAGAGGGAACAGCGCCATCTTTTTGTTGTTGTTGCTTTTTCTCTTTTTTGCATAAATAAATACATTTGCATACTCGTGCATATTTCATGTAAAATTGGTATACGTTTATCATTTTTAAAAGTTTTAGGGGGAACGTACATCGTGGAACGAATTATGCTAATTCAACGTAATCCAAGTTACGATACCACTTCTGGAACCAATTAATTCCATAAATAGAGGTACCACTATATGTGCAACTGTCTATCAAAAACCTACAAAGTAAATATTTTAATTATAAATCAGAAACATTCATCTTTTGAGATGCATATTATTCAAATAAAAAACATAAAGCATGACAATTAAATAAGCTACCATTCTTGCAACCACTGCATAAACCAGTCCATTGATGAACAGAGTTCCAACTCGTGAACGTCCGTTTGGTCGCCGGACGTTTGGTCGAAGGTTGTTTGGTCGCGGACGTTTGGTCGCCCAGACCCAAACAACCGGCGACCAAACGTCCGGCGACCAAAAGTCCGGCGACAAAACAAGGTAAAACAACACGGTTTACGCATCAATAAAAGCCAACAATGGCCCTGAGCAGTTTCACTGAACGGACGTGTGAGTGTATAAGAGTTTGTATGTACATGAGTTGTCCCCTTAGGAAGGGACGTCAGTCAGGGTCTTAACAAGTTCTCCAACAAAACACAATAAAAGTACGGGAAATTTGGAGCTTTTCTTTAGCCTAATAATTAATAGGGCATTAAGTATGACTAAATAATAATTTGCAGTTTGTATTTAGGGAATTTGAGCAACAATTTTAAATGGTAATTATCAATAACCTTCTGGGCGACCAAACGTCCGGCGACCAAAAGTCCGGCGACCAAACGGCCGAGTACCGTTCCAACTAGGCCTCGGCAATATGACAACAATTGTTATCAAGATTTTAAAAAAGAAAAAATATCAGTGAATATTGATAACTATGAACTATTGATAATTATCTTTTGTCTTTCAAATTTGAAACTTGTGTGAATAAGTAAATAAATTACTTGACTTGTGATTCAATTATATAAGTATCTACATTACCTTACTTAAAAAGAAGATAATTAAAAATATGATGATTTAAAAAAGTGTTTTTGACTTGCTCAGAGATTTGTAAATTAGGTTTCAGTCCCAAGCTCTGGCCAAACTTTGGGGTGTTTGCATGTTCTCCCTATGCTAGCGTGAGTTTTCACTTTGTGCTCTGTGCATTGTGGGTCACTTGAACACTCGTGTGACCCAGGAAATATACAAGGAGCGGCTGTGTTGCATCTGCATCACGACTATGAAAATGTCACAGGCAACATTCCACCAGTTAAGAATGTCTGTGACAATCAGACATAGGAAATCACCTCACGAGAACACGCAAATTCAGGTGCAATCTCGCAATAACGTGAGTTCCACAAAAACATAAAGATGGCACATCCCATCATGACTAAAACTTATGATAAAAACAATGGATACATGTTACCTTTATTTTTTGTTGTTTTATCATAGAACAAATAGTAATTAAAATTGAATTGTCGCATGAGTTTGTCTTTGTTCATGAAAATGGAAAGTATTGACAGATTCCGTGATCCCCGTTGACAATAGTGCTTTGTTTGGCATGGAAACTTGAAGTTTTATTTTGTATCAGTACTAAACATATTTTCCAGCACCGGGGAAATATGTCAATCTAATGCAATCGGGCCACAATGTCCGGAGAAAAATTAATTATGTCATGACTGCGATTACCCAACATGTCGTAGAAGTTTCATATCCAGTATATGATGATACTACATAGTAACTACAATGACAATGCCATGTAAATAAAAGAATGCATCTTAGGGAGAAATGATCCTCCCCCACTTTAAACAATTTCAAATTGACAGATACCGCTAATTCGCACAATTGTAAAATTAAACAAATTGATCATATCCATTGCTATCAAACAAATTGTGAAGTCAGAAAGAAATATTGACGGCTGGTGCTGGGCTGGAGAAAGTCAAATGACCGAACCGAACCAACAAAACAGCAATTGTCCTTCCTGACAACAGAGTTGACTTGAGTGAGAAATATAATGGTAGTATTGTACTACACTTTTATGAGTGTGGGCTGACAGAGGTTCTATATGAAATGATTATGATTACGTAATCAGCCTCCTCATTTATATATATATATATATATATATATATATATATATATATATATATACACATACATATATACATTATATTTAGATATTAATACAGTACAAGTACAATTATGAAAAAGTGTATTTTTATTGAATATTACAGCTATAAGAATCTCCAAAGACTATTAATAACTAAATATAATGTGTATATATACATATACATACATATATATATATATATAATATTTAGATATTAATACAGTCTTTTGAGATTCTTATAGCTGTAATATTCAATAAAAATACACTTTTTCATAATTGTACTTGTATTTTTGTATAGGCGGGAAAACACGTTTTGTGGTAGCAATAATTAGGGTGATCCTACTTTGCGGTTTTTTGTTTATCGTGGCCATGTCTGGTCTACATTAACCGCGATATTCAAGGGATTATTGTATATACCCTTAATTGCATAGTGTCATTCTCAATGTCTAAACAGCTGAACTGGAGAAGAATTGAAAAAAAGGGGACATTTTTTTTTCTTTCTTGGGAAACTGCTGTTGTAAAAACAAAACAAAAAAAACTGGAAATAATTTGATTTATCTCCCAAAATAACTTTCTAAGAACTGACATTTGCTTTTACTGTGTCTGCAAAACTGTCACGAGGGAGAGGAGATTTCGATTTCTTTTTAACAGAAGAACTCAGGAGTGAGTAACTCACCCTTCCTCCTGGATTCCTAGAGGGATCTGGGAAAGTTTGGAGAGGTTCTTGGAGTATTCCTCCTCTATTTTTATCCTGAGAGAGATGTAAAGATTTTCATAACTTGTGTGTTTGCACAACTCACTCAATGACTGTGTCATGCAATAAGGTGATAAGCGGATAAAGAGGAAACCACATGAGGAAACCATGCAGTTTTCATGTTAATGATAGAATGACACATAAAAAAGGGGAAATGAAGCTAAAGAAAAAGAAAGTACCTCTCTCGTACAAATTCAGCCATCTCTTTCTGCATTTGTTTTCCTTTAAGCTGTTTTTGCAATAAGACTTCAAACCCAGTAATGTAGTTGTTGGCCTGGGGGTCCTTCTTATCAGTCTAAAAGATAAATACAGCAAGCACACAAGAAATGCTTTGAGCAAACACTTTGCAGTAAACATGAGAATGTCACACCTCAGCGTAGTTAATGGTTTTATCAGTGCTTAAATTCAGAATCAAGTAGCAACATAAAGACAAGGGTGTTTTAGAGTGTAGCAAGGATGTTACCGCACATTAATGTATGTATACAGTGGTACCTCGACATACGATCGTAATCCGTTCCGAGATTGAGATTGTATGTCGTGCTTTTCGTAACTCGAGCGAACGTTTCCCATTGAAATGAATTGAAAACAAATTAATTCGTTTCAACCCTCTGAAAAAACACCAAAAACAGGATATTGGATTGGAAAAAATGTTTTATTTCTTCTAATTCGCCATATATTGACAAAGTAATAAATAATGAGTGGTTTAATAGTAATAAAATATGTTTAATAGATGTAAAATTAGACGCATTTCGCGGAGGGGAGAGACAACGACACACACGGAGGCGGAGGGGGCTGTTCGGGGGGACTTTATCCACGCCACTCGTAAACGAACAAACAAATTTAAATTAACTTGGATAAATATATACAGACACACTCAAACATACGTTTAATGTAACTTTACACAAAACTGAATTCTAATTTTGTCTTAATCTTTTGTTACCGTCGTTTTCCGGGATAGCGGTTTGCCACGCCTCCACCCTCACGTTCGCTATCGATGGGCTGTTTGCTGTTGTATTTCTTTCAAAATATTCCGAAAATGATGCATGTGAGGATGAGGAAAAATGTCCTCACAATATGATAACCCACGACCACTTGCCAACGAGAAATAGGCTTGAATGAGCAATCTCGGGAGCTTCTTTTCTTAGAAAGAATAACAGGAAATGCAATAGCTGAGCTTACCCACGTATTGATTGTGGATAATGAAGTTTTATTCTGAGAAAGGGTGCCATTGCCTATGGGTGTTGTGTGCACGAGTATACTTAATTACCCAGAAATCCTTCTTTTTGCCCGTGGATGCGCGTTGTGCGTTTCCTGGTCGAAACTCGTCTGAATAAATCGTTCAGTCCTCGTAGTTATACACGAAAGAGATGCGGCAAAAAAGACAGTGCGCTTCAATGATAAACAGCCTCTCATGTCATGTCCACCTGGCTTGGTCACATCTCAAAATTTTAATCGTATCGCGAGCGAATTATTCGATCGAAATTTTCGTCGTACCACGAGCATGTCGTACCACGAGGTACCACTGTATACCCTATTACGCAATAAAAATGTCCATCATCAAATAAAATTATACACTATGATGGCTGTAATTTCCATAACCTCATTATATATTTTTCATAAGAGCAATACCGGCGATACTTTACTTTATTCAAATGAAAAAGGCAGTGGCACAATGATCAGATATGTAGTTAGCACAGAAGACTCACAGTTCTGAGATAGACGATTAAATCCTTGGTGGGTTCCGCATTCCCTGTGTGGTGTTTGCATGTGTTTACTCCGGGTGCTCCGGTTTCCTCCCATGTCCCAAAAAGATGTATGGTAAGCTGACTGAGCATTCGAAATTGCCTATGGGTATGTGCATCAGCAAGAATGATTGTTTGTCTTATTGTGCCATGCGATTGGCTGTCAACCAATTCAGGGTGTCCCTCGCCTCATGTGCGGTCGTTTGGTCGCCGGTCTTTTGGTCGCCGTCTTTTGGTCGCTGGACTTTTGGTCGCCGGACTTTTGGTCGCCGTCTTTTGGTCGCCCAGACCCAAACTACGGGCGACCAAAAGACCGGCGACAAAACAAGGTAAAACAACACGGTCTACGCATCAATAAAAGCCAACAATGGCCCTGAGCAGTTTCACTGAGCGGACGTGTGAGTGTATAAGAGTTTGTATGTACATGAGTTGTCCCCTTAGGAAGGGACGTCAGTCAGGGTCTTGACAAGTTCTCCATCAAAACACAATAAAAGTATGGGAAATTTGGAGCTTTTCTTTAGCCTAATAATTAATAGGGCATTAAGTATGACTAAATAATAATTTGCAGTTTGTATTTAGGGAATTTGAGCAACGGTTTAAATGGCAATTATCAATAACCTTCCGGGCGACCAAAAGACCGGCGACCAAAAGACCGGCAACCAAACGACCCAGTACCCCTCGCCTACCGTCCAAAGTTGGCTTGGATAGGCTCCAGCACATTCCCGACCATTGTGTGGTTAAGCGGAATGGTCAATGAATGAATGAAAAGTTGAAAAAAGAACCTTCCATATCAATATTCACTATCCACTATCTTGTGGCTGAACAACAAAGTACACATTCAGTAGGAAATTGTAAGGGAGTTTAAAAAATGTGTAAACACTACAATGCAACTAAGAGACTCAGGGTCACCATGGCAATTAGAGATGCACTCTGAGACTTATTATGATACAATTCTATCAAAGTAGTGGGTGAGTGGTTAGTGTCTCTGCCAAACTGTTCTGAACACAAATACAATTATCAAGAAGTGTATTTATTAAATGTTAGTTATAGACATGAAAAGACTGTAATGTATTAAAATCTAAATATCGTCTAACACTATGCAGGGACCAAGAAGCTCTATTTTCAGATAAAGATGACGGTGTCCAACGTAAGGTTGCCCGGAGCTTGCACTTTGAAACATTTCTGGGAAATTCCACCATCAGCTCCGCTACCCCAGGGCTCCTGGCCGTCCACACAGAGAGCTCTATTTTTGGATAAAGGCGACGGCATCCGCTGTAAGGTCGACCTAGGCTCCCTGCCGTACAGTCCGCTCAGAGAGCTCTATTTCTGAATAAAAGCAACGTCTACCAGTCGCTGCCCGCCATTTTTCTTCTCCGGAGCTGAGTTGAGTGACAGTCCACTGTTTTCTGAGTGGCCAGTGGAAGACAGGGAAGTGTCTTCTGCTTGCGAGTTTCAGCGTGGATTTTGACATTTTTATTAACATTTTTGATTTGGATACATAATATGAAAAAAAGCAATGTACTGAAGCCGCAAAGTGGTGAAGGATTGAATTGAATTGAATGCTTTTATTGTCATTATACAAGTATAATGAGATTTAAAGCTTTTACCACAGAGTGCACAAATAACAACAGACGGACAAATAAATAATCAATACATAAGAAATGAATATATAAGATGACAGTAGTAGGCTGGTTCGACACTATAAATGGCCTTTAGGTATGAGTTTGAGGGTGAATTGTTGTCCGTCTCCTTGTGCCCTGCAATTGGCAGCTCACCAATCAGGGTGTCCACCGCCTGGTGCCCATATTTGGCTGGGATAGACTCCAGCACCCCCACAATCCCTTGTAAGGATAATTCGTATGGAAAATGAATGAGTTAATAAATATTTTACAGAACAATGTATTCTGTTTTCATATTTAAGACAACGTCCTAACTTCATTGGAACTGGGATTGAGTGTGTTTGACAGATGAATTAGAACAAAAAAACATTATGTAGATATGAAGTGTACACAAAGTAGACTATAGTGCATTTCCACTACACATGGTAGAGATTACACTCCAGGAAACGGCAACTTCCAAATCATTCGGCCGAGCCGAATTTTTTTCTGTCCCTCTAGATCAGGGGTCCTTGGGAACCATACTCAGAATTTAAAAATAAATGACCATGTGTGCATTTTTTTAGTCATTTTGTCACTTTTAAAGAACAAAAGTCTCTGAATTATTTTGACAACATTGCTACACTGTTGCTAATCAATGAGTATCAGTGAGAGTATGCATGCAGAAAGATCTAAATTAAGAAACAACAACACATGATTTAAGGGGGACTTGAGGTAGTGTCAATGCCACAGTGCCGACGTGATGCTCCTATTGGTGCGTTCGGGACTGAGTGCTTTCACCAGAGGTTTTCATATTTGATATAATATATGAAACCATCAAAAGAGCCGCATATGGCTCCTGAGCCATAGGTACCCCTGCTCTACATTGACTCAATAAATTATCTGCCAAGCTCAAAAGCCAACAATATTTCCCAACATGCATAGCGTGGAAAGATTAACAATGAAAGATGAACGGATGCAATGTTGCATATATCCACATTGCCGCACAGAATGTTATTTGGTGAAACAGAGGAAGGAGAGTTAATGTAAACAGACTTAAAGCGGTTCTTGACATGTCTGCGTTCATGGGTTAGGGGAGATGGATTTTCTAAGCATAAAATATTTGATTTTATTGTGATATTTTTGGTTAGAATTTTGACGAGTTATTATTTGAACTTTAGTTAAGAACCAAAAGAGTTACTTTTTAAACAATGGTGAACTCACCCAGAAGTAGTCACAGTAACTCCATTCATTTGGTTTAAGCAGCTGTTGTTCTGACATGGAGGTCGACAAAGGAATTGTCACACAATTAATCTGAAAAGAGAAAGACACCGCAAGAAAGTGTCAAACAGAGGGCAAATTAATGGATAATTCATGCAAAATCAAATTTGGAAAAATTAAATGCAAATGACAAAAAAAGCAGTGTAGCAAGTTGGAGGCTGACAATGAGGTAATGTGACTACATGCTCATGATATTTAAAATGTGACTGTTAATGATGTTGTTCATGATTTCACTTAGGGGATAACTAGTACACTAATAATAAAAATAATAATCAGTATTGGTCCTGAAAATCCTATGTCTGTCAATCACTGAACATTAGTTCTGTCAAGTACTGTGTCAGACGTCAAACTCCCTAGCAATCATCCACTTTTGAATTTGACTAAACTGTAAGATAGAAAATGGGTCTTTAAAGGCACACAGAACTTCAAAGTTAATACAAGGTCACAAGGGTCATAAGCTTGTTGCATGATGGTCCGGCTTACCATTAATATTAAGTTAAATAAGCAAAATAGGATCAAGTTTAGGTTGTCCTTTGCTTGTTTTTAAGCTCTAGGCCACACAACAAAAGAAGACATTAATTCCGAGTACGGGATGAATAATTAATAGTTAATCTAATCATGTACAGCTTTTTCTCATGAGGGCCGTTGGGGTGATGGAGTCTCGGCTGACGATGGACAGGAGGCGGGGTACACCCTGATTTATTTAGGGCTGCCACGACGAATCAAAATCACATTGATTATCAAATTAATTCACAGTTTCATTTTCATAATCAATTAATCATTTCGAGACATTAGTCAGCTAGATAAAAATGTTAGAATTCTTCTGTTTGAAGTAAATATTCTTTGGTTTCTGAAGGTTTGGAATAAAGTCAATCAAAATAAGATTATTGCAAACATCAGTTTTTTTCTTTGAAAACAATGGTAGTTGCAAAAAAATTGGAGTCCAACTTTTCGTAGAGCCTAGTTTATAATTTATTATTCTACTGCAGCCAAAATGTTAGGTCAAGAGTTATATATTAGATATGAGCCAATTAGTCGACTAATCACAAAATAATCAGTAATTAATCATCTATCAAATTACCCTAATTGTTTGAGAGCCCTACTCTACATTAGCATTTGGTATATATAACAGTCTTTAATGTTGCATTATGTCGCAATTGCATATGTGATATTTTCTGATGGCAAAATGGCTGTTGTAGCATTGCTTGAAATGTCTACAGCATTACTATACTACATGCTATCAAATTTAAATGTCCACATGCTCAGTCGTAACTTTAGTTGCTATAGCAACACATTTATTTGACAAACACAACTTTAGAAAAGCCTGAGTCAGAGAAAATTATGTACTCACTCTATCCTTGTAGAAGGCTGAGAGACTTTAGTGGCTCTCACCCTCTGAGCATCCATCACTGAGCCTTTAAGACTACTTTGAAAATACTGATGCTCAAAGAAAACCTTCCTCAGCCTTCAGCTGTCTGATTAAATCTTTTGGATTTTGTTGTAAAGAGCTCATTAATAACCACAGAGTTATGATCAATCTAGAGAAATTCATTACATTTTGAAACATAGTTATACCATTAACTAAGATCTCAAGACAACAGTTGGATGTGAACATCCTAAATAGTTCGGAAGATGAATATTGAATTAAAGAAAACATGAATATTGAAATTCGGAATGAAAACTGACGGCCTTTGTGCATGATTCAAAAGACAATTTCAAATAAAACTTAGTGGGGACTAGAAGCTGTAGCACAGTGCCCAGTTGTGTTATGGTAAATATTGTGTTCACATGAATGTTTTTTAGTCATCTGTAATGGAAAAAAAAACAATACATTTATTTTTAACTTGAGCTTAATGTAAAGTTATCTTCTGAAAGTTACTGATGAAAACATATCAGATCTTGATAAAGTCTATTTCTGCCAAAGATTCTTTAAACAAGGCTGTTCCACTAAGATTACTTAGTGGGAGCCATTCTGACTTCAAATTAATTGGACGTCAATTGCAATTAGGCGGCCCGGTGGAGCGAGTGGTTAGCGCGTTGGCCTCACAGCTCTGGGGTCCTGGGTTCAAATCCAGGGTGGGTCCACCTGTGTGGAATTTGCATGTTCTCCCCTGGCTTGTGTGGGTTTCCTCCGGGTACTCCGGTTTCCTCCCACATTCCAAAAGTATGCATGGTAGGCTAATTGGACACTCTAAATTGCCCCTAGGTATGGTTGTGAGTGTGCATGGTTGTCCATCTCCTTCTGCCCTGCGACTGGCTGGCCACCGATTCAGGGTGTCCCCCGCCTCTGGCCCAAAGTCAGCTGGGATAGGCTCCAGAACCCCCATGACCCTAATGAGGATAAAGCGGTTCAGAAAATGAGATGAGATGCGATTGCAATCAATGGCAGTGAAACAGTTTTATTCACTGCCAAGCCCTCTCATTCAAAATCGCTTTTAGTGGCAACAGATGACTTAATTTAGATCAGAATGGACACCTAACCGCAGAAAGACTTGTGTTGTTGTTGACAGCCTGTTCAGTAAAACAACAATTTTGTGACGTAATGCCTTTGGCTTTTAGTAACTTAGCTTACCACATGAACTCCTGCTTAATGCATATATAGAGAGTTTCAGCCAAAGCCCTAGTGATTTACTGCCGTGTCTGTTTCATCAAAGGTCTTTCTGACTTAGATGTAGATTTGTTGTTTTAACCTCAGTCCTCAGATCTGGTTCTAAGTAAAGCACATTTAACGATGCATCTGACGAATTTTGATTCGAAAAATCTGCTATGCATTAGCTTAGTTTTCTATGCAAAGTCATGCAGCTGGAAAAGAAAACTCTACAAAACACAAACATATTTGAACTTTAAAAAGTCTTGGGAACAGTATTTCTGTCATTTTTAGCAAAACTGACATATGAAGTGGATGCTGAATAGAGAAAATATTGTTGCATTCTTTGTAAAATAGCAACTGAAAAAAGCACCAGAAACAGTAGAAATGGGAGGAAAGACACAATAATAAAAAAAATAGTATATGCTTTGACCAAAGCCAAGTGGAAGGAATTTACTTTAATTTTAATGACACTCACATAGGTGATATAGTACAGCTATAATGGTGGGTGGAAAGAAGATCCCAACAGTACAATCTGCATTCTTTCCAAATTTGAAAAAGATTCCCTGCTTGATATTAAATGTTTTAGTTGATATTTACTGAAGATAGTGTTCCCACTCACCGTCACTGTGGTCTCCTTGTTCTGTTTCCTGGTGGGCGTTGTAGGTCCTGGGCTCTGAAGAAAGAGGAAGGATGGTCTGTCAAACCGTCCATTATCCATCTCAGACATGACTGCTCCACATTCATACCCACTCTCACACAGTTGTTATGCTGTTGAGCTCCTTTACCATCTGTCTGGAGCTCGTTTCTGTGGATATGCATGATGCAAGTGAGGGCGTGAGCAAGTGAGTGTGTGCATTGGTGAGCAAAGAAATGAAGGTGTGCCTTAGTTATTTCTTTGTTTTTACAGTATTTTACTTTTTTGTAAAAATATTATTTCTTCATCCGCATTAATGTCAATGCTCTTTCGACAGGCTCCCATTATTACGCTGGCCAACATTTTTTAATTCTATTTTCAGTTAGCTTGAGTTTTTGTTAATTTATACAATTTGGGGGAAATCATTTGAAATCTGCCATGAGGGTTTTTTTCCCCTCCGGATGACATTCTTACATTCAGTTGTATTTTATAGAGATTCCTCATGTAGCCAATACCAGTTTACCATTTAACTCCTTTCCACCGTTGTATACACTTTTCTAATCACTGATCACATAGCGTTGTCTTTGTAATTTTCATGGGAACGCTTGGAAGTGTATTAGAAGTCTATTTTGCTGCAACTAGAAAAAATGGAATGATCACGTGCACTAACACTGGGAGTCGATTGCGCCATATACACAAAACCGTAATAAGAAAAAAAAACACAATAAACCAACAAACAGGACAAGAAGACTCTTTTAATTTGTTTATGACTGGATGTGACTAGCAGGAGAGAAATAAAAATCTTGGTAGGTGGATTTTTAATTGCATCTAACAGATAGTGTAGGCGGGAAAGGAAAAAGAAAAGGGATAATTCATGTGAAAATCAATAGGGATTTTTAATGTGGAAAATCATTATTCATCGTCTTTATCAAAAATAAGAGTATGAGTTCGTCTTTAAATAAGGAGCTACTGAAATTTTAATTATTAATTTAAAAAGATGTGGTTATGTCAGTACTATAAAAGCTGTAAGGTTTTAGTTTACATATTTGTGGTTATTTGAAAACAATGAATTACGAGATGAAAAGCATGGAGTTCGAAAAACCATGCAGTTCTTCTAAAACAGGGGTGCCCATTACGTACATCGTAATCTACCGGTAGATCCCCAAGGAACTATTGGTAGATCGCCAAGGTACTATTGGTAGATCTCACGACAATAACATTTTGATCTCTCCCCTTTGTCGGTTTCCTTAGCTAGGCTCTTTTTTGGCATACTCCTAAAGTAAGCTTTAGCATGAATCGAAAGTGGATTTTCACTCCAATGTAATGATAATGCAATCAATACATAATTGCTGAGCTTTGTCAGCGTCCTGTAAAAAATGTAAATCATGGAAGGTTAACTCCTTGAAAAGTAGATCTTAGGAGCCAAAAATTTTGATCACCCCTGTTCTAAAATATTCATTCATTAATTTTCCGAACCGCTTATCCTCACAAGAGTCATGGGGTGTGCTGGAGCCTATCCCAGCTAACTGTGGGCACCAGGCAGGGGACACCGTGAATCTCTGGCCAGCCAATCGCACAAGGAGACGGACAACCATTCACGCTCACACTCATACCTAATTTGAGTGTTCACCCACCCTAGTATGCATGTTTTTAGGTCTGAGAGTACCCGAAGAAAAGCCATGCAATCCCGGGCAGAACTTCACACAGTGCGAACCTACCTGGGATCGAACCCTCGTGCTAACCACTTTTTCACCAGGCTGCTCTTCTAAAAAATCGTATCTTGAGAATGAGATACACTATTGGACTGATGAATATTGGTTTTGTCCAAATTGTAAGGATACGATAGCAGACGACTGAGGGGTTTGTGCTTAACATTAACTGCTACGTAACTGGAAATGTTAATTAATTACTCCACCTTCTGTAATGTTCCAGTTGCAAGGAGAAAAACAATGCCCCAAAGAATGATTTTGAATATAATTATGGCCAAAGTTAACCCTGGCTTCATCAGACTATGACACAATTTATCACATGTAGATATGTTATGATGACCAAAATCAAAACCATACACGGCTGGGTGTACTACCTTACAACAAATATTCATATTCACACTTCTGGGAAATTTAGTTCTTGATTAACATAACAGGCATTTTTGTTTTTAAATGTGATTGGAATTTGGAACCGCTGGAGAAAACACGAATAAGCACAGGGACCAAAGGCAAACTACAATCAATTCACACACATACTATGGAGACTTTTTTTTTAAAGCATACAAATGCTTTTAAAAGTATAGAGGCCAGACTAAAGGAAAAATAACCTCATAACAACATATACGTAATCACCTCTCATGGCAAATAATACCTACATTTCACTCAAGCACAATAGTTGTTGAAACTGGTCTTTTATTTTTTTCACTTTGCACCCTGTTACAATTCATATTGACTGTCGTTAAAGTCATCATGAATTTTAAAAAAAATGTGGAACCTTTTTTTATTTTTTAACTTGGTAGTATTTTACCTGTGGATCAGTACTGAATTTCCGGCCCATATTGTTGTGTGGAGGTTCTGGATGGTGCGGGGGACTCCCATTGGAGTGAAAACCGTTCACTGTGGAGATATATAACTTTATTGCACTTGGATGTATTTTCTTTCACATTACTGCAACCAGAAGAGAAAATTATCAAGAAACTCAGAATCAAATGTAATCCATATTTGCACAACAATAAGGATATCGTTTTTACAACATAACAGGTGATATGAGACAATAAAACAATAAAGAATATGGAACTGGAGGGAACACTTCGGAAAAAACTAACTAAATATATTACTCTTTTGCCAAATTTTCTTGTTCTTTCAGTTTCTTTTTGTTGATTACCACTTAATGTTGTACTTCTGGACCGCATATCCTCACAAGGGTAGCGGGGGTTGCTGGAGCCTATCCCAGATGACTTTGGGCGAAAACCCAACTACACCCTAGACTGGTTGCCAGTCAGCTGTAGAGCACACAGAGAGACAGACGACCATTCACACACACAATCATACCACCACTGAGGGGGAATTGAGCTGGACCTGCCCGGAGCGAAGTCAGGCGAGTGAATCTCACCAGCGTGTTTTAGGTCATCCCCGGGGCCTCCTCTTATTGGGAAGTGGCCAAAACACCTCAGCAGGGATGCATCTTAATTAGACGCCTGAGCCACAGCATCTGGCTCCTGTCAATGTTGGGGAGCCGCTATGCTACACAAACCACTTCATTAAGAGTTAAAGGTCATGACTTCATGAAGCCAACATAACCACATCACCAGCAAACCCCTCAAATCCTTACCTCTGACTAAATAAACTGTCCATAAAGGTTATGAACATAATAATTGACAAAGGGCACCTTTGGAAGCGTCCACCCCTCAGTGAAAACTAATCTGATTTACTACTAGAATGAATACTGACACCAGGCCTTCAGAAACAAATACTGTACAGTTTTTAAATATCTGGTGTTAATTGGTCAAAAAGTTAAAGTGAGCGTTTTTAACTTTTAACGTTTTTAACTACTACGACCGTAACATGAATGCGTTTGTAAATTTTCTTGGTAGACCACATGCTGATCAACAGAGTTATTCTTTAACATTTTTTATATTGTTGGAGTGTATTGAACAAAAAAAAGTTGCATTTTAATATCAATTCATACAAAACCTTGCTGAATTCTGAACTCAAATTGATTTATTTTATGAATACTGTGTTAGCTACCCAATGATGCAGTGGTTCTTTCGCCCCACTTGGGTGCTGGCAACATGGGATTGATTCTTGGTGGCAGTGCGATTGTGACCAGTTTAGGGTGTACAGTGGTACCTCGACATACAAGATTAATTCGTTCCGGGACTGAGCTCGTATGTCGATATTCTCTTAACTCGAACGAACGTTTCCCATTGAAATAAACTAGAAACTAATTAATTCGTTCCAACCCTCTGAAAAAACACCCAAAACAGGATATTGGATTGGAAAAAAAGGTTTTATTTCTTCTAATTCGCCATCTATTAACAAAGTAACACATAACTAGTGGTTTAATAGTAATAAAATGTGTTAAATAGAACTAAAATTAGACGGATTTCGTGGAGGGTAGAGAGAGGGACAGAGAGGGGGGGGGGGCTATTCCACGGCAACTCACTCGTAACAAAACAAACAGATTTAAATTAACTTGGATTAATATATACAGACACACTCAAACATACGTTTAATGTAACTTTACACAAAACTGAATTCTAATTTTGTTATATTTTTTTTACCTTTGTTCTCCGGGTTGACTCCACCCTGACGTTCAGGAGTTTTTAAAAGGAACGCATCAAGGGTTGTTTGTTTTTGCCTTCCCTTCAAAATATTTCAAAAATGACGCACACATATGTCCTCACAATACGATAACGCGCGACCACTTGCCAGCTTGTCAGGGTGCCTCTTTTCTACAAAATCCGAAAACTCTTGCCACTTCGCTAGCATGTCTGTGATATCCTTATTAGCCAGGCGGTGACGCTCTTCCACCTCCTCCTCGCTACTGAGTTCCCGTAACAAATGTTCACTCTCCAGGAGCTCGATTAAATCCTGTGTCATGAGTTCCTTGTGGTGCTCGGCGATTAGGCCATTCACATCTGCCTCATTAACCTCCAGCCCCAAGGAATTTCCAAGTGACACGATATCATCCATGACAACGAGCAAGCTTTGTGACACGTACTCCACTCTCATATTTTTCAATTATTTCGCGCTTACTATTGATTGTCATCGTTCGCCTCTTCTTTGCACAACTCTTCATTCCACCTGTTTGCTTTGGATCCATTGTTGTTCACTTTGTATTATGCATTGACTAACGGGGGAAAAACATGGGAAAATGCAACGCTCCGCACAGTGCTCGTAGATATCTATTATACACGAAAGAGATGCGGCAAAAAAGACAGTGCGCTACAATGATAAACAGCCTCTCATGTCTTGGCCACCTGGCTTTCTCGCATCTCGACATTTTTCTCGTATCTAGAGATAATTATTTACTCGAAATTTTACTCGTATCTCGAAATGCTCGTATGTAGGGGTGCTCGTATGTAGAGGTACCACTGTACTCTGTCTTTCGCCTGAAGGCAGCTAGGATAGGCTCCAGTATCCCACGACCCTGACTAAGAAAAGCGGTGTTGAAAATAAATGAATGACTGAATGGACAATTTTTCCCTCTTGTTGTGGAGTAAAAGCGAAAAACAGTAATGACAAGGACATGAGTTATATTTCAATTTGAGCCAATAGATGTGAATGGGAGCAACTTTCAGCAGTTGGATTGAAAACATCTTCCAATGCCACTAGGCTATTTTGTGTTCATCAGCCTTTGGGGAAAAGATAGAGCCAAAAATTGACAAAGGGCCCTTTGGTTCTGTAGTTGAAGCTACAGCTAAAATTAGTTCCCTGGAAGTGTCTGTTTCTGTGTGTGGTGTGGCTTGAGAGGATGCTTTGTACAATGGTGGAATTATAGTAGAATTCCTTGTCTTGGGTCAAAAAAGATGGATGGATATGAGATGACACAGAGTTCGGACAAACATACGGAATATCGAACCTTTAGGAAGAGAGTTCTTCTCACGCAGGGAGGATTTTGGAGTCCCAGGAGCACTTGAGGGTCTCTCCCATGTTGTCTCTGATTGTGAAACAGATGGAAATCAATCAGATTAGGATTTTCATTTCATTTGATCGTAAAAGGAAGTGAGAAGAAAAAGTGAATAATATCCCCTAAAAGCTACTTAAGTGAGTCTTGTTTAAATAAAAAGTACAATATTTTGCAATGGGGCGGCCCGGTGTCGTGAGTGGTTAGCACGTCGGCCTCACAGCTCTGGGGTCCTGGGTTGAAATCCAGGTCATGTCCATCTGTAGAGTTTGCATGTTCTCCCTGGGCCTGCGTGGGTTTCCTCCGGGTACTCCGGTTTCCTCCCACATTACAAAAACATGCATGGTAGGCTGATTGGACACTCTAAATTGCCCCTAGGTATGAGTGTAAGCGTGCATGGTTGTCCGTCTCCTTGTGCCCTGCAATTGGCTAGCCACCGATTAAGGGTGTCCCCCGCCTCTGGCCCGGAGACAGCTGGGATTGGCTCCAGCACCCCCCACGACTCTAATGAGGATAAAGCAGTTCAGAAAATGAGATGGGATGAGATAAATATTTTGCAATGCATCTCAATATAACTCATATGCATAATCAATCAAATAATTGACATTTAAAACAGTTTTATTGTTGTTAGTTTCCATAACCTGCAAAAAATAAACACAATAAAGGGAGAACATTTTTGCATGGCAACGCATTTGTAACAAAACATAAACAAATTTAAATGAACTTGGATTACGATGCAGACACACTCAAAAATACGTTTAATCGAACCTAACACTAAACTTAATTCTAATTTTGTTTGACATTTTGATACCTTTCTTCTCCCGGGTTGGCTCTTTTTGCCCCGCCTACACACTGACTTTCAGTCAATATCGAGGGTTGGATGAGTTTGTATTCCCTTCAAAATACAGACGCTCCCCTACTTACGAACATTCGAGTTACGAACAACGGTACATACAAACATGTCTGCAAATTGCATTTATGTCGAAAAATGTTCGTAAGTTCAATTTTGTATTGCGCGCCTTTTTCCGAGTAGTGCTTCTTTCCGCCGCTAATACCGACGCCTGGCGCTGTGAGAGCTCAGCTCACCCAGCATCTACCTTCCTCTGCCTAGTTCGTTGCAGTGCGCAAGTGCGTGAACGTATCTCCAGTGCGCAAAGAACCTTTTTCATTTTTATCATTAAATATCTCGTGCATCCATTATTCAATATGGTTGGTGAAAAGTCAAAGGCTTCTAGTGTGGGAGGTCCAAGGAAGTGGCAAGCCATTTCATTTGAAACGCGTGGCAATAATAACAAAGCTTGATGCGCGTGAGAAAGTGGTGAGCGTTGCACGTGAATACAACTTGAATCGTTTGACCGTCAGTACCATTTATAAACATAAAGATCGAGCTGCAGGACCCAAATATTGAACGTTGCACAAAGTTTGCAAATCAATTGAATGATGCGTCTGTATTCCCAAAATGATGCACACAAATGTCCTCACAATAGGATAACGCATATATACCTATATATATATATATATATATATATATATATATATATATATATATATATATATATATATATATATATATATATATATATATATATATGTATATATATACATACATATACATATATATGTATATATATATATATATATATATATATATATATATATATATATATATATATATATATATATATATATATATATATATATATATATATATATATATATATATATATATATATATATATATATATATATATATATATATATATAGAGAGAGAGAGAGAGAGACTGTCAGTCCAAACAATATTCATAAGTTTAAAAACTATTAATACTAGCCACCACATGTGGACTGGCAACTTATGCTCCCAAGCAAAATGTATAAAATGTATATTTCTACTCAATTGATTTTTTTTAATCTGTCATAATTATGCAAATGTGTAGCAGCATGAGAAGAAAAATCTCATCAGCCTCTTTGTCATGACAAAACTGGAGTAAAAAGAAAAAAAAAGGACTATCATTCTAAATTACCTTAATTGACTTGCATTTCATATGACTCATTTCCTTTCCAGCCTCTCTGGAGTGCTAGACTTCATCATTCATTCATATTCAAAAGATCACAGTGACAGCATTCTGTAGATGAATGACCCGTTTCAATAGACATACAGGAAGAAAATCAACTCGAGAGTAAAAAGGATGAGAAAAAAAGAGTGTTTATTTTCTGAAGAAAAAAAAATTGTGCTCTAACCAAGTGTTAGGTTTATGTGCTTTTGATGTTTCGTATTGATTTAGTCTTGACTTTTTCCCTGTGTAACTTGTCCTGATTGTCCATTGATTTCACCTGTTGTTCCCTCCCCTATGTCTCATCAGCCTTTCTGTTGCCTGTGTGTCACCCAGCTGTTCACCATGTCTCCATAAACCATGTCTATGTATTTAAGTCCTCTCTGTTTCTTCATTTCTTGTTGCGTCCTTGTCATTGACATGTCAGTGTTAGGTGTGCGTCTCAAGTATGACCAGTTCCTATGCAGAACAGCTTCTTCTGTGCCTTGCGAACACATATTCTCCATATTGACATGTATGATTGTTAAACGCAACATCCCAACTCCATTAGAATTGGGGTTGTAATAATCAGGTGCCAATAGATAATATTGAGGTAGGTTCCTGTTCTTTTTTTCATAGTGTGAATACCTGTGCGCTTTCCAAGAGTTTACTACTCGCCCATCAATCAGCCATGATCGACTCACCTTCCATTAGAGAACACAGATGTTCATAAACAGTATAAACAGCCAATAAGCCTCTCCTGCCCAATCACACAGTCATATTCCCATTTCTACAATGGAAGAATGTCCAGCAGTTTTTCATGCTCATATCATTTTTCCATTGGCAAGCCTGCCTGCCCTTGAAATTTCCTTCCTCACCATTTTACCTGTAATCACTTCAGCTTTATTTCTGTAGTTATGTGACCCTGAATCCTTCCTTAGCACTTCCTGCATGCACCCTCATTTTGCAGAGTTTTGTTTCAATAAAAAACAAAGTGTGAGTTTTCAATTACTATCAGATGAGTACAGAAAATTGGATGTCATGACTCCAATCTTTGTTCTGGTTTTCAAAGATTTTTCATTTAGACTTTCACTTTCACTATGTTGCTGCTTGCTGCTTCGTTGCTGGATGGGTCAAGTTGTTTTTGATAGATATTCCAGCTATTTCCCCAGTTGTTCTACTGCATTTGGGTTATACACACATCTTTACATTTCAGGTCCAAATTAAAAGGGGACAGTAATTTTTCTACGGCATAAGCGGCTCAGATTCTTGACAGACTTATGTGGTAAAAGAGGGTTTATGTGAGCATTTGTCAGTTTGAATTAAATTCCAGATGGCCACAGACTTTGTACAAAGAAAAGACTGTTTCTCTAAAAATTGGTGCCCTGCTATCTAATTGAGTAATCACTTTCAAGAAGCTCATAAAAAGAAGAGACTGGTTTGTGTAAAAAAAAAATCTGGCAATCACACTAATTAACATCAAATTTCACGTGAAGAAAAGGTCAAGGGTAATGGAAGCATGTCTGGGTATAGAGGGCTTAGATAATTTTAGATCCAGCACTGACCACGATTTGACCACTGGAAACATGATCAGAGGCAAACAAGATGTGAACAGCTCTGTGGGAAACCAGTTACACTCTGAGGCAACATCTAATTTATAGCTGTGGTTAACACAGTGAGAATGAACTCCTATAATGCACGATTCCAGCAATATCCGTATTATTTTATCTTTGATGGGGAGATTGGGTTCCTTGAATTTAAATGTGAATCTGTTAATTCTTCTTAGGTTATGACGATACTATCACTGCATTTTCCTCTAACCACAGAGCAACAAAAACTGTTTTCTGAGACTAAGTAAAGAGAACCTCACTGAAGCAATCCTTATGCGGTTTTGCTGTAGTGTTTAGCAGTGATACAAAACACTGAAAGTTGCTAGGGAAACATCAGTCGCTGTCTTTCCTGTGGCAGAGTCGAACATCCACATGCACACTGTTTTGCGCAATGTTTTCTTTTTTAGCCATTTCTCTAACATTAAGGCATCAGTAGCAATACCATTACATTTAAAGCAAACCTAAAATATATTGTACGTGTAGCAATTTGTATTTACATCTTTACATCATTAAAGGCAAGAGCAATTCTCAACTACAGAGATGTGTTCTGCAAAATGATCCAATTCTTCCTAAACTTGTTTTTTACTTAATTCATTCATTTCAGGCAGTTAAATCCACCAAACACTCATAATCAATCAGTTCTTAACCGGTTTACATTGGAAATTAAACAAATAAAAAACCAAAACAAATGTCTGACAAGAAGTGGGTCAAAGACAACTAAATATGTAATTTCCTTCAACTATTTTCTTTCTCATCTCAATTTTTGAACCGCTTTATCCTCATTAGGGTCGTGTGGGGTGCTGGAGCCTATCCCAGCTGACTTCGGCCCAGAAGCGGGGGGCACCCTGAATTGGTGGCCAGCCAATCGCAGGGTACAAGGAGAAAAACAACCATTCACGCACACACTCATACCTTCTTTGTTTACAGTAGTTACAAGTTCAGTGTAAATGCCCCTACTGCCAACAGAATGATTTTCTTTGGATACATTGAAAACATCTTTGACACACAGTGAAATGTTTATGCAACCTTAGGTCCAAATACTGACCCCGGCCGCGGGAATCCCACATGAAATGCAAAGTTTGTCTGATATATAATGCACTGTTTTTAATGATTGTTCTCTGCCTGCTAAATAACCTCTCAATCAGTCTCCACCTAGGTCCCGAATGCCATATTTTTCTAGTTTTTCAAGCAAAATAGAATGATTAGCTATATATATATATATATATATATATATATATATATATATATATATATATATATATATATATATCTATATATATATATATATATATATATATATATATATATATATTCAGCTCAACAAAAATACCGGCTGCCTATTTGTTTTGGTCAAGTTTATTTGTAATTTCCTCTACTGTCTCTATTTGTGTTTCTATTATACCAAGCAAGAAAATATGTTAGAATATTTATTTTCATAGCATCATATTTCAAATAAAATCAACATGATGGGCTCTCTTTTCATTATTGTATATTAAATTCATGGAAGTGAGTATTATAATCTTCCATGGCCGCAATATCAATACAATGCTTAGTTTGCACGTGTTTAATTTGGTATAATTCTATAATCTTTTGGAAGGGTGCAACTTTACCCCTTTTTATATGTAATATTGAAAATGTGGCCGATATATTATTATTTGAGGCAAAACCGTTCTCCTTTCAGTACTACTTACTCATTCCTGTAAAATAATGAAATGCTACAAAATAATTTTCTTGATACTCATTCATTTTAAGAACCGCTTATCCTCACAAGGGTCATGAGAGGGGGCTGGAGCCTATCCTAGCTAACTATGGGCACCAGGCAGGGGGGATCCTGAATCGGTGGCCAGCCAATTGCACGGCACAATGAGATTAACAACAATTCAGGCTCACACATACATAGGAGCAATCAAGAGTGTTCAACTACCCTACCATGCATATTTTTCGGATGCCCAGTGGTAGTCTGACAGAAGCGAGGCAGCCAATTTTTGCCACCACTTGAGCCCCTTAGAATGATTTTGTCCTATTGGAACACTATTGCCCACTCTTGGCCTAAAGCAGAGGTGCTCAATATGTATATCACCCAGGTACAACTGACGTACCGACATCACACGACAATAACATTTTATCCAGTCTGGGTTTTCTTAGCTAGGCCATTATGCATTTGGCATGTGTGCAGTAAGTTACAGCAGTATGGATTTCCTCTTCGATTCCCTCCCGCTCCCATTAATGTTGATATTTATTTAGGTTTGCTTCTTTCATTCATTGACATTAATCAACAAGTCAGCCAAAAGCAGCTTACCATTGGTTGTGGTATTGACATAGTAACGCCGCCCTTGTGGAGACATGTAGCATTTCCAGTGAAAAGGAAGGTGGTCTCTCAGGTCTTCTGTTGGAAGCTGACTTAGTGAAGCTGTTCTCTGTTAAGACACAATGCAGGAATTATAAAATCTCATGATGTTAGAAACAAAATAAGCTCAAACAACACCAAAGATGTTAAAGATGATTCTCCTCAATCATTTCAGAATGATATCGGATAAAATATAGGCAGGCAGCTTCAAAATAGACACACTAACAAATCCATGACCTGGAATTCAAGCGTACACATACATGCATTAAATGTCAATAATATCTGACAAAAAGACAATAAACTCATATATAGTTATACCACTATACTTATGAACATCTCTACTTACAAAATATTCAGATTTCGAAAGGCCATGATGGGAAAATGTTGTTTTTCCAGATGCTACAGAAACTACGAGTTACGAAACGCGAAACCTAAAAATTTCAAACAACCTCTTCTAAAAGCCTGTATTTTATTTTGAAATTGCTGTGGTAGAGTTGCTCTTCCATTGGCAAATAGCAGGGTAGCGGATACCGACGGGGTATTAACCAGTGTTCCCTCTAAGCTGCGCGCGTGCGCAATTGCGCACTACTCTCGTCCTCGCTGCGCAGCAGCAATCATATGGCGCGCAGTAAAAAAAAAAAAAAAAAAAAAATCGGATTTTTTTTTTTTTTTTTTTTACCCCTTTCCCCATGATGGCGCCGTTTAAGCGGCAGCAAGTGGCAGTAGCTCTGTCCACTTATGTTTTTCGTGTTTTACAGCATGTTTTACATGAAAAATGGACAGGTCGCCGAATGGACGTTCCGCCGAACGTTCATTCGGCGACCTGCCCGTCTGTCAAACGTCCGTCTGCGAAACGTCTTTAGGCGAATCATCCGAGTACCGATGATGTCGCTCACACTGGTACTCAGTGCGCTCAGGGAGGTTGACTTTCTGCTCAGACCAACGAAAAATTAGAGGGAACATTGGTATTAACTATTATCAAATTGTTCATTAGTCTTGCTATTACCCAGCTAGACTAAGGCAATGGTCATTGGATTAATATTCCACCAAGCATGACATAATCTTGAGTTGATAAATTGTGTTTATGCGCATGTGTACATATCTTTGCTCAGCTGTTAAAAATGTGCCTCCTGTGTGTGTGTGTGTGTGTGTGTGTGTGTGTGTGTGTGTGTGAGTGAAAATATGTGTCGCATTGCATTTGTACTGTTCTTAATCGTTTAATAAGGGGAAGTGCTATCATTAATAAGGGGAGCATTTCCTCCAGGTGGACAGGTATGGAAGAGAGAATCTTGAAACATGGATAGTGGTTGTTGTGAGACAGCCAATTGAATAGAATGAATTTATTCTCATTATATGAGATAGAATGAGAGCGATGAAATCAGAGGGTAGCGATGTTCTAAAGTGAGAATCAATGCATTTGTGACAATATTTTCAAAATAAAATAACGGATAAGGAAATGCATTTACATTTCGGGGGATTCCGTAACTTGGATCTTTTTCGTATCTCGAGTCACTCATTTGCATATAAAAAAATTCTTAACCTAAAAATGTCGTACCTTGAGGCGTTCGTAAGTAGAGGTATGACTGTATTAATATGTAGTCTAATTTAGTCATTATTGTTTTACTGCTACTCCAAAGGAAGAGAAGCAATGAACTAATCTAATACCACATGACTTGATGACAACCATTCCAATAACCATGTGAATTATGAATACTCAACATCTATAGCAGCCGTGTTTTCTCTCTAATAGCATTAGTAGATTGAATTAGATTTGCTCTTCATGTACATGTGCTTTTCCATGAACAGATTCGACTCCCTATTTTCAACCGGGTTAGGGCCAAAAGATATATTTTGTTACTGCATCATTTGTGTTCATTTTAAAATAATTGGTTTCAGATTGGAGAAAATTACACACTAAATTCTAATATTAACACTCCCAGGTTTGTTTGGTAAGTAATCAAATAAAGTAATGTAATAATATTCCAATTGATGTTAATGGCATGATTTTAAGATGGCTGGATTTGTGTTCTAAAATTTAGTTGCAGGTTCTTATCAGTGGTTCACACACACCACAATGCAAAACCTTTACATATGCAATGTTAATTTTCAGAAACACAGAATTTCCACTTACACAGTAATTTACCACGTGTTTAAAAATATTTATGCAGCCAAGTGTTTTATGACACTGCAATTTGTTGCTATAGGTTCATTTTTTTTCAGTTTTTACCAGTACATATTTTTGTTTTGTTCAACTTTAAATCTTGTTTTCTCCACAAATTCTTTATGCAAACAAAAACTAATTATAGATAAAGATAAAGTGTATGTTCTGTCTTGCGCTTCTCTTTCAAACACTTTATATCACATGTCCATTAATGGTGAATAAACCCTAGCATTGTCCTAGACATTTCAGCCACTGGCAAAAAACAGATGATCAGCATCCGGCATGGAACAGCATGGATAATATGCAAAAGGATAGTGATATACTATATAGCCATCTCATACTGTATGTTAAAAAGTCTTTCCAATCATCGGGGATATGATTCCCAAGATTAGGCAAATCTTTTTGAGTAGTAGTTGATCCATAAAACAGTATATACAGTACATAATATATAGAGAAAGATAAAGATTATCACTGGGATGTGGTGTCAAATCTTGGAGAATGAAGCAGCATGACATGATGAACCATTCCAGATGGTTAACCTTCTAAAACACAATCTGTCTTTGGTTCCACATTCCCAGCATGCCAGTAAGCCTGTGGCATACAACATACGCACTCATTCATTGAGACTTCCCAAATGTAGGAGGGACTACAACAATTAAAAAGGCTTGTGAGCAAGCACTGTGCACTTTCATTTTGTCTTACCCATGATTTTAATCACATGTAATTAATGTCCAGCGTAAAATACAATTTTCATTAAGAAAGAGAAAAAAATTAACCCAATGCAAACTAAAGAGAGTCCTTAATTTAATAAAATTAAGAAACATTCAAAGGATCGTAATTGAATTAGTGGTGCAAATTTTGTCAGCCACCATTTGCTTAAAATCTCCCACTTAAATAATGAGATTTTTAATTCTCAAGTTTTATCCTGGAGATTGTAAAATATATTTTTTAAATCTGTAAACAATATCTATTAGACCTGGGTGATAGCACCACAAAGTACGGGGATGCTGTTGTGACGTGAATTCTAGTTCCAGACCTAAGTTTGGTAGCCAACGAAGATGGTAAGGAAAAATGTGCTATTTTTAGCATGGTTAGCAATAGAACGGCTAACAGCCAAAATGAGCGATTATGAGATGCAGGAGAACACTGAGCCGACCCACTAAAAGATCCAAGTGAAGTCTCCCTGTCTTTTTCCGAAATATCTGTGCACAAACAGGAGCCTTATGGAAAAAAAAACTATCCCTTTTTAACCCACTCTCCTCAGTTGAGGCCAGCCTGTAATTATTTTCTTACTTAATATCAAGGAGTTTCCCCATTGTATTATGCAAATGTTGTGAAAATGTTGCAAAAATCTAAAACTGTTCATCCAACTTTTTTTTGTATTTTATTTAAATAGCCACATATGAAGTAAATTCATACTGTTACTTTTTGTGAGGCTGCTTTCCAATGGTGATGATATCTTTTGTTTATTATTGTATTAATTTCATATTGCACAGCAACTTTTGGTTTAAAGTCAGAGTTATAAAAAAAGACTCCTGTCAAAATGTATGCAGGTTTTACTATTCATTATTTTTCATAGTTTAATGAGGGAGTTGTCTTACCATTATTGCACAGCAGAACAACCAAAGTACTTTTTAAAATCCTCAAATTTTATATTCCCTTTCTTTTTTAATCTAAGGTAACAATTACTTTCATAATTGAATAACGAGGAAATTAAAGACAGACAACCATTAACGCTCACAATCACACTGCCACTACCAGGTGTAAATTGATCCACGCTGCCTGTACCAAGGTTAGAACAACCAAAGTACTTTTTAAAATCCTCAAATTTTATATTCCCTTTCTTTTTTAAACTAAGGTATCAATTACTTTCATAATTGAATAACGAGGAAAGTAAAGACAGACAACATTAACGCTCACAATCACACTACCGAGTGGGATACGATCCTATGCTGCCTGTACCAAGGTTAGATGAAATTTACATAAAATGTCCTCAACATGATTAGATCTAATGGTGATGAGTCTAAATTGTACATGTTGAACAAGCTCGGCAAATAAGTCCAACATTCACCAATAACTTAAGTTTTTGTCGGGGTTTCCTTTTATGGTGGTGACTGACATATTGGTCAGAGGGTTAACAATGTTCAAGGACAGACATACCCTGAAGAGGTGATTCACTCCTTCCCATATGTCGCCATCTGTGTCACCATCCGTCACATGATTTTTTTGTAAAAGCAGGTCCGCCACTCAGTGACTGTGTGTAGGAGGAACATTATGCCACTTCAGCATTCCAGTTTCAACAGAATGACTAATGAAAAAACCCAACATTGTACTGTATATTGAAGACGTTTATGTGTCTGAGTTGCCTGAATACAAATGAACATCACACACATTAAAATAAAAGCCTTGTGGGTTGTTGCTATGGAAACTGAACACAACCAAATAATTCTTAGTTGGAAATGTGTGTGGCAAATCTTGCAATAATAATTCTACATTTGCAGTGAATAACAATTAGACCTGTCAAGATATTTTTTCAGACAATGCTGTATATTTTAACCAGAAAGTAATTGTATCGCGATAAATGATAGTGTCATCATTTTTGTAAAAACTGCTGGCATTAGTACAACATGAAACTTAATCATGACATCATGACAGAACCACTTGAACATCATGGGAAAACTAGATTTCATGATTTGATGATCTGCCTACCTCAAATATTCCATTGTATCTATATCATATCTGTATTTACTGTAATGGTCACTTGAAGAAGGTCAGTGCTTAAATATGCTGTAACTATTATTCTCTACACTGCCTATATATAGTACATGTGACTACAACCCCCTATGGAGAGCTACTCTGCCTGGGGAGGAGGCAGGGCAGAGTGAATGCATTTTGATGTGTAATTTAATGCACTCTGAAAACCCAAATCATTGGCCATTTCATACTTCGTATTTCAGACGAAAGGTTCATATAGTAATTACCAACGTTGGCCATCGTTCATCCCAATATATGGGACGATAACTCGATAAAGTAATTATTGTGACAGGTTTAACGACAATGACTTAAAATATCCCATTTGCATGGCAAATCCTTCATTTGAAATTTAATACATTGAACACAATCTTTTCCAGGAACATTATTTCCACAAGAAAAATTTAAACAGAAATCATCCGTCCAGGCCTGTATTGGTTTTGCCTGGTTAAGTTATGTACTGTATATAGGGGCGGCCCAGTCGGGAGAGTGGTTAGTGCGTTGGCCTCACAGCTCTGGGGTCCTGAGTTCAAATCCAGATCACATCCACTTGTGTGGAGTTTGCATGTTCTCCCCCGTGTGGGTTTCCTCTGGGTATTCCGGCTTCCTCCCACATTCCAAAAACATGCATGGTAGGCTGATTGGGCACTCTAAATTGCCCCTAGGTATGGGTATGAGTGTGCATGGTTGTCCATCTCCTTCATGGCTATATCTATGGCATAAATCCTTCATAATGCTGGTTAATTTTTTATTCCTACTGGTTACCACTCGCTTGCTGTCCTTGGACAAGGATATCATTGCCGTTTTACGAATGTTTGCTTCTTCTTTCTTGGTATAACATACGGTAAATACATTTATGCCGCAACGGCGTGCTAAGCCTTGAGCATATGTAGCAATGTCACTTTATTGGTCACTGTCTTCATGTCTCGTTTTTTCTTGGGTTCATTGGATGCATTTGATGGCCCAGGACGCTTAGGAGGCATTTTCAACGGTGACTCAAAATTCCAAACAAAGCTGGATTAGGCTCTCCCTAGTCTTTCTCTGCAGGAGATGTGCACGATGGGAAATTCACTCACAACAAAACAGGAGAAGGCAAGATGGCCTTTGATGATAATTATCGTTATTGTTTTATCGCCCAGGTCTAACCAGGACAACAACAAACAACAACAACCGTTTGAAAGGCCAGGATGAATTGACCGGGGAATTTAAGTCTGGACTTCCCATCTGAAAACCAATACCACATGACCAGATTTTGGATAGGCGTTGGAAAATGTGTGGGTGGGGGATTTGTTTAAATATCATAAGTTAAATTTTCAAGGTACAGTCATGTATATAATGAGGTATGACTGTAAAATGACACAACACCATGCAGTGATAGACTGTGTCTGCACTTGTGTTTTAAGGGTCCATAGAGAATGTTGATACTGCACTGTAGCGTGAAAGAAACATTAAAGTAAAGGTGTGAAAGACGGGAAGTGTCTGTTTCCTATTTTCATTCTATTCATAATGACACTTTCCCTTTCTGTATTAAAGTTGCTGAAATGTTATGTCCAAAGAAGGTGTGAATATTCATCACATATTGTCAGCACACCCATGCTTATAACTAAGGGATTGGAATGAAAACATTGTTAAGACAGTTTGGGTTACTATATTAGATAGATGGATTGTACGTATAGTTCGGATATTTTGTCTTCAGCAGCTCTTGTTGCCAGAACAATGAATACCTGTCAAGAGCTTTGTATGATGTAAACCAAAACTACTAATCCAAAAATAATTATGTCATTTTCTAGAGTTGCCTACTACTTACCGCTGGGTGTTATTGTATTGCTCAAGTTTATCATTGGGTTTGCTATTTAAAGTGTGTTGCAATGTACCGTAACATTGATCACATTGACTTCATTCGTTCCATTTTTTCTTTTTTTTCTTTTGCAAACAGTATCGCCTGGCAACATTCATTCATTTTCTGAACCGCTTATCCTCAAGGGTCATGGGGGTTGCTGTCTATCCCAGCCTATCCCATCTGGCTAGAGGCGGGGGACACCCTAAATCGGTGGCCAGCCGATCTCAGGGGACAAGGACACGGACAACCATTCACACACACCCACTCAGACCTAGGGAAAATTTAGAGTGTCTAGTCAACCGACCATGCATGTATATTGGAATACGGAGTACCTGGAGAAAACCCACACAGGCCCGGGGAGAACATGCAAAGTCAGCACAGCTGGACCGCCCTGGATTTGAACCCAGGACTCCAGAGCTGAGAGGCTGGCGTGCTAACCACTCAAGCTGCCGAGCCGCCCCTATTACTAACAGGAATAAAAATAATAATAATAATAATAATAGCAACAATAATAATAATAATTGTAATAACAATAGCAATAATAATAATACTCATAATAGTAATAACAATAGCAATAATAATAATACTCATAATAGTAATAACAATAGCAATAATAATAATTGCAACAATAATAATAATGATGATGATGATTGTCAAGTCAACTTTGGAGAAGATATGTCTGCCCCTCCTCCAGGCCAACAGGGGGCAGAAAAGAAAACCCAAACAAGTCACCTCGCCTCATTTCCTGCCTAAGATCATAGGGCATGAGCCAGGATATAACCATTCAGATTCAAGCCTTGAAAGTAGACAGGCGAGAAAGGAGCAAGGAATACCAAGGAATACCCTTCAGACCCGATCACACGCAACTGGTAGGATAAAATAAGTACCACCTAAATGCCAGCTGATTGATGCTTAATTTGCTTCTCGCAACCTTAAGTTGCACTCTTTGTATTTTCCCTTAACTTGGATTACTCATATGACCTATCTCTGTAAAGTGAATATTTGTGTTTGATTTACTCGATCAGTTAATGTACCCATGCACTTCCACTCTATCATTTCAACACTCTCCTGCTTTTCTGTAGTAAATTCAAGATGCTAGTAGTAAACTCAAGAGCAACACTTTGATCACCATAGTAACGTGAAACTTGAGTGACGTCACATGCTCCCTCCTTTCCCCTTTCTTTAAGGTTTTCAACCTAACCACTTCCTATCACCATAAACTTCAATAAAAGTGTAAACTGGAAGGATTTGAGTTGTTCCTGCGTTGATAAGATCGGGGCCCCTTTTCAAGTTTGGGGCAAAATTTGAAGAAAAGGAGAGATAACTTGACAGTTGAGAACCAGCGTGGCATCATAGACAAAGGATTAAAGGCCTTGAGTCAAAGCCAACGCAGTCGTCGGAAGGGCCTCAAGAGGAGCGAGGCCTCAAGCCATGGCGGAAGAAGCCACTGGGAAAACAATTGAGCAGCTAAGGCTCGAAAGGGCCAAAGCAGAAAGAGCCTTCTTCAATCAAGCCAGGTACCTAAGGAAAGAGGCAAGAAAACTGGAGAAATCAAAGTTGCTGAGGGAATACAATAGGTTCTATGCACAAGCACGAGAGGTAGATAACACCAATAGCGATTACGAACTCGGCCTCCTTGCCGAACGGGGAGGTTCTGAGGAAGATATCGGAGGAATATTGGAGAAAATAAAGAAGACCCAAGAAGACTGTGATACCAAGCTGACAGAAGTAAGGGAGATAGTACAATTAAGTCTCTGGGAGAGATGCGGCAGGACTGAGCTCACGTCTGCAATGGCGGAAGCAGAAATATACTGCGGACACGCCCTTAGGACCCCAGTGACTGCGGCGTGTAATGATGCCTATGAACGGCAAGTAACCCATGCTAGAAGAAGCATACTTGAGCTCATGACAGCGTTCAAGGAATGGGAAGAATGGATCCCAAAAGAAGAAAGACCCACCTGGGAGAAAAGACTACAAGACCTAAAAGAAAAGCGGGTCACCATCAATACAAGGGAGGCAGAACACCTACAAATGTCCAAGGAGGAGGGAGCAGAACAAGAAGGAACCCTCCGAACAAAGCCTGCAGAACAGGCACCCGGTCTCAAAATTAAGGCCACAAGTCTGCCCAAATTCGAGGGCTCCAGAAGAGATTTCTACCCGTGGAAGAGGACCTGGGAAAGCCTTCAGAAACAAGGCGAGCCAACTGGCTCGAAGGAAGCCCGAAGGCTCCAACTCCTTGAAAGTGTGGACGGGAGAATCTGCAGAGACCTAGGCCTGTACACCTGTCAGACCGCCGAAGACATATTCAGGATGCTGGAAAACCGATTTGGAAACAAAACAACAATAGCCTTGGAGATCGTTGAAGACCTGGAAAAAATCCCCATCCTGACATTAGACCAACCCCGGAAAGTGATTGACATGATCCGAGCAATCGAAAAGGCCCTCAACGATCTCATAGAAATCGACAACACTGCAGCCATCAAAAATCTGCTTGTAATCAGATCAATAGAGAGGAAATTACCAGAAAGAATAAAGATGAACTGGTTAGACTTCATGACCAACCAAGCTAATGGAGTCACCCCAGACAACCACTTTGACAGCCTCCTAGGGTACCTGAAGGGCCAAGAGGGGGTCTTGGAGAGGGCCGAGCAGCTTAATACACCTCTGAAGCCCGAGAGAAGATCAGGGGAACCGAGGCAAAGCGAACCCAGAAGGTACGCCTCAACCAAGTCCACGAGCAAAGGGGGATGTGTCGTCTGCGGGGAAGAGGGGCACGGAGAGAAGCTGTTCTTCTGCAAGGCGTTCAAAAACCTGAAACCGAAAGACAAGTTGAGTGCAGTTGAAAGGTTGGGAGCCTGCAAAAAGTGCCTAGGGTGTCACAAGGATGAAAGCGAATGCAGGGACACTTACTTGTGCAGGAAACAGAGCTGCAAGAGAGACCATCACTTTTTCCTGTGTCAAAAAGGAAACGCAATACCAAGACCAAACACGGGGAGGCTCGAATTGACAGAACGACAACAGCGATTCGTGTCTGGACTGTCCCCCGAAGCGGCAGAAGAATGGAAGAGTGCCTTCACCAATGTTTCGGCAAGGTCGCTCTGCACCGACAAGTCTGCAGCAATGGGGCATGGTGAAGGAGAGGAACTCCCAGTGATGCTTATGCTCCTCGAAGTAACAGCCAATGCAGGTCAGAAGATCGGAACACTGATTGACTTGGCATCTGACACAAACTACATTACCCATAGCGCAGCCAAGAGACTCAACCTCAGAAGCGAGAAGGTCACTCTATTGGTCCACGGTGTTGGGGGGATGGTTCTGAAAGAGAGAACAAAAAAGTACCAGCTCCGAGTGAGAATCAAGACACCCACAGGGACGCTAAGGGCCCATGAACTCACCTGTTACGGCTTGGAAGAAATAGCCAAGATAAGTAGGACCGTCAAACCTGAAGAACTGAAAGGGTTCTTCCCAGAAGCCAGCTTAGAGGACCTGCACAGACCAGAGCAGGTCGAGCTCCTCATCGGTCACCGGGAAGGACGCCTCGCACCACAGAGGGTGAAAGTGATCGGCGACCTCGTCTTATGGGACGGACCATTGGGGAAGACCGTTGGTGGAACGCACCCAGACCTCTTTGAGGAAGAGAGTGTGGCAGCTCGCACATCCAAAACACACTTTGCACGGTCCATGAGGGCCACGGCTGTGAAATACCAAGAACTCAGAGAATCAAAGGAATTCAAAGCTGAAACTAGAAGCACTGTCACAGACAAAGAATTCCTCAACTGGTGGAAATGGGACAGTATTGGGGCAGCCTGCGAACCAAAGTGTGGAGGATGCAGATGTGGAAACTGCCAGCCGGGAGGCAAGGAGATGACACTGAGCGAGGAGAGAGAGCTGGAAGTCATCAGAAAAGGCCTCACCTATGTCACCACTGATGATCACGTCAACCAACCTCACTGGGATACGAAATACCCATGGATCGAAGACCCCATTTCTCTACCCTACAACAGAAGTGGAGTAGAAGCAACCTTTCTGAGGACAGAAAAACAACTCAAGAAAGAACCCAAGTGGAAAGTGGCATACGCATCCCAAGTCCATGAAATGGTGGAAAGAAGAGCAGCGAAGAAACTCAGCAAAGAAATGATCACCAATTGGAGAGGACCGGTGTGGTACGTTAGCCACTTGGTAGCGCCAAACCCTCACTCCGTTACCACACCAGTGCGCCTAGTCTGGAACAGCAGCCAGAAGTTCAAGGGACTCAGCATGAACGATATCCTGTTGAAAGGACCAGACGTCCTCAACCCAATCCGAGCAGTTTTACTCAGATTCCGAAGAGGAGTGCATGCAGCCCTTGGAGACATCAAGAAGATGTACAACTCAGTGTGGTTGGAAGAACCAGAAATGCACCTACACAGATTTCTTTGGAGAGACACCGAAGAAAGTGAAATTGAGGAGTATGCCATCACCCGAGTCAACATTGGCGATCGTCCAGCAGGATGCATTGCACAGCTGGCGATGAGAGAGACTGCAAAGCTACCCATGTTTGCTCACCTAAAAGAGGAGTGCAGAATCCTGGAGGAAGACTCTTACGTTGACGATGTGCTGACCTCTCATAACGACTTGGAAAAACTGGATGGATACACCAAAAGGGTTGAAGAGATCCTGAAAGCAGGTGGCTTCATCCTCAAGCCCTGGCTCCGGTCAGGCCAAAGTGGGAGGGAGATACTCACAGCAGGAGCATCTTCCAGCAATATACTCATTCTACCAAATCAAAGAAGAGGAGAAGACGACAAAGCCCTTGGAGTCGGCTACATTGTCGAAAGCGACAAACTGTACACCATGACCTCAGTTAACTTCTCTAAGAGAAGAAAGAAAATGAGAGTGGGTCAAAACCTCCTGGGAGAGGAGGTGAGAGAAAACACCCCCAAACCACTGACCAGGAGACAATTACTAAGCCAGGTAGCTGGCCTCTATGATCCGATAGGCCTTGTCACCCCCGCCAAACAGAAGGGTGCCATTCTCGTCAGGAAAGCTTTCCAAGAAGCTGGAACCAGCAGAACCCAAGACACGTGGGACAAACCTCTATCTGAAAAGTTAAGGGAAGAAGCAATCCAGTTATTTGAAGAATACGTCCGTCTCAGCCAAGTTACCTTCCACAGGAGCCTCACGCCACGGAACTGGACCCGAAAACCGTGGGGAGTGACATTCTCTGACGGAAGTGACCAGAGTTACGGGGCCGTGGTGTACCTCAGATGGGAGACAGCGACGGGCATCGAAGTCAGACTCGTCGAGTCCAAGGCGAAACTATCACCACTTGACCAGAAGGGAGAACCAGTGAAAGCTGAGATATGTGGCGCTGTCTATGCAGCTCGTCTCAGGAGATACATCGAAAAGCACAGTCGAATGGAGATTGAGAGATGGATCCACCTAGTGGACAGTCAAACTGTGTTAGGAGCAATCCAAAGAGACAGTTACGGATATCAAACCTTCGCGAACAGAGTTGGAGAAATTCAGAAGACCACGTCCGTTGACGACTGGTGGTGGATCCAGGGAGACCTCAATGTAGCGGACATGCTAACAAGAGGAGTTGCCCCGGAGGACCTCAGAGAGGGCTCCGCGTGGCAAGACGGACCCGAATTCCTAAGGCTGCCCATAGAGGAGTGGCCAAAGAAGTCGGCCAAAGAAGTCGCTGCCCATGCAAGGGAAGGAATCAACAAACTCCAAAGGAAGTCCTTCACTGCCGTACAGACCAGGTCACAGACGAGAGGAAGGACGAGCGATGCACCATCTGCCGGAACAAGTAATCCGACCCATGCCACGAATGGGGGAGATCCCACGAGGGGCTGCAAACGGAGATGATCCCCGAGCCCGAAGACCTCCAGCCGGATCTGCTGTGAAAGAACTGATCGATGTAAGGAGATTCAGCAGCCTAACCAAATTGATCAGGGTCATAGCCTGGGTATGGAGAGCGGCAACAAAATGGAAAAGTGTATTGGAACAAGACCCAACTTCAAGTAAACCAAAGACCCAGAGACTTTCATCAGACCAGATAAAGTCCAGAGCCAAGCAAGCTGTACTTACACTGAGTGAGTACGAAGATTCAAAGAGAGACCTCTTCCAGGCAGCCCAAGAGGGCGCGTCCTTCCAAGACACCACCCTCAACAGGTTGGCGGTATACAAAGAGGCGGAGACCGAACTCTTGGTCTGCGGAGGAAGATTCCAAATCTTCGACAACGACAAAACAGCCGTACCAATTCTACCCCATGATGCATGGATATCTTCTCTTCTGGCACAAGAAGCCCACAATGCAAACCATGAAGAAACAGCAGGTACACTCCTGCGCATGAGAAAGAAAGCGTGGGTTATAAGAGGCCGAAGATTGGCTCAGAAGGTCGTAAACAATTGTGTAACCTGCAGGAAAAACAGAGCCAAAAGATGCCAACAAATCATGAGCGACCTCCCATCCGAGCGAACGACACCAGCCAGACCATTTCAATACGCAACTGTGGACCTGTTCGGCCCTTACGAAGTGAAGGATGAGGTGAAAAAGAGATCAGGACTCAAAGTATGGGGACTAGTTTTCTGCTGCATGGCATCCCGAGCCCTACACACAGACGTAGTAAATGACCTGTCATCTGAAGGCTTTCTGTTGGCCTACAAGAGATTTGCAGCATTACGGGGACACCCGAAGAAGATATGGTCAGACCCTGGAAAAAACTTTGTGGGCGCCAGGCCAGCCCTCAAAGAACTGCATGCCTTCCGGAGGAAGCTGGAAGCATCCAGAGTCGAGGATGAAGCCTCCACGCATGGAACGGAATGGAACTGGAAACTCCACCCTGCGGACTCCCCACACCGAAATGGAGCTGCCGAGGCCGCAGTACGCGCTGTAAAACGTGCCCTGCACAACCTGGCAGGAGACAGATGCTTCACGTGGAGTGAGTTCCAAACCTTCCTCTACATGGCGGCCAATCTGGCCAACGAAAGACCCATTGACGCCAGGACGCAAAGTCGTGAGGAATGTATAGACTACATCAGCCCAAACACCCTTCTGCTGGGAAGGACAGGACCTGAGGGAGATGTAGGAAGCTTCGACTTTCAAGGATACCCCTACAAGAGACTAAGAGCCATCCAGACCGAAGTCGACCGATTCTGGAAGAAGTGGAGCCAGCTGGCGGGACCCAACTTGTTCATCCGAAGTAAGTGGCACACAACGAACAGAAATGTAGCCACGGGAGATATCGTCTGGCTGGCCGACCAAAATGCTCTAAGGGGCCAGTACAAGCTTGGACGAGTCGATAGTGTCGTCCCCGACACAAGAGGCATCGTCAGAGATGTACACGTCAAGACCTTCCCAAGCTACCCCGTCTCTACTACCAAATCTGATCACGCGAAGAAACCCCCCACAAAAATCCCTTCAACAATTCTGCATAGAGATGTACGACGCATCATTGTCCTGATACCTGTGGAAGAACAGAAATAGACCAACAAAGAAACGAACGAGAGCAACCAGGAACTGTGTGACCTCTCTGGGTTCAAGAACCGAGATGCCAAGTGGGAGGTGTCAAGTCAACTTTGGAGAAGATATGTCTGCCCCTCCTCCAGGCCAACAGGGGGCAGAAAAGAAAACCCAAACAAGTCACCTCGCCTCATTTCCTGCCTAAGATCATAGGGCATGAGCCAGGATATAACCATTCAGATTCAAGCCTTGAAAGTAGACAGGCGAGAAAGGAGCAAGGAATACCAAGGAATACCCTTCAGACCCGATCACACGCAACTGGTAGGATAAAATAAGTACCACCTAAATGCCAGCTGATTGATGCTTAATTTGCTTCTCGCAACCTTAAGTTGCACTCTTTGTATTTTCCCTTAACTTGGATTACTCATATGACCTATCTCTGTAAAGTGAATATTTGTGTTTGATTTACTCGATCAGTTAATGTACCCATGCACTTCCACTCTATCATTTCAACACTCTCCTGCTTTTCTGTAGTAAATTCAAGATGCTAGTAGTAAACTCAAGAGCAACACTTTGATCACCATAGTAACGTGAAACTTGAGTGACGTCACATGCTCCCTCCTTTCCCCTTTCTTTAAGGTTTTCAACCTAACCACTTCCTATCACCATAAACTTCAATAAAAGTGTAAACTGGAAGGATTTGAGTTGTTCCTGCGTTGATAAGATCGGGGCCCCTTTTCAAGTTTGGGGCAAAATTTGAAGAAAAGGAGAGATAACTTGACAATGATGATGATGATGATGATAATAGCAATAATAATAATAACAATAATAATAATAATAATACAAATAATAATAATAATACAAAAATAGATTCTTTGTGGGAGATGCCGAAGTCTAATTAGAGGTCAGAATCTTATGTTAAATGGGAGTCATTGCATCCAATGATTGTGCAACAAAATATTAAGTAAAGGGTAATATTATTTTTGTAATGATCTGGTTCATGAGTTTGTAATTTAAATAATTCTTCTAAAATAAGGAATTCAAAAGCAATGTCTGATTTCCATTGATTTGTTTGGATCTTTTTTGTTGTTGTTTCGAGAGCATATTCGGGTTTCTTGCATTAACAGAGGAGTAGAACCTTCTGTAGAACCCCAGAAAGGTCACAAATCTATTGGTATCATAAGGAATAAAATGTTAACAGTAGCCCAAATGAAAATAACTGTAATTACACTGACTGACTTAATTGTTTTCAAATGACAACTCAAAATAGAAATAGTCACATTGCCCAGTATGAGATTAAGTCTTTAAATAGTTCATTTTTTCTCCAAACCCCAAATTGGTGGCTAAAATGTCTCACAATTAAAAGGCTTCTGAGTGCTACCACAACACAAAAAGCTACATGCCGGGAAGATGTACAGCAAATTGTTCCGAGGACCTCGGTGACAGTTTTACCAGTAGATATGTGAAAACCCCAAATGTAATTTTTAGTCCAAAGCAAAGTTGGGAAAGGGTGTGTCAAAGCCAAACAGCTGGCATTTCTCTGCTTAGCTCACGTGTACTGCATATGTCAGTGTGATGAAACAGTATGACAGTATTTTGATGCAACATTATTGCAAGAAGGAACTTTTCTTTTCTATACAAGAGAAGCACCTGGCTTGCTGGCTGGCTGGCAGCCAGATGCGCTACAGCACAGATTAGATCACAGGAATTTCACAAAAGCTTGTACGAAAAGCCCACTCTTCACTCCTGGTTTCATTCTAAACACAGCTGACTCACTGGTGAGAGAAGCAATGCTAGCAACACAGTGGGTCCACATACCTAACAGCTTGTTGCAAATTACTTGAGTTCTCCTGACAGCATTACACGACTAGTAACATTCTGAGGCAAATCTGCTATCCATAGTAGTATTTCTCGGTTCACACAGGATTCTTAGCTATCATAACAGAATGCAAATTGTATAGATTTTATTTAACCTTTATTTAACCAGATAGAAGACCAATATCTCTTTTATAAGGATGACCTGCACACATTCATGCTCACACTTATACCTAGGGCCAATTTAGAGTATTCTCAACAACAAGCGACCAAAAAAAAAACTTTAAAAAAAATGCATTACTTTTGCATGCCAAAAACTTAATTCAGAACAGTCTTTTGGTTATAAAAAAAGACAATAACATCCGTTCGTATCACCAATAGCAACTGTCGCATGTGAAGGGAAAACCTGGAAGTACGCTTTAATTTTTACTTAACTTACTTTAATTGCTATATAAAAATAAAAATAACGTTTTTATGGGTATCAGTGCATTCGGTTTTGATACATCTTGTGTGTGTGTGTGTCCACACAATGTGTCCTTATTCTTTACTTTTGTCAAAGTATGACAATGTCAATGCCATCAATAAGACCACAGAAAAGCTACATCATCAGTATAGTAGAAGAAAACTTTTTCCCTTTCCTGAGGTATTCTATCTTAACTCCATTCACATAACAAAAGTGGGTGAGTCATTCAAATGTGATACTGAACTCACAAATATCCCACAAGTTTCAGTCAAGGGTTTCTGTGAAACTGTGGAGATTGCAATAAACCACTCTAAATGCCTTAAAACCACGCTTTTGCTCAATCATGTGTTTCTTGTTTTATTGCAAACCAAGGTCAGTAAGATTTCCACCTATTTCCATACATTATCAAACCCTAATTTCTGAAAAACTTTAAACTAAATTAAAGCAGAATTCACATATTTTTCTTATTTGCGTATCCTTGACAGATTAACTTAATAAAATGTCATGATTGTTTAAACCATAATAATAATAAAAAAGAACCACAGGTAGTTAGCAAAACCTGAAGCTTAAAGCCAAGACATAGAAAATCCCTCATTAACAAAATAACATTTCTGAGCTGCTAATTTCTGTTAATGTACTATATCTGTAAAAAAAAAAAAGCTGTTTAGATTATCTAAACAACAGTCCCACACATTTAAGTATATACAAATTAACAGGGAGAAAAGGAAAAGATTAATCATTTTCAAGATAACAAGAATTACATGAAACCACTATCATTTTAAATGCAAAATCTAGGTCGAGCTGCAGTGACACATTTATCAACAATGCTCCCTAACCCCAAAATAATAAATAAAAGAAAACAGAACAGCTTGTTCATGTTTTCATCCTGATCCCATTAGTGTCACCAGCCACAGCCAGGACTCCAGAAAAAAACAGCCCTTGTCCACTGTAAGCAACTTAGAGTTCATTGTCTGGTTAAGACATTTTAACAGGAGAAGGTTGGAGCTGAGATTTTAAACCAGGGGTCTCCAAACACGCAAAGGGACGGAATGGATGCATGATTGCCTTACATCTTTTGATCAATCCCGTGCCTTAGAAGTATAAATGATTGATTACAGTGTCATTACAAGTTCCGGACCGAAATGGAATCAGGATTTTTTTGCTATTGCACATGTGTGGGATTTCCATCACATCCTCTAGTCTATGGCGATGACAACAGATCTAGATACTATATACATTATAGATTACCGTATTTTCTCGCATATTAGCCGCCTAGTTACTTTTATATTTGAATGAGGAGGAAAGTAACATATTCACTTATTCACAGAAGTTTGAAATTTCAAATTTGACACAATAAAGATATGATAGTTATCATGATAATTATGGTACTTTGACGTTTGGTCGAAAGACGTTTGGTCCCTAGACGTTTGGTCGACCGGACGTTTGGTCGACCGGACGTTTGGTGGAATGGACGTTTGGTAGAACGGACGTCTGGTCGCCGGGTTGTTACTGTTGAAACCAATTTGACAGTGAGCGAACCCGGCGACCAAACGTCCGTTCTACCAAACGTCTGTTCTACCAAACGTCCGGTCGACCAAACGTCCGGTCGACCAAACGTCCGGTCGACGAAACATCCGGTCGACCAAACGTCCGGGCACCAAACGTCTTTCGACAAAACGTCCGGTCACGGATAATTATCAATTGACAGATTTTTTTTATCGTGATAACAAGTTTTGTCATATCGCCCAGCTCTAGGTGTACAATTATAATATCTCCCGAACTGTAATTTGCTTCTCCTGGCCTTATATATCGATAGCAATATCAAATTAATGGGAAGGAATGATGCAATAATCCATGCATTCACAGTAGCAAAAGGCACAAATGTTTGTCCTAGTTAAAGTGTCTGTGCTGGATCGGTTGGAACAAAAACCAGGGCCCACAGCAGCCCTTGAAGACAGCTTGAAGATCCCTGCTTTAGATACTGGTTGACTTGCTATAGCCAACTGATAGCTCATATAATATTGGGATATTTTGTAGAATCAGCACATAGAAATCTGCGCAAACTGCCACTCGCGCTGTCCAAACTCCATCATTGCGTCACACACAGGACCAGACATAATTTCAGGGATCCACTTCCAAGAAAGTAAACACCCACATTTCCCTCAAGTGGCAAAGTTTTAGGCGGAGAGCAGCCAGAGCATTCACGCGGACTGAGGGGAGACCTGAGTATTTCAATGGAATGCGGAAGGAATGTGGTCCCATTTGGTGTAGTGGTTCACTGGCCTGACTTCAGTGAGGGCAGGCGCGGCCTCGATTCCTGCTGGTGGCGGTATGCTAGTGAGTGTGAATGGTCATTTGTCTCTCTGTGTACCCTAAGGCTGACTGGCGACCAGTCTAGGGTGTAGGATGCCTTTCGCCTGAAGTTAGCTGGGATTGGTTCCGGCAACCCTTAAGAGGATTCGCGGTACGGAAGATGAATGAATGAATGTGCATGGAATGAGGAAGCGTGAAGCAACTCAGCAAGATGCTAATCACCACTGGAGGTTAGACTAAATCAAACAAAACTAAAGGTGTGTTTTGATACTGAGATTATGTTGGAATGTCTGCTTCAACCGCCAACGGTAAATGAAAGAATAAAATTGAATTTTTGCTATTAACCCTTTCATGCACAAATTATGAATTTGTTCTAATATTGAATTCATTGGTTGCCAACTTGCCATTGCCGCCCAGTAAACATGGGATAATGTCAAGTGTCTTCAATGGCACTGAAACGCGAGCATTCACAGCCGGTGTTCCGGTTTAAATGAATTGGACGTCCATTGCCATCCATGACATGGAAGGAGTTAAATAGTATGAAAGCAAAAATGTACTTTAGAGTGTGGATTGGGCCTGTAACCAGTGTGTATTTCTGTTTTATTCAATTTAATCTTATTAACTTGGTTATTATCAACATTGTAATAATTTATTGTTTTATGTATAACAGAAAGCATGTATATGAACCCAATAATGGTTAATTAATTAAAAATATGTATAACAATTGCTCATATATGTATTTAGTTGTAATTGTCTAAAAATATTCACTTCCTCAAAAAGTGTTAAGGGTGTGTCAACTTTTGAAAGGCTGTTCACTGTAGTGACTGACCACTGTTCCTGAAACATTGAATGCATAAAATATTTTAAATTTTGATGCATGATTAATCAATAAAAAATGTGAGTGAAACTTAATAATTCATTCAGTTTCTGAAGCGCTTACAAGGGCCGCAGGGGGTGCTGGAGCCTATCCCATCTAACCACGGGTACAAGTTAATTTTAAAAAACTTTTTTTTTTTTTAAAGAAAAAAACTGGCCCTCATGACTATTTTCAAATTATAAACCCCATTGTTATTGACTGATATTATGCATGTGCCTATATAAATTGTTTAATGGGAATAATAATATCCCACCCACGACCCTAGTGAGGATAAAGCGGTTCAGAAAATGAGATGAGATGAGATAATATTCCAGTGACTGGTCCTAACTCCACTAACTAATAATAATAACTAATAAGACAAGTTCAGGGGCGGCCCGGTGGATGAGTGGCGGGCTCACAGTGGGGGACCTGGGTTCAAGTTGGTCCACCTGTGTGGAGTTGGCATGTTCTCCAGGGCATGTGTGGGTTTTCTCCGGTACTCTTGTTTCCTCCCACATTCCAAAGACATGCATGTTAGGCTGATTGGACACTTTAAATTGCCCCTATTTATGAGTGTGAGTGTGAATGGTTGTCCGTCTTATTGTGTCCTGCGATTGGCTGGCCACCAATTCAGGGTGTCCCCCCGCCTTGTGACCCGAAGTCAGCTGGGATGGGCTCCAGCACCCCCCACGACCCTTTGAGAATAAAGCTGGTAAGAAAGTTGAAAAGTTGAAACTTTGGCAGCATGGACGGACTGAATGACAGGCAGAAAGACAGATAAATGGAAATGACTCATTATACAACTAAAAAAAAGCAGTCAAGCGACAATCAAGTGTTGAAAAAATTAATTCATTTACTTCCATGAAATCTTACCTCCAACACTTGGACGTAACTAGAAGGAAACCATCCTTGGGCTCCATCTTTCTCTCCTTCCCACCATCCTCCTGGCAGGGACTGTACCACTTTGATCATCTCCCCGGCATCAAAACTCAGACCTTGCTGGTGCTGCTGTCCATTGAACGGATACAAAGTTTTGCAGTAAAATCCAGACATCGCCCGGAAAAGCTAAAACTTTCCACACAAACTGCCTGATGACAATGGCGCTGGCGATACAAATCCGCGGGTCTGAAGACGATTGTTGTGAAACTTGAGGAAAGTAGGTGAACAGTTTGTCTGTGGGTCACGTCAGTAATCCTTGTGAGCGAAACGTCAAACCGCGAGAAGGCATGAGAAGAAAAAAGGGAAACCACAGAGAATTTCAAAATAAAAGTCCAAAGCCGGGGGTGGGGAGGATAGCTTCGCAAAAGATTTTTTTCGTTTTTACTACGAATCCAAATACGACATTGTAAATTGCGAAATTATGGGCAAGCAGAATTTCAAACAGGTAAGTAGACTTTCTACCACAGGTAAAACGCATCAGATATATGCAAATTTCCTCCCTGCAATTGGCTAGAAAAAAATGAAAACCATTAAAAGCCATTAAAACAAAGTAATTAAACAATACTTAAGTGTCGTTAAAACGATTTAATGAATTATTTCACAATTAAATTAAATTTTCACGATTAAATATTTTTTCACGATTAATATGATTATTTCATTCAGTATTTATTCTGCATGTTATTATTTCATTTTTTAATTCAAATTTTAAGCCATTCATGGTGATTCACGCTTGAGACCTTTGAATTCCTCTTTTGTCATATAGCGCCTCCTGGTGGAAATAATACTCATCTCATCTCATTTTCTGAACCGCTTTATCCTTATTAGGGTCGCGGGGGGTGCTGGAGCCTATCCCAGCTGACTTTGGGCCAGAGGCGGGAGACACCCGGAATCTTTGGCTAGCCAATCGCGGGGCACAAGGAGACGGACAACCATTTACTCCCACACTCACACCTAGGGGTAATTTCGATTGTCCAATCAGCCTACCATACATGGAATACTTTGGAATGTGTGGAGAACATTCAAACTCCACACAGGTGGACTGACCTGGATTTGAACTCAAGGCCCCCACTGGGAGGCCGACGCGCTACGGACGCAATCGTCGGGCCGCCCTGGAAGAAGCAATGCAAATGAATCAAATGTACTAGGTGTGTACGAATATTTATATAATACTTACTGTAGCAACTAACCTATAGGCCCGGTGGCATGAGTGGTTAGCGCGTCGGCCTCACAGCTCTGGGGTGCTGGGGTTCAAATCCAGGTCATGTCCATTTGTGTGGAGTTTGCATGTTCCTCCGGGTACTACAGTTTCCTCCCACATTCCAAAAACATGCATGGTAGGCTGATTGGACACTCTAAATTGCCCCTAAGTATGGGTGTGAGTGTGCATGGTTGTCCCTCTCCTTGTACCCTGCGTTTGGCTGGCCACCGATTCAGGGTGTCCACCGCCTCTCCCGGAACCCTTGTGCAGATGCGGTACAGCATATAAATGAATTGATCTTTTTTTTTATACCTCAAATGTGACATTAAATATTTGGATAGTGTAAGTTCTGTGTGACAATGTTCCCCCATAAACATATTCAAGATGTAATAAGATTGTTATAGTAATGTGGAGAATGCTATGGATAGCTGTAAAATAATGTGGTTGTGGGCAATGTTCCCTCTAATTTTTTGTTTGCCAAGACAACCTCCCTGAGCACACTGAGTACCGGTGTGAGCAACATCATCATTGCTCGCTATGGGCACACACCAGTATCACACCTGCCATTAGCAGGTGTATGTCTACTACACATAAATGATTTAGTAATAATAAAATGTCATGATTAATATCTATGAATGGGCGGCCCGGCGGATGAGTGGTTCGCGCGTCGGCCTCACAGCTAAAAAATAATAAATAAATAAATAAAATAAAAATAACAAGATAAAAAAAATGGGGATTTTATTTTGTGCGCTCCATATGATTTACTGTGCGCAGAGAAGACGAAAGTAGTGCGCAATTGCGGGAACATTGGTTGTGGGCATTAACTGTATATGTATATATATATACCTTGACGTACGAGTGTCCCAACTTACGACACATTTGAGATATGAGGAAAATTCTGAGCAAAATGCAGGGAAGCAGGCAAAGACAGGGGATGAGGCTGCACTAACCAAAACTTTAATTACTAGAGAAGGTTCTAAATAATATCAAGACATAGAAACCAAAGAGCAAAACCAAACCTTGACAGGGAGGATGCAGGGAAACGAGGACTAGGACATGGAGAGAGTACACGTGAACACAGGTTGACTAACATAAGGTGACGCAAGACGATCCGACAAGGAATGACATATACAAAGGGTTTAAATAGACAGACATGGGTTGACGAGACACGCAACCAGGAGATACAACAGAGGCGGGGAAATGGCAGGTGAACTGAATGGGCAATCACAAGGAAAGGTCATACAGAGGAAAACACCCAACAAAACCTGACCAACCCAATGTGTAATATAGATACTGTTTAAAAGATTCAGGTAATCCAGACAATTTTTTTTCATGAAAATTCCCACCATTATCATCACATTAGTTGCAACATGAATAAAAAATATTGTCAAAAGTCAAGACATGGAAAAGGTTAGAAATAATTATTTTTAGTTTAAATGATAATAACCAGATCGCAACTACATTGAGCTGTTGTTAGAGAATCTTGACTATACATACGGGAAACCAGAAGCCCTATTAAGGCAATTACATTTGTAAGAGGGGGTTCTGGAGGCATGTAATTTCTCCAGATGATCTTAACATGTTAGAAGTTACAATTTCAAAGTTCTGCAATGTTGTAATTACGTTAAATTGAGATTTTTTTTTGTTTTGGGGCGAAAGCAACGTTTGGGAGATAAAATTATTATTTCGAAGAAAAATAATTAGTATTTCAAATCTTATCAACGCCTTGACATGATTTAGTTTGCAACTCATTTGATTTATAAAAGTGATATTTCATGGGTGAAACAAAGTGTATATCCTCAATATTCCAGTTTATTCTACAACAATTTCATCAAATCAATTTGTTGTACATGGGCCACATTTAAATGCAAACTATATTTGGGTTAAGGTTTTATTTTTCTGTTATTATTTTTCTATGTTGGGAATTATTCATTTACGTGCAAAAAAATCTACATGGTTGTAATTCAATCATATTCTTTTCCCGACATTTTTGCCAAAGCCATTTTGTTGCAAATCTTGCCATCCCATTACTTTATACCAGAGAGAACACTTTTGTGGCCAGATGTTTGCTTTTTAAAGAGAACCCAAGAGCAAGTAATCGGGTTATTTGAAATCCGGGAAATTGTAAAGTCTTTTTTAAACTGGGTTTATTCTGCTACAGAATATCGCTGCATATAAATGTGGCCATGAAATTAAATTTACATTTCAAATTGTATATAGGTCTAAGTGATCATTGATGATCTTCTTGGTGGAGTTGATCTCAATTGCTACTCTGCCTCAGTAACCTAGGTCAGAAAATGACAAAAAAAGAGAACAAAATATTTAACAGAAATTATCCAAAGAATGTCTTATATTCTGGGATGTACGTAATTGAGTGTGTGACACGGGTTTTATGTATGTGTGCGAGGGGTGGAAACATCTATTAATTGTGGTGAATTCAATTCAGTATGTGTGCTTCAAATCAGGAATACTGTATGGAAACTCATGCATTTGATTTTAAATATCTAAATTTGTATTCATTAAAAATTGACAATAAAAGCACTTGGATGATTTTGTCGCCTGAGACCACTAATAAATATCCTACATTTATAAAATGATTGCATGAATTTACCCTTCCAAATTCTCTGCTTTTGCTTCTCATCTTATTTACTTGACATTCAGCTATATCCGCTCGTTCCTGAGCCTCTTCTAGCTCATGCTGGACTTTCCTCAATTTGGCCATGTGAACATTGGCCAGCTCCTCCTGTGCAAATAATAAGTTAGAAAAAAGCAACATATATTGTCAGTATTATTTATGACCAATGTAGTTCAAACAAGACCTTACCACTTCTTCATTCTGCCGTTTGTATACTTTGACTTTAAGTTGCAGCTTATCAACAAGGTCCTGCAGTCTCAAAACAGTCTTTTTGTCTTCTTCCGTCTGGTATGTGAGCTCTCTGATCCGCCTTTCATATTTACGAATCCCCTTCGTTGCATCTGCAGCTCTTCTTTGTTCAGTCTCCATTTCCCCCTCCAGTTCGCGCACCTAAAACAAATACCCAAATCTACAAATGTATACATTTTCTCTTTAATCTCACCAGACATTGACTGACTGACCTATTCCTGGGTAAAATTACCAACCAGAACTGGAGAGTCCCAGTTCTAATACTACCACTCTTTGTAACAAAAGTACCCGTGTTTGGAACACTATTCCTGGGTAAACTTCACCCCAGAACCGACCTGGAACACTTATTTTACACCAAATACTCAATAATACATCTACCCACATATGAGACACTATCCCTGGGTAAAATACCACTCCAGAACCGAAGAGGCCCAGTTCTAATACTACCACTCTTTGTCACAAAATACCCGTGTTTGGGACACTATTCCCGGGTAAACTTCACCCCAGAACCCACCTGGAACACTTATTTTACACCAAATAGTCAATAATACATCTATCCACATATGAGACACTATTCCTGGGTAAAACTACCAACCAGAACCGACATGGCCCGGTTCTAATACTACCACTCTTTGTTACAAAAGTACTTGTTTTTTTGACACTATTCCTAGGGAAACTTAACCCCAGAACCTAATTGGAACACTTATTTTACACTAAATAGTCTATAATACATCTACCCACACTTGGGACACTATTCCTGGGCAAAATACCCCACCAGAACCGAAGAGGCCCAGTTCTAATACTACTACTCTTTGTAACAAAAGTACCCATGTTTGTGGCACTATTCCTGGGTAAACTTAACCCCAGAACCTACTTGGAACACTTATTTTACACCAAATAGTCTGACACAGTCGCGAACATGTTTGCCTACCCTGGCCTCCATTTTCTGGAGTTGCTTTTTGCCTCCCTTCAATGCAAGACTCTCAGCTTCATCGAGACGATGCTGCAGGTCCTTCACCGAGGTCTCCATGTTTTTCTTCATCCTCTCCAGGTGGCTGCTGGTGTCTTGCTCCTTCTTGAGTTCCTCAGCCATCATGGCTGCCTGCATGGAAACAAAAGAAGGAATGGCAATCTCTATATTTAATGGGTTACAACTAATAGGAAATGAAATGTGATAGTTACATCAGTGATCGCTTTCTTAGCTTTCTCATCAGCATTGCGAGCCTCTTGGATTGTATCCTCCAGCTCACCCTGCAGCTGGCTGACATCTGCATCCAATTTTTTCTTATGGTTGAGAAGACTCGTGTTCTGCATTTCACAGAACCAACAATTATATCCGAAGTTCATTATTTCACAAGCCAAGGTGTGTCAGGTTAATTTATTACTGTACGATACTGGTCATGTCCCTCACTTGTGAATGCAGAAGCCCAGCTCTTTCACTGGCATCTGCCAGTTCCTGCTCAGCTAATTTGCGGGTTCTATCCGATTGTTCAAGTGCTGCCCTCAACTCTTCCACTTCGGCCTGCATCAAAGTGTTCCTTCGTTCTAACATGGCTACCTGCTCCTTCAACTCCTCTTGGCTGTGCAGTGTATTATTCAGGAGAAGGCTTTGCTCCTGTAGAAAGAAAAGTTGAAGTCACTGTTCTAAAAGTCTTTATTTTATTTTTATTGCCTTGCATTGCATTGTTGGGATATCCTTTTACTTTGAGGAGGGCTTGCATGCTCTTCAGCTGCTTCTGGGCCTCAGAAGCCTGTCGGTTGGAGTGGTTCAAGTGCATCTCCAACTCATTGAGGTCAGTCTCCATTTTCTTCCTAATTCGCATGGCATCATTCTTGCTCCGCACTTCACCATCCAAAGCGGATTGCAAGGTGTCCACCATACGCAGGTGGTTGCGTTTCATTTGCTCCATCTCTTCATCCTTCTCAGCCAGCTTGCGATCGACCTCCCCCTTCATTTGAGAAAGTTCAAGCTGGATACGAAGAATTTTGGATTCTTCATGTTCCAGAGAAGCCTAGACAAAATGGTGTTTCAGCATTAATGGTATACATTCCTTCTAATTTTAGTATTTATAGTTTAGTAATACTATTTTAGTATTGTTCAAAATGGATTAACATCTCTGAAATATCTTTAAACTCAACAATTTTCAACGAGAATCTATGCACATTGAGTCTTCCCTCTTCCATTTCCATCTTACAAAAATATCTAAAAGAACCACATACCTCTGCCTCCTCCAGAGCAGTCTGAATGTTTGTCTTTTCAGACTCTGTATGTTTCTTGGTCTTCTCCAACTCATGCATGACTTTTCCATTCTCGCCAAGTTGGTCAGAGAGGTCAGAGATCTCCTCTACAAAGCATATTTGATATCCAAAAGCTTATTAGAGTATGTACAACATATTTACACACTTTAGAAGTGTGTGCGTGCATGTGTGCTGCATTTTTTGCTGCCATACTATAAAATACGTACGTTGTAAATTTGTATTTTCCCGTTTTAGCACGTCAAGGTGTTCCAGCGCTTCCTCGTAGGAGTTTTTGATTTTGAAAAGATCTGTGCTGAGGGTACGGCATTCCCTCTGCGAACTTTCGAGCTCTGCCTGACTTTCTTCAAATTTCTGTCTTGACTCAGACAAAATCTGAACATAATAAAATTTGTTCGTAGCTACAATTTACTAGCCTGCTGGGAAACAGTCAAGTAATGCTCTATAATTCTGATTCAAGAACTACAGATTGATAGGGTGTCCCTCTGACCTTATCAAAGCTTCTCTGCTTTTTATCCAGAAGAGCTGCTTGCACATTGGTTCTTTCCACTTCAGCCATGAAGTCCTCCACTTCTCCTTGGAGCCTCTGCTTTGTCTTCTCCAATGAGGAACACTTGGCATTCCCAGCTTCAATGGCTTCTTCTGCATCTTGCAAGCGTTGAGTGAGCTTTTTCCTGAACAAATGCAACATTTAAAATTTCAGGACTAACTTTCTCTTAACAGAGCATGTACTTGTTTGAGTAGGATGCTAACTTTGCCTCTTCCAGCTCATCATTGCGCTGGATTGCATCAGTCTCATATTTGGTTCTCCATTGTGCCACTTCAGTGTTGGCTTTAGACATTGCTCTTTGGAGTTCAGCTTTGGCCTCCTGCTCCTCTTCAAACTGCTCCCTAAGTAGATCACAGTCATGACGTGCAGATTGGAGAGCGTGGGCCATGGCACTCTTGGCCTTAAAAAAAAAAAGACATTGTAGGTGTGACATGCTAGAGTTTTTGATTTATTAACGATTGCATGTTGAAGATGTACAACTAGTTTGGATTGAGTGTTTATCGGTGTTCGATTGTTGATGCCTTGATCCACATAGCAAGTGTGACATGTTAAAGAGAGTATCGGTATTCGATTATTGATGCCTTGGAGCACATAGCTTGAAACACGGGAGATTTTCCCCATAACAGTAAAGTTGGATTGAGAAACAACAACGGATCACTGTTCTGATTATTTCTCCGTGTTTCAATGTATGCTGGTTGTTGCAGAGGCCGGTTGAGTTTGTGGTTTGCAATATACACTTTAGCGTGTGAGAAAGAAGATAATGTTTAGTAATGTTTATTTACTTTTGAATTGCGAGCGTAAATGTGTGAGTCTCGTGTCATGCACATGGCTATAACATTCAGCACGCTACCTTCGGCCGCCATTATCCTGTACATTGTCTATGACGGTCATAGCAAGGAAGTTATGTTATGAATATTTCATTGTTTGCCCTGTTGGAATGTTGAGAAGGACTTCTCGAAGTTGTAAAAAGAAAAGATAAAACAAGTTATGACCATATGTTGAATGGTTGTAATTGTACATTATGTTTTGGGTTCTAACGTGTTGCTAATATATATATATATATATATATATATATATATATATATATATATATATATACGTATATATATACGTATATATATATATATATATATATATACATATATATATATATATGGGTGTAATTGAATATTTTGTTTTTTTTGTGTTGTAATTGTATATTATGGGTTTTTGTGTTGATAAAGATAACAGTAAAGTTGGATTGAAGAAACAACAACGGATCACTGTTCTGATTATTTCTCCCTGTGTTTTAAGCGTAAATGCAGGGTGCAACATAGGCACGCGCACTAGTGTCATTATTGTTATCGTTTAAATGTATGTATATGTTGCATGTTTTAGGTGATATATTTAAGTGTGTGCTCCTCCTCTACCCCATACAGCCAAAACTGAATACCCTAAATTCCGATGAGTTGTAGTTCAAAGTCTTAAAAAAAACTGAATCATGTGTCTAAACTTGTAAGACCCTAACTGAGTCGTCATCATTTCTGGATCGATAAGTTAAGACCAAATATGATTCCTGTAATATATTGATAATGATAGTTGCCTCGGGTTATGGAAGAGTGTTTAACCACGCCCCTGGAGCCGTGGGGTAGCACAGCGTAACCCGGAAGTAGTAGTGTTGTGTGTCCGGTTTGTGTGTGTGTGTGAGTTGGAGAGTAGGCAATAAAGAGCTACACGTGTTTTACCCTGGGCTCCGCCGTCTATTACTGTTATGGATATATTAACAGTTATATAACCTGCAAAGTTATTACAGTGGCGACGAGGATGGGATCCCTTTCCATGCGGTAGGGATTAAAAGTTTCGGACGAAGAGATTAAGGCGTTACAAGGAGGTAACGTGACTTTGCAGACTAGCATTAGCACGAGTGCTAGGCTAACGGTGGCGCTGCATCATGGCCAGATTCCTGGGAAATCTCGGCGAATACGAGGCAGTTAAAGAAGATTTTGAATCTTACTTGGAACGTTTTGAGCAATGGATGATCATCAACGAAGTGGAGGAAGGTAAAAAAACCAACGTGTTCCTGTCTATAATTGGTGCAGAGGCTTACGGATTGTTAAAACACCTTTGCATACCAGAGAAGCCTAGTAGCCTCTCATATGAGGTGCTAAGTGGAAGATTAGCATCTCATTACAACCCGAAACCGCTGGTGATCGCGGAGCGATTCAAGTTTCAAAAGAGGAATCAGAGAGAGAACGAGTCTGTGTCGGATTATATCGTGGCGTTGAAGCAGCTATCCAGCCACTGCGAATTTGGTCTCCAGTTGGATGAAGCAATGAGAGACAGATTTGTTTGTGGATTGAGAGTGGAAGCTATTCAGAGAAGATTACTCACGGAGCAAGATCTAACATTTAAAAAAACATGTGAACTGTCATTGTCCATGGAGATGGCATCAAAGAGTACGTTGGAGTTCGCTAGCAAAATGGAAGAACCTGCCACATTAAATAAGATTGACCAGGAAAAGACAAGCAAAAGTGCGTGGAAATACCAACCAGCCACCAGCGATTGGAAAAGTAAAACCACAAGTGGAAAATTCGGACCACAGAGAAGAGAAAATCATCAACCCTGTTACAGATGTGGACTAAGCAACCACGCCGCTCATGAATGCAGGTATAAAGGAGAGACATGTTACAAGTGTTCAAAAGTAGGACACATAGCAAGGATGTGTAAAACTAAAAATTGGCAAGGACACACGCAGTATGTAAAAGGAAATAAAAATGAGACAACAGGAAATGCGGATGATGAACTGTGGGAGTCATATCGCTTGAATGCCGTGTATCCCACAAATGCTGTCGGGAATTGGAGGAAGGAAATGACAGTACAGGTCATATTAGAAGGAACTCCTCTCGAGATGCAACTGGACACAGGAGCAGCTGTAACACTGGTTTCAGAAATTGTGTATAAGAAGCATCTCTCTCATCTGCCTTTGGAAGTAAGTAAAGTGCAGCTGTCAACTTTTTCCGGAGAGAACATTCCTTTGAGGGGACAAGTGACGGCCAAGGTAAAATATGGGACCCAGAGTGGGAAGCTACCATTAGTGATCGTAAAAGGTGACAGACCAGCCCTACTTGGCCGTAACTGGCTCCAAAACTTCAAACTGGACTGGGCACGCATCTTCTCCGTTATACCAGCAAGGGGCGGTAACGATGCAGATGAGGAGTATGGTGACTCAAAGCCCAAGAAAGTGTGTGCAGTACCCCGTGAGCAAAAGCACAAGCGCTCCAAGGATTCACAGGATGAAAGTGAGGACTCCGAGGAAAAACTCCCCAAAACCAAAAATGATTCAGCAGATGACTTTGGTAGTGATGACCAAGACAACGACTTTGGAGAGGAAGATGAAGACGGAGGAAGTGACTACAGTATAGAGTACAGAACGTCAGCAGAAAATGCCAACGCACATGCGTTATCTAGACTGCCCGGGAAGGGGAAGGATAACACAGCGGAGGAAAACAGCATCTTCTATTTCTCAGTAGTAGATGAGCTTCCCGTGCAAGCTACAGAGATTGCACAGAGCACTCTCAGAGACCCAGTCCTATGCAAAGTACTGGAGCTGACTCGGTCTGGATGGCCAAGTCAAAACAAGGACGAGAGACTGAAACCATACTTTTTCAGGAAAAATGAACTGTCGGTGGAACAAGGCTGCATATTGTGGGGAATTCGAGTTATCATTCCACCAGCACACCGAGAGCGACTACTGCATGATCTTCACCTAGGACACCCGGGAGGGTGCAGGATGAAGGCCTTGGCCAGGAGCTATTTGTGGTGGCCGCAGTTGGACAGTGACATAGAACATACAGTACAACAATGTGACGCCTGTCAGAGTGTGAGGAAACTACCTGCAACCGCACCTCTACACGTCTGGAAATGGCCGACTAGAGTTTGGCAGAGAATACATATTGACTTTGCAGAGAAAGACCAACACCACTTTTTAGTACTAGTGGACAGTCATTCAAAATGGCTGGAGGTCATCGCCATGGCAACAACCACAGCAGCCAAAATGATTGAGGTGTTGCGGAACATTTTTTCTTCCTACAGGCTTCCTGAGGAGATTGTTTCTGACAACGGACCTCAATTCACTTCGCAGGAGTACAAGACATTCCTGCTGAGCAACGGAATAAAACAAACTTTGGTACCAGCTTACCATCCCGCTTCCAATGGAGCGGCAGAGCGAGCAGTTCAGACAGTGAAAGCATCACTGCTGAAACAAGTACTCGAGGAGAAGAAACAAAAGGTCACAATAACTATGCAGCACAGGCTAGCTAACTTCCTGATAGCATACAGGAGTACACCGCACACTGTTACAGGATGTGCACCAGCGGAACTGTTTTTAAAACGTAAAATCAGGACCAGGTTCAGCTTACTGAAACCAGATCTCGCTCGAGTGGTGGAAGCAAAACAAGAGAAGCAGAAACACTATCATGATAGAACCACCTCCAAGCTGAGACATCTGTCTGAGGGTGACTCAGTTCTGATCCGGAATTTCCGTGGAGGGAAGGAGAGGTGGACAAAAGGAACAGTGGAAAAGAGACTCGGACCAGTCACCTACCTGGTGTGGAATGGTGTGAGCCGACGCTCGATCCACATTGATCATCTGCTGTACAACCAACCGTCCAGACCAGAGACATTGGAGCTTCCGGATGAGCAGCTGGACATCACAAACAAGTACCCTGTGGTGGTTCACGCAGATGTGGGGGGGAAAGGCACACCTGGAGCAGTAGGTGGTAGCCCGTACTCACCTGAAGAGACACGTGTAACATCTTCGCCAGGCTCAGTGGCCTGTGACAAGACAGTTACACCTGACAACCGAGCAGTCAGTTCCCCAGAGGTGTGTGGGCGCAGGTACCCAGTGAGAGATAGAGCACCTCCGAAGCGACTGAATTTGTGATCGGTCAGTTGTGAGGAACGTCGTTCCTAAAATAAAAGAGTTCCTGTTCATACAAAAATGTGAAAAGAGTTCCTGAGATTGAAATGTCAAAGACTGGAATATTGAGTCTAATGGTTGTGTTAGCAGTAATAATTTAGTTACAAGTTGAGAAGTAAAATTATAAAAGTTAATGAGGCAAAGATAATTGTTGGAGTTGAGTGCTAAGTCTAAATAGGAACTTCATAGTTAAAGGGGGAGGAGTGTAATATATTGATAATGATAGTTGCCTCGGGTTATGGAAGAGTGTTTAACCACGCCCCTGGAGCCGTGGGGTAGCACAGCGTAACCCGGAAGTAGTAGTGTTGTGTGTCCGGTTTGTGTGTGTGTGTGTGAGTTGGAGAGTAGGCAATAAAGAGCTACACGTGTTTTACCCTGGGCTCCGCCGTCTATTACTGTTATGGATATATTAACAGTTATATAACCTGCAAAGTTATTACAATTCCTGTATTAACTAAATTTATATTTTAGGAAACATTAAAACAACAAACCTTGGTTTCCTCCTCCAATTGCCTCTTTAGTTCTTCAATTTGTTGGGTGAAGGCAAGTTTGCCCCTAGACATTTGAGAAAGGACTGCTTCTTTCTCCTCCAGAAGGCGAGAAAACTCACCTGCTCAAGAATCAGAAAATATATTTTAAAAAACTTTGTGGAAAAAACAGTTTCTATTCACTTCCAATAGACCAGGTGTAGGTTTTTATTCCACAAAGGGGCTCAGTGGGTCCAGGTCTTTGTTCCAGCCGATGCAGAACAGACAGTTTAACCAATGAGCTTTCTGCTGAAACAAGCATTGCCTGACTGCAATCAACTGAATCTACTTGTAAAATACTGTATTGGTGAAAAAGTGTCTTATTGTTCGGTTGGACTAAAAACCTGCACTCCTTTGTGGATTAATTGCCAAGTCCTGCAAGAGAAAATAGTCAGTACATTACCATTTTCATTTTGGAGTTTTGCTCTTTGTGTGTTTAATTCAGTGATTAAACGAGACTCATCATCATGTTTCGCCTTGTATTCATTTAGTTGATCCTCCATTGAGTGACATAGTTTCTCATATTGAATCTGTTTTTAGTATTGAAATACAAAACTCAGCATTTTATTTTCCGAAAAGCGATTGAATATAAGACAAGATTACCTTTGTTTTTACTGCAGCCTCAATGTTGCCTGACATATCATCAACTTCCATCTTGTACTCGCTCTTCTCTTTCTCCAGCTTTTGTTTGACCCGTTGAAGGTTGTCAATGTGCTCCCCTAGCTCAGCCACACTGTCGGCGTGTTTCTTCCTCAAGGCGGCAGCAATTGCTTCATGATGGAATGTCGACTCCTCAAGGTCCCGTCTCAATTTTTGAAACTCCATTTCTCTCTTTTTATTCATCTCTATCTGAGCTGTGGTGGCCCCTCCAGCCTCCTCCAACCTCTCGCTGATCTCCTCAAGCTCTCTTGCAAGTTCACATCGCTGTTTCTCCACCTTGGCTCGGGCAACGTGCTCTGCTTCAATCTCCTCTTCCAACTCTGCAATACGTGCCTAGGGTAGAAAACAGTTCCATCATTCATTTATTTTCCATACCGCTTATACTCACAAAAGAGTTGCAGGGGGTGCTGGACCCTATCCCGCCTAAGTGTAGGCAACAGGTGTGGGACTCCCTGAGTTAGTGGCTAGTCAATTACTGGGCACAAGGAGACAGACGACCATTCGTGCTCACACTCATATCTAGGGACAATTTAGAGTGTTCAACCATCCTACCAAGCATGATTTGGAATGTGGCAGGGAAACCGAAGTACCCGGAGAAAACCCACACAAACCCGGGGAGAATATGCAAACTCCCCCGCAGGAAGATTCGGACCTGGGATCAAACCTTCTATTGCAGAACTGTGGGGTCGACGCGCTAGCCACTCGTCCACTGGGCCCCCCTTAGAGAACAGTTAATATATGGCCAATGTTTGAACTATGGAATTCTGGAACTGGATGAAATTAACAATTGTACCACTTGGTGGTCCATCTTAACTGTGTCCCGTTTGGAAATTACCTGCAGCTCCTTGATCTTCTTCTGAGACTGCACAGCTATACTCTGCTCATCTAGAATTTTGGATGCATGCTGATTTAATTCAAATTCTTTCCTGAAAGTTAAAAAAAGAAATAAATAGTCCATTTGGTCCCCGGTCGTTTGGTCCCCGGACGTTTGGTCGACCGGACGTTTGGTCGACCGGACGTTTGGTCGACCGGACATTTAGTACGTTTGATATAACGGACATTTGGTTACCGGGTTCGCTCGCTGTCAAATTATGACAGAGTTTACTGTTGATATTTTGATATTCTACCAAACGTCTGTTCTACCAAACGTCTGTTCTACCAAACGTCCGTTCTACCAAACGTCAGGTTGACCAAACGTCAGGTTGACCAAACGTCAGGTTGACCAAACGTCCGGTCAACCAAACATCCGGGGACCAAACGTCCGGGGACCAAAAGTATTTCGACGAAACGTCCGAGTACCGTACATTCATAATGTAATTGTCAAACTGTTAAAATACATATGCATACTTCTTAAGATTCTCCTCCAAGATTTGTTTTTCACTCTCCAAATCCATAATGGCTTCTTGGGCGAGTTTAAAATCTCCTTCAATCTTCCTTTTGCCCCTTTCGACATCCATGCGGTGCTTTTTCTCTTGTTCTAGAGAGCCCTCCAGCTATTTTACCAACAGAAAGATACATCCGCGTTAATATTATAGACCATTTTTGACTTAATGTATATCCTGTAAAATATAGACAGACGTCATCAACTTGTTGCTCTAGCTTGATTTTAGCTTTGCTGAGAGAGTTGACTTTGTCTTCTTCGGCTTGTAGGTCCTCCAGGGTCTGCTGATGTGCATGCTGCAAGGCTGACTTTTCTTTGGATAACTTGGCAATGGTATCATCCAGGGAAGTCATCTCTTCTGTCAAATTTTTTACCTGAGAAATAACAAATAGATTCAGGAAAAAATCCACTTTTACACCAAAGTTACATTGTCTTGTTGATGCAAACCTTGTTTTCAGTTGCATGCTTTTCCTTCTCAACTTTTGCCAGGGTGAGCTCTAGGTCATCAATATCCCTTTTCAGCTCACAACATTCGTCTTCTAGCTTCCTCTTCTTAGCAGTAAGTTCAGCATTTACCTCCTCCTCATCTTCCAGGCGTTCACTCAGTTCTTTGGCTTTTGCCTCTAACATAATCTTGTTCTTGATTAGTCCGTCACATCTTTCTTCTGCATCTGCCAGGGTCTCACCTTCCTAAATTATGAAAGACAACACAACAATATAAAAGGCAGTGGCGGTCCGTACATTTTCTCGTAGCGCCTTCAACGGGCAAAATCCACTTCCTAGCAGCAAAAGACAGCGATGAACGTCGATACGTCCATATAAGTCCATACGCGAAACAGCAAAAATTGCACTAAAATGGGGTAAAATCCACTTCCTAGCAGCATTTATTGATTAAATACAAACACTGGAGCTTTTCAGATATCAGAACTTGGCCCACAATTGAAATATTATTTAGCAATATAGCCATATTTTACTCACCAAAAATCCTTTTTAACTGTACACAATATCCATCCTCCTTTCTTTCTTCCTTCTTTTATATCGCCATCGAAGCTAATGCTGAAAGTCGAGCCTGTCCTGTCGTATTTCTGGCATAGTCTGTCTTGAAAATGGCTTTAAATCAACACAACAATATATTTGCGTGTGCAGTTCGCTCCAAATAGAGTCTGGTAGCTATGGCTAATCACTAGCCAATCATAGTTGGTGAAAGCCATGACATATCCCTAAGCCTGCGACAAGGCAATGACGTATCCCTACGCCTGCGACAATGCATTGTGGTGTTGCCAACTCAAATTCTGATTGGTTAAAGTAACAGTCTTATCGACGCTTGTTTAATGCAGCAGTGCGCGCAGAACTGATTGTGAAGGCCTTGAGGCAGATTTCTGACCCTGGCAACAAATAATGGCTGAAATGTGATTGGTTAAATGCTTCAATATGAAAACACATCTGGAAGCAGTGCAACCAGAGGGAAAAGCAATGAAAGGAAGCTAACAGACAATTTGGAATTATTTAATAAGTATTGATGGCCAAAATATAATATATGATTCAGAAATTTCTTAGGCCAGCAGAGAAGGCCTTGAAGGCCCTGACGGCCCGCCACTGATAAAAGGTAATTATTACCTAGCTGACTCTATCTGCCTGTTTGGTGTTTGACCATCATCACTCTATAAACCAACTGCTGGGCTGATCATGAGAAATAGCAGGCATATATTTTTTACTTATACACCAAATGAATTGAAAGTACAAGTTGTTTACATAATTTCTACACTTACTGTTTGAATCTGCAGACACAAATCATTCTTCTCCTGAACCAAGGAAACCATTTTGGCTTCCAGCTCCTTTCTCTTTGCCTCAGATTTAGCTAAATCTTCTTTACATTTGGCAAATTCTTCCTTCATCATGGCCATTTCTTTCTCTGTTTCAGCACTTCTCAAAATTGGTTTGATCTTGAAGTAAAGTTTCATCCATGGCCAGTGTTTGACATTCATGAAGGAGCGTATGTTGTACTGGATGGTATAAACAGATTCTCTACAAGGGGGTTGAATTCAAGCAATAAAGACAACATTATTATAATTACCAAATTTGACCTATCAGTCTTCTTACCTCCTCTCTGACATTTGCTGGATTTCCTTTCTTCTGAGGAAGCCCCGACACAGGGCTTGAGTAATGGTGATGAGAGAGGCCAGACGCTCATCCCTCATTTCTTCAAGAAGCCCCAATAGACCTGCTTTGAAGAACACCTACAGAAAAACAGAAGGAATGGAATGGGTTGCCCTTTGAGAATGACCAAATTGGAAGGATTACAAAAGTGTCTGCTCTCCTTACCTTTGTATGCCCAAATCTATACTGTGTATGATCCACATCTATAGATCCTAAGAGCTTCTCAGCAGCTTTCTTGTTGTCAATGAATTGTCCTTCTGGGATAACACTGGCATTCAACACTTTGTATCTGCAGAAAATAAAATAGAAAGGAATGGAAATTTCACAAAATGACTGAGAAAAAGCAATTCAAACATCAATTAAGTTTTTTTTCTGATTATTTTTTATTTCATGATCATCTTGGCGGTCCAGTAGACAATGGTTCACGCATCGGCCTCACAGATCTGGGATTGAGGGTTCAAGCCCAGGGCCAGACCTTCCTGTGTGGAGTTTGCATGCGTGGATGTTTTTCGGGTACTCCGGTTTCCTCCCGCATGCCAAAAACATTTATGGTAAGCTGGTTGAACACTCCAAATTCCCAGTTAAAATGAATCTGAACATCTATTGTTTTCCATGGCAGGCAATGAATTAACACCATAATTTTCAATGATCAAACAATTCAATATTATCACTCCATTATTAAAAAAAAATCATTTAATTGTATTTATTTTTTTACCTTTGCTTGAAATCCCCATACAAAATCCGACTGGGAAAGCCTTTTCTGCAGATCCTTATTCCTTCCAGCACACCATTACATCGTAGCTGATGTATCACCAGATGGTGTTCCATAATTCCTAATTGAGAACAACTGTCATAAAATATTCATATTTTCTATACACGTACATATACTTCCACAAAATGATAGGACAAATTTCCATTTAACATCCCAAATCGATGGTAAGGGAGATCGAGGATTTGAAGTTTAAATTCAAACCAAAATATGCCCCAATAATGTATTTTCTCTTTTGACTGAGCGGTTTATCTACCTTTCAATTTTAAAAATCTCTTTATTCATCATAATATTTCACATTCAAAAAACACAAAATGTGTAACTTGATTGAATCTTTTTAGAGTCTTTGACTTGTTGAGCCAACTTTCTACTCTATTAAAAAAAACATTACATCAAATGATGTGACAGAAATACCTGGAGTTTTAGTTTCATTTGGAATGAGACATCTAACAAAATGTGGATGGGTACTCTTGAGATTTGTCATGAGCTTCCCAAGGTTTTCCTGTTGGACGTAATCATTGTCATTGTACTATTGCCACCATCCCAACTATAAATGTATAGTGTATCAAAACGATATTACCCTGAAGAGGGCTGAAACTGTCTGGAAAGATGAACCCTTCTTTTTGGCAGACTTCTTTGTTCCAGCTGAGTTTTCTGTAAATAAAGGTCTGATCAGAACACCATAACCTAGTAAATAAAATATTTAAAACAAATTATGCATGGTCTTACCATCTGTTGAAGAATAACTGCTGTACAGAAATGCCAAGAGTTTTAGGCTTGCTTTCTGGAAGAGCTGGACTACAGTTTCATTGAGCGGATCTTTGTTCTTGTCTAACCAACCCGTAATGCTATAATCCACAGTGCCAGCATAATGCACCAGAGAGAAGTGAGCCTCAGCTTTGCCTTTGACAGGCTTTGGCTTCTGAAAGTTGTTTGATTTTCCAAGATGTTGATCATACAGCTTGTTTTTAAAGGTGCTATCTGAGGCCTTAGGGAACATGCATTCCTCTTCAAGGATAGAAAGGATCCCCATTGGCTGGGATGGACAAAGAATAAGAATACATACTTTATTTCTACTTTCTGTATAAAGAGGTGATTATTTGTAGTCAACCTTTTCAATGAGCTCGATACAAGCAGCCAGATCCATCCCAAAGTCAATGAACTCCCACTCGATGCCCTCTTTCTTATACTCCTCTTGTTCCAACACAAACATGTGATGGTTGAAAAACTGTTGCAGTTTTTCATTAGTGAAATTAATACAGAGCTGCTCCAGACTGTTATACTGAAAGAAAGAAAAAACTTTCATATACAGGGTTCCATTATGACGACAGTAAATTTGAATGAAAACGTACGTCAAAAATCTCAAAGCCAGCAATGTCCAAGACTCCAATAAAGAATTGACGGGGCTGTTTGGTGTCCAGCATCTGATTGATGCGAAGGACCATCCACAGAAACATCTTCTCGTAGACTGATTTGGCTAATGCACCGATGGAATTGTAGACCTGCACAATCATATATAGTACAATATTATTTGAACAAAAAATAAATAGGACATAGTTATCATGGTATGCTACTGTGTAATGTCAATAGTAATTATGAGGATACCAACGTATGAGCTGTTGTATATGTTCAGGAGGGGTACAGAGTACATTCCCAAATGTTTGCATTGTTAGGTTTTAAGATAAGAAACTATAGCTTTCTATTTTGCTAATTAAAAATTACACAATGATCAATATTTTATTGGTGACATGCCACGAACATACAACACTAAAAATGTTATTAATGTATTTACGGTAGCACAACGTTCAGCAAAAATTCCAAATATAGATTCCCTCAAAAATATAAAAAATATATACTATATATATATATATATATATATATATATATATATATATATATATATATATATATATATATATAGTATATATATCATATAATATTACTAATGATATATATAAAACAAACAATCACCAACTAATCGATGAAGGAAGATTTTGACCTTTCTACTATGTTTAATAGTTTTCTAGACTTCCCAGAATATTACGAAAAATTATATGAAATACAGAGGCAATCTCTCCATTTATTATCACTACAAAATTATTTTTAAGGTAATTTTTTTTAGTTGTTATCAAAGAGGACTCAAACTTGTCTCTTTGGGGCCAATTATATCCCACGTGCATTCCGCTCATCACTGATTGCAACTAATATTTCCATTAGCCATTCATTCACTTTCAACACTGCTTTCCCTGTTGCTATCATGGGATGCTGGATCTTATCCCATCTGAATTTGGGTTTAAGGCAGATTACACCCTAAACCAAGGGTGTCATACTCGGGTTGGTTCGCGGGCCGACTTGATTTCACGTGGGCCGGACCATTTCAGATATAATATTTAGATTTTTTTTAATAAATGGATTAAAAGAACTGGATTAAAAGCCCTGAATATTCAGTTTTTATAGATCTAAAACAATGTTTATTTTAGCTTTTTTTTAAATATATTTTTCGATTTTACAAAATGATTTTCGAACTAAAAACACAGAAAAAAATGATTAAAAAAATACAATTATTGATTTAAAAGGGGGAAAATCAGGAAATTTAATATACATCTATACTCTTCATTTTAATTTGATCCTAAAACAGAAAGTCGGCACTCACTATTTACTTTCCCGGGCCACACAAAATGATGTGGCGGGCCAGATTTGGCCCCCGGGCCGCCACTTTGACACATGTGCCCTAAACAGTTTGCCAATCAGTTGAAGAGCACACACTGAGACAGACAATCATTGGTATTTACAATCATTCCGCCACTGAGTGGTAACGGATCTCACGCCGCCTGCACTGAAAGCGAATGTACCACACGTTGCCAATATTTCATCTTGTTTGCTACAGTATCACATTGTATTGTTATGGTAATGTTAATATATATACCTGTTGCACAGTCTGCCCTTTAGTTACATACTCATTTCCCACTTTCACCCTGGGGTAACACAGTGCTTTCAATAGGTCTGCAGAGTTCAAACCCATCAGGTAAGCTGCTTTGTCAGCCACTATTGACAATTAAACACAAAAATGAGAGATCATTTATAGTGTACAAATTCATTGAATTGAGGTGATACGAATTACCTTCTGTCCCATCTGGTTCTGCCTGCTCTTCTCTCTGCTTCTGCTTAAACTTCATGTTCCCGTAATGCATCGCAGCACCTGTTAGTTTGTAAATGCCGATCCGTTCATCTCCACTGAAGCCAAGAGTGTCAATGGCACTCTAAAAAACAATGTGGAAAAGTGTTTTAGTGTGCATGTCAATTCATTCAGCCATTCATTCATTTTCTGAACCGTTTTTTCCTCACAAGGGTCGCATGGGGTGCTGGAGCCTATCCCAGCTATCTACGGGGACCAGACGGGGGACACCCTAAAACGATGGCCAGCCAATCGCAGGACACAATGAGACGGACAACCATTCACACTCACACTCATACATAGAGGGAATTTAGAGTGTTCAACCAGCATACCATGTATATGTTTTTGAGAAGTCGGAGGAAACTGGAGTGCCCAGAGAAAACCCAAGCAACCCCGGGAGAACATGCAAACTCCACACAGTGAGGACCAATGTTCCCTCTAAGCTGCGCGCATGCACAATTGCACACTACTCTCATCTTCTCTGCGCACAGCAAATCATATGGAGCGCACAAAATAAAATCCCATTTTTTTTATTTTTTTTTATTTATTTGTTTATTTATTTATTTATTTTAGCTGTGAGGCCGACGCGCGAACGACTCATCCTTTGGGCCGCCCATTCATAGATATTAATCATTACATTTTATTATTACTAAATCATTTATGTGTAGTAGACATGCACCTGCTTATGGCAAGTGTGATACTGGTGTGTGCCCATAGCGAGCAATGATGATGTTGCTCACACCGGTACTCAGTGTGCTCAGGGAGGTTGTCTTTCTGCCCAGACAAACAAAAAATTAGAGGGAACATTGGTGAGGACCGACCTTGGTTTGAAACCTGGACCCCAGAACTGTGAAGCCGAGGCACTAACCACTCAGTCGCTGTGCATGTCAATTACCATCTGATATTTTGTTTGAAATGTTGACTTACATCCGTAGCCATCAGCTCCTCACTATCATCAATGCTTGCTACACTGATTTCCCCCTGGCTGAGAAACGGGAAGTCGTACGGGTTGGTTGTAATAAGCAGAGCCTCTAGAAGGAGATTCCAGGATATATTTGCATAAGACTAGTATTAGCATTTTTCAACAGTAACCCCATGTTTATAACCAGTAAATTGTTACCTATGAGCTCAGGCTTTTTGTTGGACATGATCTGGTAAAAAATATGGTAGCTCCTCTCTGCTGACAGCTGGAACGTAACTCTGGATTTTTCCAACAAATCTAACAAATATGAGGGAATCATTCATAAGCAACAGGCTGAAACATGCAAATATCTTTCATTTCACTTACACGTTTCGATATCCGCGGAGGCCAACTTCCCTGTTGTACCAAAATGAATTCTTATGAATTTGCCCTGTAAGTTGAAAAATATATGGTGTAAATTAAAAAAAGGTATACATGTTTTTACTAACCCAAATAAACAAGAGCTGAATTTTAAAAAAATCTGCTTTATAAGCATAATATTATTCCTTAAAATTGAGTGAAATTGACCTGCACCATACTACTCATACCATTCATTTATTTTGCATACCACTTATCCTCACAAGGATCGCAGGGAGGGCTGGAGACTATCCTAGCCAACTACGGGCAGGAGAAACACCAAATTGGTACTAGCCAACTCCAGGGCACACTCCTAACATCAATTTTTAGTATATTTCCTTAATAATGTTGATAGAATGAGATGAATCATAGTTGTTCTACTGCAGTTAAAAAAAATATTCCACTGAATTTTATTTTACTTGACCAAATTAGGCTCAGGTTATGGTATTTTTCACATAAAGCGCAGTAAATAACCAAATAAATAATAAAAATTACACCACAAGCTGGTCACTAGCCAATCGCAGGGTAAAAATAGACAAACGACTATTTAGATGTACATTCACACCTATGTGCAATTTAAAAATAAATAAGTTCTAAATTAACCTAACATGAGTAGATCACCTCGAGAAAATCAACTAAACCCCTCACACAGACTTGGTAGAGTTATAAAATCAAGAACATATTGAATGCCATGTCGAAATTCTAATCAGTACTTCACTGTGATGCTCACAAAAACATACTATAAACTATCCTGTAGTGTTATGCTAAAGAAGTAGGAAAGGAAAAGACATTTTTTGTCATCCCGCTGCTAGTGAAGAAATTTTAACGGAGGGTTGCCTTCTAGTGTTCTAAATAGTGTCAAAGTTTTAATAATATTGAATTATTGAGGGAGTATTATGGCTTTACTCACAAAACGTGAAGAGTTATCATTTCTGAGAGTCTTGGCATTTCCAAAAGCCTCAAGCAGAGGGTTAGCAGAGATTATCTGGTCTTCCAGGTTTCCCTTCAACATCAAGAACAAACAAAATACATGCTCAAAACCATCATTTATCAGGGGAAAAAAATAATGTTTGTTCAGCAATTAATATGGAATTATTCAAGAGAGAGGGCCATTTTAAACCATTAACTTTTGATTCACCGCACCGCTTATCCTCACAACGGTCACGGAGGATGCTGGAGCCTATCCTAGCCAACTATTGGCAGCAGGCAGGGGACTCTCACACCTAGGGGCAATTTAAAGTGTTCAACTAGCCTGCCATGCATGTTTTGGATGTCACCCAGAGGAAGGTCAGAACCCACTGAGGATGGAACCCTCGACCTCAGAACTGTGAGGCAGATGTGCTAACCACTCTCTATCGTGCTGCATTATTTAAAACCATCGGACAATAAATTGTGAAACTATCATACCCACACAGAGTCTGACTAAAAGAATCAATCTGTGTTTAAATTGAGATATACCAAGATTTACAGAGAATTTTGCCTGAAAACAGCTAAATTAAAGGTTATTTAACTCAGAAAATCATTTAACTCTACCTGTAACTTGCCCATGGAGCTGGAGTCTTTCTTTTTATCACCAGAGGCTGCAATTGTTGCAAAGTACTGAATGACGCGCTTTGTGTTGACAGTCTTCCCCGCACCAGATTCTCCACTGCATTATAGAAAAACAAAAAACAAATAATATCATTATTGTGTAGTTTTAGTTCCTCAAAGAAATTTCCTTTTAATAAACAGGCAACTCACGTGATAAGGATGGACTGGTTTTCTCTATCTGAAATAAATAGCAGCACAAGTTCATTTTAAATTACAGTTCCTGGAAGAACTTGAAAAACATTGACTAGTATTAATGTAGACTGTTTACCAGTGAGCATGAACTGATAAGCATTGTCAGAGATGGAGAAGATATGTGGTGGTGCCTCTTGGCGCTTTTTGCCTCTGTAGGCCACCACAACCTCTTGGTTATATACTGGGAGCCATTTGTAAGGATTCACAGTAACACAGAATAGTCCTGAATATGTCTGAAAGCACATCACATACCCAATATTTTTGTATGCTACGGTGATAAAAAATAAATAAAAAATGAGTATAATCGTTTAATAAATGCCTTACATAAAGTGGTAGAATTAGAAGTCGAGACAACTTATCTATTCAAGTGTATCTGAGCTTTAAAATATTTTTGTATTTATTCTAAATGACTTAGATATTCAAGTTACTGCATTCATGTGGAAGAATCCATTAACCATGAAGCCGAGAACGTTTTTAAATATTTAAGATTCAATTTTATTTTATTTGATTACAATCAAGTAGTTCACACATATTTGTTTTAATTTAATATACATATTAAGTGATTCTACTGTTCTTTAGGCATCCCTTAAAGGGACTCGCAGCACATGCATTTTTTTAGCCCAGTTGTCTTCAAGTGTTATGTTATGTTGGTTTGAAGGATCAATTATTGGGGTTAGAAATGTATTTTCAGTTTAATAGTTTCAACTATTATACAGAACAATCTAGATCTGTTCTTCTAATTGGGATTTTAAAAATGCCTATGGTCCCTGTATATTTAGGTTGTTTCCTTTTCATTACCTTAATTTCCAACTTTAGATTTGCAACAAAAAATCCCAGAACTACAGTTAATGACGTTATTATTTAACATATACTGCTTAAATTTCAAAACATTAAAACAAACTATGCTATATTTGTTTTAAAGGATAAACGCATGATAAGGGACTATTGCCCCTACCCCTCAAGAGAAAATGTTGGTATGACAAGCAGATAGTGTCTCTTACTGTAAGGTTTCAAAGTTAATTTTGAAGCAATTTAAGGAGTTCTGTAAGTAGTTAGAGCTACTCGTTCTATAGTAAAAAATTAAATACCCAGTAGACCAAAATTTAGCATTTTTTACATTGGAAAAATTGGATGCAATGCTCACATAAATCATCCATGCTGCATAACGCTCTTTGAGGTTGTACAGCACAGCAGCCTCATTGAGGTGGGTCATCATGGCCATGTCCTCAATTTTATCAAACTTGGGTGGATTCATGGGGAACACATCATCATCTGTCACTGTAACAACCTGTAAGGTTAAGAACAGTTAACACACTCAATTTGAACCTCACACTTCATCTTGCGATTTTACCTTCCCAACATCAGTTTTCACTGTCACTTGTCCCTTTTCTTTGCTCTGTATCGTGCCTTTAACAAAGAGCTCCTTTGGATCCACCACATACACAGCGGTTTTGGCATCAAAGACACGATTTTGGGCCTCAATCCGTTCACGTTCAGGCCGCCTCAGGTAGGGTGCAGCCTCCCCAAAAACAGCCATATCAGCATCCATTTTCACTTTGGCAGCTTACTCTAAGAATGGCATGGCAAAATTGTTATTCTGCCAAAAATAACTAGTTGAACTACTAGAAACACTGTCATGAAGTGTAACGAGATATAAGACACAACAACCAACAACAATTACCAGTCATACATACCCACCAGCAGAAGTCTCAGCTGTAAAATATAAACGACATCGGTGTTAAAGCCTTTTATAACAACTCCAACACCTATATTTAGGGCAAAGCTATGTGGCGGGTAGATGAGCGATTACTTTGGCATGTGATTTAATGGGGGTATCACTGAGCTTTTGTTATAAACCCAAGGCACGGAGTAGCTGGGATTAAGGATGAAAAAAATGAATGTCAAAGGATGGTGACCTGTACAAGTGATACAAAGCTTGAAACAATTAAGGCTCCATTGAAGATGATTTAGCCTTGGCAACAAACATAACACACACAAAAGCTGCAGTTGTCCTCTTTCAATCATGCGGTATATTGTGTGTGAATTTCAGAAAGCAATGTCAAAAGAGCTTTAGCGTAATGCTTCGCCATAGACCCAGACAGTCTTGTTTGGGGGTGACTGGCCTGACAGGGTTCAGCGTCAAATTATGTGTCACTAAAACATCATAACTCAGAGGCACTGTTGGAACGGTACACGGTCGATTGGTCGCCGGTCTTTTGGTCGCCGATCTTTTGGTCGCCGGTCTTTTGGTCGCCCAGAAGGTTATTGATAATTACCATTTGAATCGTTGCTCAAATTTCCTAAATACAAACTGCAAATTACTATTTAGTCATACTTAATGCCCTAGTAATTATTAGGCTAAAGAAAAGCTCCAAATTTCACGGACTTTTATTGTTTTTTGTTGGAGAACTTGTTAAGACCCTGACTGACGTAGCTTCTTAAAGGGACAACGCATGTACATACAAACTCTTATACACTCACACATCGGCTCAGTGAAACTGCTCATGGCCATTGTTGGCTTTTATTGATGCGTAGACCGTGTTGTTTTACCTTGTTTTGTTGCCGGTATTTTGGTCGTCGGTCTTTTGGTCGCCGGTCTTTTGGTCGCCCGTTATCGCGGTCGGAGCGACCAAAAGACCGCGACCAAAAGACCGTGACCAAAAGACCGGCGACCAAAAGACCGGCGACCAAAAGACAGCGACCAAAAGACCGGCGACCAATCGACCGCACACGGTTGTAACAGTTGGAATGAAAGCCCGCACCCACTGCAGCCCTTTCTGGAATAATTTGCCCACCCGCGCTCTGCAGTGACCACTTTACATTGTACCAAAGTGTCGTTTCTTCATTATCATCCCATGAAAAAAATATAATTTAATATAATTTTTTAAAAATGCAGAAAAAAGAGGGGTGTCGTGATTTGACTGATAATCAGTACATTGATACAGTTGTCACTGATTATGGAATGGACATCAACTCAACTTCAGATCAGGTCATTTGAGTTCAGTTCCCACTCATTGATGGTCTAAATGTATAAGTATGAATGTGTAAGGATATGTGGTGTTCAAAATGAATGAATTATTTTACTGCTATAACATTTTTTTCTTTCATTTCTTTGATTGCATTGCATACACCTACATCAGATCTCATTTAGGCTATTTATACAACCTGGAATGGTTGCTATCAGATATTAATATGATATACTTGTTTTACCATCAGAAATTTTGAAATAGACTCCAATGCAAAAAAAACTTACCACATTTAAACATTATGCTGTAATCTTTTTGAGTTTATTGCCTTCGGTCAGTATGTCACTTTATGCAAACATGAAAACATTTGTATATAATTAACTGCATTATGGGCTTTCACCAGTATAGACAGAGTATTAATATAGTCTTTGAAGTGATGTATTTAAACTGTCACTCAATTTAAAATCCCCTGTCAGGGTCATGTAGGAGAAAATTAGATGATTGTAAACTGACAACAAAGGTGTTAAATCATGAACAAGCAGGCTATGAACCTTCAGCTTACATTGTTTCCATCTTAAGTATGGGGCCACATAGAGAGTTCATCCAGTTACATATTCTTGGGAGACTGTCATCAAGTGGACAGCGCTCCCCAGTGTAACAGCAAGTGGATTATATCCTTTCTGTTATTTGGGCCTTGTTTTAACAGCCGTGTGTGCTTCCATTCATTCAAATGGTTTTTGAACAGCACCCCCTCGTGTGTCTAAGAAAGCCAGGCCGATTCCTGTGAAATGAAACAACAGTTTATTGTAATCAGTAATGTAACAGATGGTCAAATCTCCTGGCTTATGAGTAAATGTCAAGTCAAGTTCAAGTTGTCTAAATAAGGGGTGCTAAGCATAGGTCACAGTCTATTATCTGTCTGAGATTGCATTTTGATACAATAATAGGTTCTTCTTATATTCAATATAGTAATTGCTTCATGCAAAAAATGCAACAAATCCCTATTTTCCCAAAAGTAAAAATGAAGATGAATGTGTATATATATATATATATATATATATATATATATATATATATATATATATATATATATATATATATATATATATATATATATATATATATATATATATATATATATATGTATATATATATATATATATATATATATATATATATATATATATATATATATATATATATACAGTTGTGGTCAAAGGTTTACATACACTGGTGAAGAACATGGCTTTCTTGAGTTTCCAGTTATTTCTACAACTCTGATTTTTCTCTGATAGAGTGATTGGAACGGATACTTCTTTGTCACAAAAAAACATTCATGAAGTTTGGTTCTTTTATTACTTCATTATGGGTTAACAGGGATAATGAAGAAGGAGGATTACCTTCAAATTCTTCAAGATAACCTAAAGTCTTGGGCGCAGTTGGGTGTGCCAACAGGACAATGACCCCAAAAACACATCAAAAGTGGCCATTGAATGGCTAAATCAGGCTAGAATTAAGGTTTTCAAATGGCCTTCCCAAAGTCCTGACTCAAACCCCATTGAGAATTTGTGGACAATTCTGAAGAAACAAGTCCATGTCAGAAAGCCATCAAATTTAACTGAACTGCACCAATTCTGTCAAGAGGAGTGGTCAAAGATTCAACCGGAAGGTTGCCAGAAGCTTGTGGATGGCTACCAAAAGCGCCTAATTGAAGTGAAAATGGCCAAGGGACATGTTACCAAATATTAGCACTGCTGTATGTATATTTTTGACCCAGCAGATTTGATAACTTTTTTCTGCTCACCCATAATGAAGTCATAAAAGAACCAAACTTCATGAATGTTTTTGTGACAAAGAAGTATCTGTTCCAATCACTGTTGTAGAAATAACTGGAAATTCAAGGGAGCCATGACATTATGTTCTTCACAAGTGTATGTAAACTTTTGACCACAACTGTATATATATATATATATATATATATATATATATATATATATATATATATATATATATATATATACTAAGTAATTTATACGCAAGTTCAATTCATATATATTTATATATATATATATATATAAATTTATATATATATATATATAAATATATATAAACTGAACTTGCGTATAAATGTCAAATTACTTAGTAAAAATCCAAATTATACTAAGTAAAAACATGTTTAAAAAATAACCTTCCCAGCATACAATTAAAACTATTAAACATTTGCAATCAAGTAATACTAAGAGAAATATTCAATATTCTTTTTTTCTTCTGAAAATGCAGAGCACAAAACAGCCATTAGAAAAACTAGACATCAAGTTTAACATGTATATTTGTTTGACTGAAGGAATTACTATATTGAATATAAGAACCTATTAGGAGATGGACAACCATGCACACTCACACCCATACCCATACCTAGGGGCAATTTAGAGTGTCCAATCAGCCTACAATGCATGTTTTTGGAATGTGGGAGGAAAACGGAGGACCCGGAGGAAACCCACGCAGGCCCGGTGAGAACATGCAAACTCCACACAGGTGGACCGAACTGGAATTAAACCCAAAATTCAACAGAGCAAATAGAGTGCATGTTGAATTATTAACTACCGCCTCTGAGTGTACTATTTCACTGACTTTTAATGCAAAATGACTTTTTCCCCTTATGTCGCCACAAGTTAAATTATTATTTTGAAGGTACAAACCAGAAACAGACACACATACATTTATACGTACAGCGGAAGCCCATAGGACAGTACTTTAGTATACGGAAGTGACGTAGAGGTGAATATTGTTCTCTTGTGACAGGATAATTTTATGAAGGAAGTTATTATACAACCCGTATCAAGTACATATTTACACTGCATAGTAGACAAAAAATATAAATAAATAAAGCGGCGATGGAGGACAGTGGTAACCGAGAACCACTTTTTACATTCGGAGTTATAGCTGATATTCAGTACGCTGACATGGACGATGGGTTCAATTTTTTACGGACAAAAAGGAGATACTACCGAAACAGTCTTGGGCTGCTTAGACAGGCCCAGGAGAGCTGGTCTCACTCAGCCACCTGTCCAACGTTCATCGTCCAGATGGGAGACATTATCGACGGCTTTAACAAAAGCCACGGAAATTCTTGCCAAGCACTGGAGCGGGTCTTGGAAGAGTTTAGCCTCAGCGCCATCGAGGTGCACCATGTGTGGGGCAACCATGAGTTCTATAATTTCAGTAGAAGCGATCTGTTTCGTTCCAAGCTTAACAGCTCATTACTAGCCGATACTCACCTCGGTGGAACTCGTGCCGGTGGTGATATCTACGCCTACAGCTTCACTCCCTACCCCGGGTTTACATTTGTCGTGTTGGATGCTTATGATGTGAGTTTGCTTGGTGTATCGAAGGACAGTTTGCAGTACCACAGCGCTTTAGATGTGATCAAACAACACAATACCCACGAGAACCTCAACACCCCTCCAGGTAACCCAGAACTTTACGCAATGTCGTCAAACCGAGCACTCTGAAGAAAATATCATCTTTTTCACTACAAACGGGAAAATGTTAAATATTATTTGGCTCATTGACACAACAATTCCCGTAGATTTTTGTTAGCAATATTAGGATCAAATTATAGCGAAATCTAACTTTTTTACAGTCTTTCCTCGATTATTGCGACTTCACTTATCGTAAATTCACTTATTCTCGATTTTTTTACTGCTATTAATTATTATTATATACATTTTAAATTGAAGTATATCAAAATGTGAAAATCCACGCTGAAACTTGTAAGCGGAAGCCACTCTTGCTACTAGGAATCAGCACTGAAGAAAAAAAGGTACTAATTATAATAGGGGTGAACCTACTTTGTTATTTTTTTTTTATTATCGCCGCCATGTCTGGTCTACATTAACCGCGATATTCAAGGGATTATTGTAACATCATTTTTTAAATTTCTTTAACAAATCATGTCAAATGTCAAATACATGAAGTGGATGTCATGTACTAAATGTTCAGTACATAATCCTTATGACATTCACTTCATGTATTTGACATAATTTAGGCAGAGTCCTTGTTCGAGGCAATATGGCAAATGTATTTTTTTAAGTACTAACTCATTGTTTGCCATTGACGGTGATAGATGTCCAATCCATTTTGACTGGGAGGCCTAGCAGTGAGCATTAGATCGTGAACCACAGCAATTGCACATGTATGAATTCCATCTGATCTCATTTTCTGAAGCGCTTTATCCTCACTCGGGTCATGGGGGGGGCTGGAGCCTAGCCCAGCTGACTTCGGGCCAGAGGCAGAGGACACCCTGAAGTGGTGGCCAGCCAATCGCAGGGCACAAGGAGACAAACAACCATTTACCCTCACATTCATACCTAGAGGCAATTTAGAGTGCCATGTATGTCTTTGGCATGTGGGAGGAAACTGGAGTACCAAGAGAAAACTCACGCAGAACATGCAAACTCCACACAGGTGGACCGACCTGGATTTGAACCCAGGTCTCATGTATTAATTTATATACTCTAATTGTATGGCATTTCAGCAACACGCTTATTTATTTAGATATTTATTCATGTATTTATTTATTAACCCACTTATTACCTATCTATTTATGTCTAAAATGCCTTTCCTATTTCTGCATCCTCACCCCCTTGCTACTGCGACAACGAAATTTCCCGAATATGGGATGAATAAAGTTATCCAATCCAATCCAATCCAATGGTGTCTCAAACCTCTATCACAGGGGTCCCCAAACTTTTTTCCTGTGAGGGCCACATAACTTTTCCCTTCTCTGATGGGGGGCCGGTGTCAGTTTGTAACAGAAAAAGTGTGACTATCGTAGGGGAGCTTACATTTTTTATTGTTTTCCAGAAAGCCACACATAACCAAATAACCCTTTCCAGGTTCTTTACAGAAAAAAAGTCAGGAAACAAATAATAACACTATTAATGAAATAAATAATAACTAAATAACCCTCTCTGAGTACTTCACAGAAAAAAAACAGGAAATAAATAACACTATTTATGAAATAAATAATAACTAAATAACTCTCTCTGGGTTCTTCATAGAAAAAAAAAAGCCATGGAACATTAACTTTCTGTTGTGCCATGCACAATCTTCTCCCTTTGCTCTGAAGTTTATGCACGACACCACAACCTTCATTACAGAATCCCACGGCAACACTTTGCAGCACAGTGCTTGCTGGTGAATTAGGCAGTGGACTCATAGCGTGGCGGTGAGACGCCTTTTTTCCAACTCCCGGTTCATGCGTCCTATTAGATCGCGAGTTTCGCCCACCATGCTAGGAGCCCCATCAGTCGTGATGCTAGCTAACTTTGACCAGTCCAGGTCCAACTTCTACATGGTTTGGCACACTGTCAAAAATATCCACTCCCGTTGTAGTCCCTTTGAGACTTTGGAGGGCTGCCAGATCCTCGCATATCTCAAAGTTTGCGCTAACTCCACGAATAAAAATGAGCACTTGCGCTGTGTCTTGCACGTCCGTGCTTTCATCCAGTGCTAATGAAAAAAAGTCAAATTCTCTCGTCTTCTGCTGCAGCTGGGCATAAACATTACTCCCGATTTCTTCAACGCGTCTGGTCATTGTACTCGCCGACAGACTTACGGCATTAAATGCATCTTTCTTCTCGGGACACACCTCCTCCGCAACAGCATCCATACATTTCTTAACAAACTCCTCCGTCAGTGCAAGGCTTACCGCTGCTTGCTATCAGTTTCGCAACCCGAAAGCTGGCCCGAACGGATGCCTGGTTCAGCTGAGCTTGGCGTACAAATATATTTTGCTAAAATAGTAGTCCACTTTTTCGCTTTGAGAGTTTGTCTGCTCGTATTTGGCCTTGCAAGCTATCGTACTTGTCTTTGTGACGGGATTCATAGTGTCGGCGAAGATTGTATTCTTATGAGACAAACAGCCTTTTCTTTGCATTGAACAAAAAAAAAATCGTTTGTCCACTCCAGGTTAAATACCCTGCATTCTGAATCAATTTTTCTCTTACCTAACTTTTTCGCCATTATTCCGTTCTCAAACAGGTATCACAGTTTTTATATGCTTGAATAGTCCACGATGGTCCCAGGGCTCCGCCCTCACCTGCGATCGTCCAGATGTCTCGGTAACACTGTGCTCGTGCATACAACGGTGGACGTGCCTGCGTGCATCAAAGGGAAACACTCTCCTCGCGCGTGTCACCAAGAAGCAATGCGAAGCCCCGCTTCACTGGGATAATTTGTGGGCTCAGCAGGGGTGCAATGAACCAAACACAAGATTAAAACGTCCCAGTCTTCAAGGCCAAATAGGAAAAAAAATCCGATAGCGTCTCTGGTATTGTTCAGAGGGCCGGTCCAAATGTGCCGGCGGGCCGTATCCGGCCCGCGGGCCATAGTTTGGTGACCCCTGCTCTATCACAACCAAGAAATGGCTCCTGAGATTAGTGGGCATGCATTGAGGAAATAAATTGTTAAAAAACAGTGTGACTTCTCATTGTCACCGATTTCAAATCCTCTCATTTGTAGAGCATTTAGACTTAACAAAAGTGTTTTCAATTAAATCATAACCCACAAAGATGACGAACTTCACCCAGGTCACACACTGAATTTAACCAATCTTATGCATGAAAGTAAAAAAAAAAGTAATATTGCAGGAGGTCATCTGTGAATAAAAAAGAAGTGGCTCAAGTGTTTTGTTTCATTTTTTCCTTGTTCCAGGGCTATTTGATGATCTAAAGCAGAGATTTACAAAATTCAATGGTGGTTTCAGTAAGCCCCAGCTGGACTGGCTTGATTCTGTTCTGTCCTCAGCCGACAAGAATGACGAGAAAGTAACCATTATGAGTAAGTAATCTTTTATTTCTGAACCGCTTTATCCTCACTAGGGTCGTGGGGGGTGCTGGAGCCTATCCCAGCTGACGTCGGGCCAGAGGTGGGGCACACCCTGAAGTGGTGGCCAGCCAATCGCAGGGCCCAAGGAGAGAAACAACCATTCACGCTCACATTCGTACCTAGGGGCAATTTAGAGTGTCCAATCAGCCTAACATGCATGTCTTTGGAATGTGGGAGGAAACCAGAGTACCCGGAAAAAACCCACACAGGCCTGGGGAGAACATGCAAACTCAACACAGGTGGCCCGACCTGGATTTGAACCCAGGACCCCCACTGTAAGGCCGACACACTAACCACTCTCCATTGGGCCACCTTACCAGGTTATTCCTCTTTAACACACGTGAGCGTAAAATAGCATTTTATTTTGACATGTAATTCATTGGGCCCTGACAAACAGAATTGTTGGCCTTTTTATCTTTCGAATTCTAAGTTAATACATAAAATGGCGAGCGATAGATCTTACTATGTCAAACGATAAGTTAATATAGTAATAATCGCCTTAGCGTGCCCATACCTGAAACACTTCAAAGTGGTGATTTATCAGTGTTGACTATCAAAATAATCATTTATGGCTGGCCTACTATAGAATACACAAATAATCCATACAGCCACCTACTTTTCTGCTTGTTCTACTTGCTGATATGAAATATAAAACATGTGCTAATCTTCATTTGTCTATGTCTACATTTTACTCTTCAGGTCACCTCCCAGTCCATCCATTCTCCACAACCCCCATGAGCCTGGCCTGGAACTTCGATGAGCTCCTGTCCACAATCCAGTCCCACAATAGTGTGGTCTGTTTCTTAGCAGGACATGATCACGATGGTGGATATTGCTTAGATAAAAGCACAGGAGTTCACCACCTTACCCTGAAAGCAGTTATCGAGACCCCACCAGACAGCAATGCATTTGGAACTGTCTCAGTGTACAAAGACAGGATGGTCCTAAAGGGGATTGGGAGGATTTCAGATATAGACATTTTGTTTCCCTGACACCAGTTGGTAAGGCACTGGCATACAAAGACAACTTAATCTAATCTAATTTAAAATCGTTACTATGCAGGCTATCATTTGTACACATTATATTTATACATAGTTTATATAATGTTATGCTGTAAGCTTCAGGTTTGATTGTGGGAAAATGTATGATAATATAAGAAAATATTTAAAGAAAATTGGTACTCTGCACTGGAATTATTTTGCACTGGACTGAAGAAAAACCTTCAGCATATTTAAAAAGGGACCTGTGATGTCTTCTGCAATTAATATTTTCATACACTCATTGCACCTTAGTTTTTATTGTTATTATCTGGTCAATTATGAATAAACTTTGAACCATTTTTATTTTAAATGTTACTGTTGTGATTACTTTTAAATAACTAATCACTGTGTGTGTTAAATAAAGGTTGGTTGGCTGGTTTTATAATGAAACATAAATTGAATCAAACTCCAAGGGTGTGTCTACTTGTATGACCAAATGTGAAGTAAGGCAATAAATACATTTGTTCGCATGTCTGTAAATAATATTAATTTATAAGTAAAGCCATACATGAACACTTAACCAAATCTGAAGAAAGTCATTCTCATCGATGGTTCTATTACCGTATTTTCTCGCATATTAGCCGTGTATAACCCGCACCCTTAAAATTGATGAATTTTACAATTTCCCTCGTATAAGACGCCACCTGATCCACAATTTTCATCTCCATATTCCTGGTTTTATAAGGGAGTACAAATGTGTTACTTTGAAAGGAAAATCTTAAGAAAAATCATTGCAAGTGGTATTTTTGAGATACTGAATGAATTGAAAGGATTGTCTGCTGGATTGCACATTCCGAAAGGGTGTTGGCTGCACGATGACAAATTCAAAAAGAAAGTCACGCGAGTAGTACAACCAGGAAGTGTGTCCGTGGCGGTCTAGTGTCTCATCCCTAGGTAAGATGGTGGCGCCCTGAGCGACCAATGGCAGGCACAAGTAAGTGAGTTATTTCCCATTTTATGCTAGATACGTTTTTTTAAATCTTGAATTTCATTCATGGATGTTAAGATAAATTTTGTTTAGGGTTTTATCTGATTATCTTTTCTCTCTTTTGAAACAAATGACCATATCTCTCCGCATTGTCCTGCATTAAATTTCGTGCATGTCAAATCTAATATGTGCGCATATAAGCCGTAACTTTGATTCAGTCATCATTCTTTTGAGCGACAAATACTGTGTATATTCGAGAAAATACGATAAACCTAGTTTCAATTTTGGAATCTAATTATGTCATTCATTTATAGTTGGGGATCCAAACAGCCAATATAATGTATTATTGAAAATGGCAGTGGCTCCTTAGCCGGTAACCGGTCAAATAGTCCCAGGGGCTATTTAGCCATTAACCTATTATTTAACATTGAGTGAATAGGGGATTTTCTAAACCATTCAACCAATCTTATTGAAATTTGATGTGTTATTGCCAATTGATAGATTTTAACATTAGATGAATAGGGATTTAATGACTATTATTTAGGCAGTGGCTCCGTAGCCGTAGTTTCTTACTATTTACCCCTCACAGAATTCTTACCGGCTAAATAGCCATATGGGGCCATATAGGCTATTTGGCCGGTTACCGGCTAAATAGCCCCTGGGACTATTTGACCGGTTACCGGCTAAGGAGCCACTGCCATTGAAAATACTCAAACTTATCGAGTGTGTCAAAACGTTTTCATACCATTGTATTTATAGGTCCTGATTTGTGTGCGGGCATATTCTGTTAAAAATGTGTAATTATATAAAGTGCTGTTATGCACGGCAACTCCTAAATATTAACCTAAATTTTGTTTGCTTTTTTGTGTGAAATATTGTGGAAGTTGTTGCAGGGGAAATTGGGGATTTTCAGACAGCACGCGAAGGCGGCGCGAGCACAGACGTGGCCAAAGCGCATCTGATGCGTTCATGTGGCGCAGTGTCCCGTCTGGAGGCAGGGAGAGGGCGAAGTTTCACTATCTGCATTGCAGCCCGAGCGCTGTTGCCGGAACCCAACACAACAATGGCGACTCCCAGTCCAGACAGCAACTCCTCCAGCTCCAGCCATAGCTTCAACAGTGTAGGATCCGCGTCGCACCAGTTCCACCAACAGACACAGAGTAGCAGTATGCAAGGTACGACACAAATACTTTGCTTTTTGTCTATCTTAAGACGGAAGTTGTATGGAATTGTAGCAATGTAGCTACATTAAGTAGGAATCGTTGTTAAATTAGAAAGATTTACATCAGACTGTCCAGTTAGAGCTTTCAAAATAAAACCATAATAGCGGGAGTTGTCTTTGATTCTTAAATAATTTGTATATAAACCCGATTTATTCCATGGAGAAATACTCGGTATTTTAAAAAGTATAATTTACATATTTTTTTAAAGTCAATGTAGCATTTCTGATATGGAAATCATTAAATACTCCTTAAGTTATATAAGGGATTTGATGTTGAAGTGAAAATATTGCCATTTCCGCTCCCGCCTTCGCTTTGTTTAGCTAGCGTCAAACTGCTGCTAGCCATGATGCAGTCGCCAAGTTTAGCTGTTGATTTACGGGGCCTCTTTGACATCACGAGGATTTCTATTCCCTAATCTGTCGCGATACACATTAATATAAGATTATACTAATTTAACAACAACAAAAGTTATTTGATAAGGATGTATACAACCAATGTCACGCATACTGAAAAGCCCTTCTGATTCTAGCAATGAGCAATCCAGGCCTGCATTGAAAGTAGTATTTATTTTCACCCAGGCTACTGTTTTATGCACACATTATATTACTATCACCACGTATTCAATTGACCTTGACAATTGATTGCTGATGAATTCTATGGGTTAATTGCGCTTTAAATTAAGTAATGTTTTAGAAATGCATCAAACGGACCGAATCGTTTTAAAATCGTCTATAGTATTGACACATGACTACATTTTTAACATCAATGTGTTTTGTAATAGTTTTCTTATAGTCTATAATGTTGGATTATAAAAAAAAAAATCTCACTTGTAATGACGAGCCTACCTAAATTATGGATCTAATATTGGTTTAGAACGATATATGTCGAGCTGCTGATGTTCTGCTGTCACACTCATTTCATACTATTCGACAAGAGATTGAAGCCACATTAAACAGCATTGTGTTCAGTGAAAGATGTGTTAATGATTGCTGATGGATGACATTTCCATTGAACGATTTGCTTCACCCGAATGCAGGCCAAGATGAGCAAAATTAAAAACATAATTTAATATATTTAGATATGTTAGGATATTTCAATAGATATGTATTATTTTAATTTTTCATATTTTTCATTATCTATATATTTTTATATTTTAATTTATTTTAAAACATTTGCATGTTCTCCCTCGGGCCTGCGAGGGTTTTCTCCGGGTACTCCGGTTTCCTCCCACATTCCAAAGACATGCATGGTAGGCTGATTGGACTCTCTAAATCAGTGTTTCCCAACCTTTTTTGAGCTACGGCACACTTTTTGAATTGAAAAAAATCTCAAGGCTCACCACTAGTTGAAAATCTTCTCATTTAAAACTATGGCGCCTATATTAACATAATAAAGTCTTTCTCATTAAAATTTTATTAACATGAATTAAATAATCCCCCCACACCGATCTAATGTCATCAAAGTTGATCTCCACCGACCCCGAACAGCTTTTAGTTCGACTGATGTTAAAATAATTAATACAACATTTTTTAACCTAATTTTATTTTTTGACTTTTTCTCCCAATGTTACCTAAAAAGTAATGTGCTTACAGAGACTGTACATCAACAAAAGTTAAAACCCGGAAAGCCAAAGAGCTTTCGGTTTACTTTACATAAAAATAAACAACAAAATGACTTTAATCTCATAATATTAATATTTGAATCTTGTAATAGTACAATCTATGATTTCATATTTCAATTTTAACCTCATAATAGTTTGATTTTAATCTATTAATATTAAGATTTCTCTCTTGGATTATTACGATGTATGACTTCTTGTAATTTGCAACGCGTGTGCGGTCGATTGGTCGCCGGTCTTTTGGTCGCCGTCTTTTGGTCGCCGTCTTTTGGTCGCCGTCTTTTGGTCGCCGTCTTTTGGTCGCCCCGACCGCGACAACGGGCGACCAAAAGACCGGCGAACAAAAGGCTGACGACCAAAAGACCGGTGACAAAACAAGGTAAAACAACACGGTCTACGCATCAATTAAAGCCAACAATGGCCCTGAGCAGTTTCACTGAGACGACGTGTGAGTGTATAAGAGTTTGTATGTACATGGGTTGTCCCTTTAAGAAGCTACGTCAGTCAGGGTCTTAACAAGTTCTCCAACAAAAAACAATAAAAGTCCGGGAAATTTGGAGCTTTTCTTTAGCCTAATAATTACTACTTCCGGGCGACCAAAAGACCGGCGACCAATCGACCGTGTACCTTTGCAATGGCACACTGGTTGGGAAACACTGCTCTAAATTGCCCTTAAGTATGAGTGTGGGAATGGTTGTTTGTCTCCTTGTGCTTTGCCATTGGCTGGCCACCAATTCAGTGTGTCCCCCCGCCTCTGGCCCGAAGTCAGCTGGGATAGGCTCCAGCACCCCCGCGACCCTAGTAAGGAAAAAGCGGTTCAAAAAATGAGATGATAATTTTAAAACATTTATATGCGTTTAGGTGTACTATTGCAATTCTTCCCCCATTTGTTGCGTTCTCCATCAGATTACATGATAAACAGCAGTATATCTCTATTCAGTAATGTCTTTTTTGCTTTATTTTTCTGTGTGGTATCAAATCTTTGATCTAAACCCTACAGAAGCCAACAGCTGCTGGAGATGTCAAAATGAAACAGGTATTCACATTTACCTTACTAGGCTTTAATCTGCTGTTGGAAGTGAACCAATCTTTATTGTTATTGTATTTTTTGGGGGAAAACAAACAAACCTACCAAAACATGGTTTTATTCAGTCAAACATCGGTTCATAAATGTGTTCATACACAAATTGATTATAGAGCAATATTTTTGGATAAATGATGATTCAATTTATGGACACACAGCATCCTTGCAGAACACACATTCCTCTAACCATCATTGCGCCATTTCACATGCAGATCGCATTTAAAAAAAATAAATAAATTGGCCCGTAATATGCTTTTCCTGACACTGAGTGAAAAAAAAAAAAAAAAACGTGTGAGTGACTGTGACTGCATATATTTAATTTGAACTAAACTCATAAAAACATTGTAAACATAACGTGCTGCCCCCCAATCATTTTAATGGGCAAAAATTATTTTAGTTCAAAAATTAGAACTAGAATGAATTAATTTCTTGAACCGAGGTTTGGCTGTACCTTGCATCCAAATATAAAACAAAAAAAATCTGCATGCTTTTTTAATTTATTTATTAAGAAAGTTTCCTTTTATAGCTTTTTTTTTTTTTTTTTTTTACAACAATTCACTTAATAGGACATTATATTGTTACTTGGTGTTTTATTAATGTTGACTCATGCACCACTCAGGATTTATACTGCAGGTCCAAATGCTCAAATGAAATTGAATGTTTGTTCAGCTGTTTGTTTTTGAATAATTGTCAAATTACAGGAGAATGCATGCATTTTAGTCATTTCGCCACTTTAAATGGAGAAAGTCTTATGATTATTTTGACAACATTATTACACTGTTGCTAATCAATGAGGGTATGCATGCAGAAGAGTCTAATGAAAAATAAAAATGATGATTAAAGACGTAGTGTCGCCGCCTCGATGTGACGCTCCTTTTGGTGCTAGTCTTATCAATATCCGTCCTCGGGAAAGTCCCAAAATGGATGGCATTTTGGATGAAATTTCTAAGAGGAAACCCAGGCACTCGCAGAAGTTTATTGGTTCGTATTTGACGAAATATCCGATGTTGAAGCAATCTTCAAAAGGACCGATATTTGCACATTGCACAACCTTTAAGTGCAACTTCAGCATGGCACATGGTGGAATTAGTTACTGTAAAACACACGTAGAAACAAAGATATAGGTATTTTCATTATGCAGTACTTTTTCGATAGTTTGCAAAAACACAATGTTTTAATAAATGTAAAAAATATGCTAACAGTTTGATTTAAATTGTCCTACAATATTTATTTATTTTACAATTATGTCGATTTTGCGTGAATCACATTCACTCCCGATGAAAACATAACTCCGGAAATGGGACAAGGGTACTCCTGAATGGGTTCGACGGGGGTTGGCAGTTCTGTTTATGCAAATGTATTGCAATAATTTTCTATTAATTAATTATTGCCGACCCCATCGGTTCCCTACCCCTGCTTTAACGTTATACTCATACTGGTTCAACTTCTGAACTGAGATTTTTCTGATTCTGCCACGAAATTTATCCTCCATATCATGCCTCTTCAGAACAAATATTAGAATTGTGCCTTTAGTATCATGCCATCATCCTAATTTTCTGAACCACTTCATCTAACTAGGGTCGTGGGGGTGCTGGAGCCTATCCCAGCTGACTTTGGGCCAGAGGCGTGAGACCCTGTATCGGTGGCCAGCCTGTCGCAGGGCACAAGCCGACGGACAACCATTCACACTCACACCCATACCTAGGGCAATTTAGGGCAACCAATCAGCGTACCATGCATGTCTTTGGAAAGTGGCAGGAAACCGGAGTACCCGGAGAAAACCACGCAGTGAAAACTGCACTGGTGGACCGACCTGGACTTGAACCCAGGACCCCAGAGCTGCAGGGCGGACGTGCTAACATTCCAGGTGTGGGCAAACTATTCCAGAAAAGGCTGCAGTGGATTGGGGTTTTCGTTCCAACCAATAAGAGGAAACCTTTCCACCAACTCTGCTACTGTCACAATGAAATTTCCCGAATACGGGATGAATAAAGTTATCCAATCCAATCCAATCTTAGAAGTGCGATCAGTGGATTGCAGTCAGGTGCTTCTTGTTTAGCAGAAACCTCATTGTTTATAAACCGTTTTTTTTTTGATCGGTTGGAACAAAATCCTGCACCCACAGCGGCCCTCGAGGACTGGTTTTCCCATCTCTGTGCTAACCACTCAAGCCGCCGGGCCCCGTATCATGCCATGTTAAGCCAAAATTAAACGCTTCACAGTTTGTGATTCTGCTGCAGCACTAAGGTTGAAAAGCCATATAAATTTGTTTTAATCAACTAACCCACCTTCCTAGCAGCCTACCCATAAACCTTTATAGGGTTGGCTATGATTACCTAAAGTACATAGTGTTTCTTATGGTGCAGAAGCAAGTACAAAACTCACCATGACAACAATACAGTAGGCAGTACTGCAAAACATCCAATGCAAGGGCTCTCTCTTTAACTCTTTATTTGCAGCCCACTTCCATAAAAGTAATTGTTAATAAAGCAGTCATATTCAAAATTGCTTTTGAAGTTGATATAATTGCACTGCAAAATGCTGAGAGTCAGTCATATCTAATGTTATGTCCAATTTTTTAGCCTTCGTGCAAGAACGAATTAAAAACACGTTATTATTCTGGCGGTCCGGTTAGCGCGACGGCCTAACAGTTCTGGGGTCAAGGGTTCAATCCCAGGTCGATCCTCACTGTGTGGCGTTTGCATGTTCTTAGATGCTGGAATAGGCTCCAGCACACACCTTGTGAAGATAAGCATTTTGGAAAATCAAATAATGGATTTTCTTATTCTGCAAATTAGTTTCATGACACTATATCGTAGGTCATACAATTATAACATTTACAAATTTATTGCAGTTAAATCTTATCTTTGTGAAATAATATCAATATATTATATTAGAGGTGTGACTGTTTTTTTTCGCTGTAATGTACTTTATCTGTATTTATGAACGCACGTGAGATACACTGATACCAAACATGATTAACTGAACCTCGGCAGCCCTCTACATCATATCCTTTTCCAAACAAAGACACGGAAGGAATTTCTTTCTTTCCTTTTATTATTATTTTAATGCACCTTAAATACCTGTGCACAAACAGCAGCCTTATTTAAAATGTCCTTAACCCAATCCTCGAGGACAGTTTGTAAATCTTTTCTTACTTGATATCAAGGAGTTTTCCCATTTTATGCAAATGTTATGAAAACTTGCTAATCTAAAACGTGTTAACATGAGTTAAAATGGGTTAAATTCTTCCAACTTTTTTTAATGGCCACGTGAGTTAAAGTTACATACAGACGCTCCCCTACTTACGAATGCAATTGGTTCCGAGCGATTGTTCATAAGTTGAATTTGTTTGTAAGTTGATTCAGTGCTATATTTTGTATTATAATTTATGTTTAAGGCCGATATAAGTATATTGAAGGTTTATATAAGTGCATTTGTATGTGTTGGAATAATGATTCAAACCTTTTAAATCATTATTAGTAATATTTAATTAAAAAAGGAAAAACATCTTTCAACAAACTCTGCCTACAACTTGCAAGGAGATGCAATGTGACGCCGTCTTAGTCCCCAGTGCATTCTGAATTGCAGTAACTGAATCATTGTATTTAATCGCGACACTCGAAAAACATGGTTATGTAATCAGTACAATAACACCCTCGCTGGTTAGAAAAACAACAGTGTGAGGAATGCTTTCAAGGTAAACAAAGCAAAGCCGTATTTTCAAACAATAATGCGATTATCGCCATCTTCTGCTGGAGTCCCGTCAAAACAGTCCCGTTGTGTTCTGCCGAAAAGCGTGTGTGAAAACAATGTGTCCTCGAGCTGTGGGGCCTTGAGGAGACGATGTGGAGGAAAAGTGTCCATGGTTCCATGAATTGGTTTATAGCCTTATTACTTATTAAAAAATGCTTACAACACATATAGAATATTCCATAATAATTCTAACAGTATGTTTAAGGCTTGTATAAGTAACACGCATTGGTTTGTACTGAAATTTTTTTTTTAATAAAATGGAGAGAATATGTACAGTACTGTAGAGAGAGAGAGAGAGATTTATGTATTAGAAACTGGCCAAAAGAAGCGACCTAATGATGATTGCACAGTTTTCTTCTTTTTTTCATCATAAATGATGCGGTAGCACTGTATGGCATCATTCAATTGATTTGCAAACTTTGTGCAACGTTCAATATTTGGGTCCTGCTGCTCGATCTTTCTGTTTATAAATGGTACTGACGGTCGAACGATTCAATGCCCGTAAAACGCTCACCACTCTCACGCGCATCAAGCTTCGTTATTATTGCCACTCGTTTCAAATGAAATGGCTTGCCTCTTCCTTGCAACTCCCTCAATAGAAGCCTTTAGCTTTTTACCAACCATATTCAATATTGGATGCATGAGATATTTAATGATACAAATGAAAAAGGTTCTTTGCACACTGGAGATACATTCACGCACTTCCGCATTGCAACGAAGAAGAAGAAGGTAGATGCTGGGTGAGCTGAGCTCTCACAGCGCCAGGCGTCGGTATTAGCGGCGGAAAGAAGTACTACTCCGAAAAAGGCGCGAAATACAAAATTGGACTTGCGAACATTTTTGGACTTAAACGCAATTTGCAGACATGTTCGTATGTACCGTTGTTCGTAAGTTGAATGTTCGTAAGTAGGGGAGCGTCTGTAGTTTCTTTTTGTGAGGCTAAAAATAGTGTGCTTGCCAATAGTGTTGATGTCTTCATTTGGTTATCTTATTTATTTCATATTGCACAGCAACTTTTGGTTTGAAGGCAAATTTATAAAAATAAAGATGCTTGTCAAAATATCTGCTGGTTTTATTATTCATTACTTTTCATAGTGTAAGGAGGGAGTTGTCTTATCTATATTTCACAACAGAACAACAAAACACTTTAAAATCATATTTTATGTTCTCTTTTTTTAAAGGTAACACGGTTACTTTCATAACTGAATGATAAGGAACGTAGTTTATTTACAGAAGTTTGAAGTTTTGAATTTGAAAGGCAAAATATGTGATAGTTATCGTGATTATTGTCAATATCGACTAATTTTTTTATCGTTATAACCATGTTTGTCATATTGCCCACGCCTAGTCACTCAAATTAATAATGTAAACAAAATTCAAAGTGTTTTTTTGTTTTGTTTTATTCTTACCTCAGGATTTCAGATAAGCCTGTCTGGAGTTTCCAAAAGTAAGCAAGTAGTAATTTGCACGCTAACAATGCCATTTTAATCTCTTTGTGGGAACACATACTATACCTCAGTAGTCTAAGGTGGTTTTCCCTAACCTCTGGTGTTAGCTTGTGTATACTGATTCACTTTCATTATGTCGGGGTGCTGTCAGAATTACATTTTAATTTTGATTGTTTCTGTTTTTTATGTCAAATGGATGAAAGGAAGCCACTGTATACTATTGAGTTTGCCTGTGTGGTGCTTTTGTAACTTGGGTGACTGTCACTGCTTAACAAAACTTTGTCCAAATCTGCGCTTGACTTTGCAGTAGTCTTAACCGTTTTTGGATTCACCTTGCACTTTATTTAAACAGTGCTTGACAAAAAGGACAACACTATCATCATAGGTGAAAATATTTGTTTTAGATCAAGGGTTCTCAAATGGTGCCGTTCTGGTATTCCCTTGAATTAATAGTTGTGACTGACTTTTAGTCAACCAAGCATATTTTTTTTTCAGAAATAGCATTAAAAGGCACGTGCATTCTTTTAATCATACAATTGCTGCGAAAAGTTTAAATACATGCATTACCTTCATGTTAGTTTGAGGCTTTTAATAATTACTTTTATTGGTTCTTTTCTAAGGTAACATGCTTATCAAACATGCCTCTTGCGTCTTTTTTCTTCTATTTTTCTACCTGTCAAATGACTTTTTTAAGATGCTGACTGCCATTTCAGTGGCAAGATTGGAAAATCTGAAAACCCAAGTGTTATTTGTTCTGTTGTTTTGAAAATTATGTAGTTGTGGGTAAATAAACCAACATTCATGGAGCTAGTGGAAACATCTTGCTCCAATCGTTCCTAGCTTGGTTTTATATTGACCTTTCTTTGTGATATTGAGTAATTTGTGTCACAAGCGCAGACATAGAACAAATTCAACTCTTTCCTCAAGTGACCTCTGTGTACACCCTCAACGTTTGGCCAAATATCCTACATTTAACGTCTTCACCTTCAACCACGCGGAGCAAGAGACCATGCTTTTAATAAATCAACAAAAAGGAAAAAAAATTCAAATCGGAATTGATTTAAAAAATGTTGTTCAAAATCTCCATTGCATATCTCGACACCAAAGTCTTAAGTTAACCTATCTGTGACGGACAGATTTCATAATACATTTTAAAGTTAAGTACATTTTTTCAATAGGGAGAAATATAACAAATTAGGTAAAAAGCTAATGCAGTATGTGTGTTAGAAACCCCTGACAGGCTGCCTAGGAATATAGATTTTCTGCATTTTGATGAAAGTTTGACATAAATCAAACGTAGAATTCTTTGAAATTGTTTCATCCCACTTGTGTCTTCTTTCCAAAAAGTTGCTGTTTTAACAATGGTAATTTGTCTTCTTGTTTCTTCTTCATTGTACATTAACTGATGTCTCTGGTGTAACTTTTTAGGTGTATTTTCATTCTTACTTTCACACAATAACATATGTCAAGTACCGTATTTTCACACCTATAGGGCACACTTAAATGTAAAAAAAATCCCCAAAGTGGATGGAGCACCCAATCAGCCAATGTATATGTATATATATATATACACACACACATATATACATATATACATGTGTGTGTGTGTGTATATATATATATGTATATATATATATATATATATATATATATATATATATATATATATATATATATATATATATATATATATATATATATATATATATATATATATATATATGTATATATGTAATATATATAATATATGTATGTATATATATATGTATATATATGTAATATATATATAATATATGTATATATGTGTATACATGTGTATATATGTGTCGGCCAGCACATGCTAGCGCCCTTTGGGCCGAAGCACCTTATCTATAGGCAAAAAAACAACATATGCCCACAACTGAGACAGCGCCCTTTCAGGTGGTGCGTCCTATAGGTATGGAAATACGGTATATAGGAATGCACTGATAAGTCACAAGATGCCCACTTCATCATCAATGATATCCAGTAGGAACGCCGTAGCCAATAAAAAAGAATGTATATATGTATATGTGTGTGTATATATATATATATATATATATATATATATATATATATATATATACACATATATATATATATATATATATATATATATATATATATATATATATATACATACACATATACATAGACACATACATATACACACATACATATATACATATATATGTATATATATGTATATATATATATATATATATATATATATATGTATAGATGTATGTGTGTGTATATGTATGTATGATACAGTATTCTTATATTACAATATAGCTCTTATTCTGGATATCATTACATCGTGCAAGTGGTCATATAATGGTACGGATCGGGTAGTATTTGTACAATGTAAGTTATTAAGCATTATATAATGCTGCATAACTTCACACTGAATACCATGTTTTGCAGTGCACCGTGTGGGATGTGCATGTTGTGGCAATGTGAACCCCTTTGTGGCTTTGTCCTGACAGGTAAACGCAAAGCGCTGAAGCTGAATTTCGCGAGCACTCCAGTTAAGCCAGCATCCCGGCTCCCGCTCAATCCAACACCCCCCTCCTTCCAGAACCCTCACATGTGAGTAGGCATGGCTGTGTTGGAATCATATTTTTTCCCATTATCAGAAGATAAAAATACTGTCAATTGAAATATGTTTTAGACTTTAAATTATAATAAAATAACTATTCCGATTTAAAAAAAAAAGTGCATCATTAGAACTACAGTAATACCTTGATATACGAGTGTCCCAACATACGAGAAATTTGATACACAAGAAAAATTCAGAGCAAATTTTTGCCTTGAGATACGAAACAAATACACTCGGTTTTGAGGGATAGCGAAGCAGCAAGTCCTGACTCAAAAGCCGCGGCGCAATACGTAAATATCCTTGCCCAGGTTATCGCACAAGAAGGTTTAAATTTAGTGTAAAATAAGATTAAAACTTATTTTTAAGTGTGTGTGTATAGTAATCTAAGTTCATTCATTCATTTTCTGAACCGCTTTATCCTCATTAGGGTCGCGGGGGGTGCTGGAGCCTATCCCAGCTGACTCGAGGCCAGAGGCGGGGGACACCCTGGGTTGGCTGCCAGCCGAACTCGCAGGGCACAAGGAGACGGACAACCATGCACAATCACACCCATACCTAGGGGCAATTTAGAGTGTCCAATCTGCCTACCAAGCATGTTTTTTGGAATGTGGGAGGAAACCGGAGTACCCGGAGGAACCCCACGCAGGCCCGGGGAGAACATGCAAACTCCACACAGGTGGACCGACCCCTATTTGAACCCAGGACCCCAGAGCTTTATCCACGGCAACAACACACTCCGAACAACCGAACAAACAAATTTAAATTAACTTGGATTAATATATACAGACACACTCAAACATACGTTTAATGTAACTACACAAAACTGAATTCTAATTGTGTTTTAATTTTTTTTACCTTCGTTCTGGGCGGGTTAGCTGTTTGCCACGCCTCCACCCTCACGTTCGCTATCGATGGGCTGTTTGCTGTTGTATTCCGAAAATGATGCACACAAATGTCCCCACAATAGGATAACGCACGACCACTTGCCAACGAGAACTAGTCTTGAATGAGCGATCGCGGGAGCTAACAGGCTAAGGAAGGAATAACAGCCTACCCACGTATTGATTGTGGGTAATGAAGTTTTATTCTGAGAAAGGGTGCCATTGCATATCGGTGTTGTGTGCACAAGTATACTTCATTACCCAGAAAGTCCTCTTTTTGCCCGCGCATTCGCGTTGTGCATTTCCTGGTCGATGCGTAGGAGAAACTCGTCTGAATAAATCGTTCAGTGCTCGTAGATATCTGTTATACACGAAAGAGATGTGGCAAAAAAGACAGTGCGCTACAATGATAAACAGCCTCTCATGTCATGGCCACCTGGCTTGGTCGCATCTCGGGCGAAGTATTCGATCTAAATTGTCATCGTACCTCGAGCATGTCGTAGGTAAAACTGATCGTAGGTCGAGGTGCCACTGTAATGGCTCATCTTGCCCTTCTATTTTTCTTTCTTTTTGAACAGTTTGTATTGTACTGCTTTTTGTTTAATTCTTTTTTGTCCCATCCACATGATTTTTAGAGAGCGGCTGCGAACGCACAGCATTGAGTCATCAGGAAAGCTTAAGATTTCTCCTGAGCAGCACTGCGACTTTACGGCAGAAGATTTGAGAGACCTTGGGGAGATTGGTCGAGGGGCGTACGGCTCAGTGAACAAGATGGTCCACAAACCCACGGGACAGATTATGGCAGTCAAGGTGAATTGTTATTTCTGGAGTATTGATACTAAGTGTTTTAAGCATTTTAATGTCACTCTCATGTTTCTTAGCTAACCTGTATTTTTTTAAATTGAAAATAGAAATCCATTTTCTTTTCATATCTGCATCAACATAAAGTATCGATGGGCTATATTTTTTTTCACAAGTTATGCATTATTTCTGCCCTCAGAGGATTCGTTCCACCGTGGATGAAAAGGAGCAAAAGCAGCTGCTGATGGATCTTGACGTGGTGATGAGGAGTAGTGACTGTCCATACATTGTCCAATTTTACGGGGCTCTCTTCAGGGAGGTATAAACTAATTTACAATAAATATTAAATGTCCATGCTCAGCTCAAGTTTTGGCAACAATATTTCTGATTGAATAACCTTTTACTTTCTTAAACGTGTTGATATGTCATCAATGTTGTTTCCGTTTCAGGGGGACTGCTGGATTTGTATGGAGCTTATGTCTACCTCATTAGACAAATTTTATAAATACGTGTATTGTGCGTTTGATTATGTCATTCCAGAGGAAATATTAGGGAAAATAACATTAGCTGTAAGTATAATATTAAAATTTTTCCCCCTTAATATGCTGTTATGAATTGTACCAGAATTAAAATTGTGTTGTGTGTTTTTAACAGACAGTGAAAGCACTGAATCACTTAAAGGAAAACTTGAAAATAATTCACAGAGGTAAGGTGATGGTGATTATTGATTTTCCTAGTATTTTATTTGCGTCATGTGTCACAATAGGCATTTGACTCAATTGGAGAAAGAAATAGCAATTATGGTTGAACATGGTTTCATTGGCAACAGAGTTGCATTCCTCTTAGGCAATATCATAAATTTATTAAAATGAAAAAGCACGTTACAATGTATTCTTATGTTTATCTCAATAATATATATATATACATACATATATACGTATATATACATACATATATATGTATAAATATATATGCCATTATATAAAATTGAGATAAATAAGAATACATTGTAACATGCTTTTTTATTTTAATACAGAAAAAATACACATCGTATTGACCTGAATATAAGACAATGTTTTTTGCATTAAAATTAGACTGAAAAACTGTAGGTCTGCTTACATTCTAGACATGATACCCATTCACAACGCTAGATGGCGCCAGATACTTTTAAAGCGAATGCTGAACACTGATGGTTGACTGTTGGTTAATTGAATTGAATGCCTTAATTGTCATTATGAGTATAATTAGATTCATCCTGAGGTGCACACATAAATTAGCAATAAATAAGTAATAAATAAATAAGTAGTGAACATGAATAAGTTGTAACATAAATAAGTAGTCACGTACAAAAAGTGACTAAAGTGGTTAGCAGCCTCTGGAGTTTCAGTGCAAGTACAAGATAAGCAAAGAGTCTGGGTCCTCTTAGATGCAGACATTGAGTTGATGCAGTTATTGCAATTTAGTTGTTTCATCACAGTAAATTGCTTAATTTACATTTCAAAAACCAGAAGTCATTCATTAACAAATGTGATTGCACTTTAGTTTACATATTTAAATGTTCAGTTATAAAGATGTGATGAACAGTTTTTGCATGATTTGAATGAGGAAAAATAACATGCTTTTTCTCTTGAATATATTGTTATAATCATTTGTTTCAGATGTACTATCATTATTTTGTGTAGAAAAATTGAATTTGGTGTTCAAAAACTCTTTTTTCAAACTTGAGTCTTGAAAAGGATGGAGTTGTCTTATATTCGGGCCACTACGGTACATATCAGTATATAATAATTTTAAGGACATCATAAACCAAAGACTGCATATTGTTCCCTGATGTTGATTCTTCCACAATTAACAAAGAATAACTTCTACAAAATAATCTCCATTACCACAAATACTGTGTTGCTCTATTATCTTTTTAGTTTTACATCAGTTTTGGTTAAAATATACCACCTACATATTGGCATCACCATGTAAATAAATTTAATGATGATCTAAATGTTTTCACTCTCTGTTTTTCTAGACATCAAACCTTCCAATATTCTTATGGACCGAAAGGGCAACATCAAGCTGTGTGATTTTGGTATCAGCGGCCAGCTTGTGGACTCCATAGCTAAGACTAGAGATGCTGGCTGCAGGCCCTACATGGCAGTAAGTAGAGAAAAAAACTAGCTAGCGCTCATATCTTTGTCACAACAAATGACTTGTGCTAAATTTGTGTCAGAATTGTAATTTTGTATTTTGCACAAACTAAAAACAATACAGTGGTACCTCGACATATGATCATAATCGGTTCCGAGACTGAGATCGTGTGTCGAGCTTTTCGTAACTCGAGCGAACGTTTCCCATTGAAATGAATTGAAAACAAATTAATTCGTTCCAACCCTCTGAAAAAACACCAAAAACAGGATATTGGATTGGATTTTTTTTTTATTTCTTCTAATTCGCCATATATTGACAAAGGAATAAATAACAAGTGGTTTAATAGTAATAAAATGTGTTTAATAGATTATTAAATTAGACGCATTTCGCGGAGGGGAGAGACGACAACAACACACACGGAGGCGGAGGGGGGGGCTGTTCGGGAGCACTTCATCCACGGCACTCGTAAACGAACAAACAAATTTAAATTAACTTGGATAAATATATACAGACACACTCAAACATACGTTTAATGTAACTTTACACAAAAGTGAATTCTAGTTTTGTCTTAATCTTTTGTTACCTTCGTTTTCCGGGTTAGCGGTTTGCCACGCCTCCACCCTCACGTTCGCTATCGATGGACTGTTTGTTGTTGTATTTCCTTCAAAAGATTTCGAAAATGATGCACACAAATGTCCTCACAATGGGATAACGCACGACCACTTGCCAACGACAAATAGGCTTAAATGAGCAATCACGACGGGAGCTCCTTTCCTTAGAAAGAATAACAGGAAATGCAATAGCTGAGCTTACCACGTATTGATCATGGGTAATGAAGTTTTATTCTGAAAAAAGGTGCCATTGGCTATTGGTGTTGTGTGCACGAGTATACTTCATTACCCAGAAAGCCCTCCTTTTGCCCGCGCATGCATGTTGTGCGTTTCCTGGTCGAAACTAGTCTGAATACATCGTTCAGTCCTCGTAGATATAGTAGTTTTACACTATTCTACATTTCAAACAATTGCTAACGAGGAAGATACAAAACATTTGCTCATTCAATAAACACAGAGCAATCATTTTCTATACTCAAATCCATTATAACTTGTATGGACAGCGTATCATTCTTAAATGTGGAAACATGAAGAGCACATTCAAACAAAGCGCAGGTTACGACTATTTCCCAGTCAATGTGAAGATCAGAACTAACAAGATGGCCAAACTCAGACACTTAACAGTCATTGACAATTTGCAATCGAAACAAATTCGAGGAATCAATTGCAACCATCACTCTTCACATTTTCTTAGAAGATTCCAGCTGTAACTTTTGGCAAACTGCAAGTGGATGTGAAATAAAATGATGGAGTGAGAAAAACTACAGCTATGTGCAGCCTATTTTGTGATTGTGTATCTTTCAGCCTGAAAGAATAGACCCCAGTGCCTCTAGACAAGGCTACGATGTCCGCTCTGATGTTTGGAGCTTGGGAATCACCTTGGTAAGAAATCCATATCCTGCCATCCCTTAGGACAAAGGTGTCAAACTAATTGCACAAATGGTTAAGTTTGACATGTTTATTCATTTGTGTATGTTTTCAGTACGAGCTGGCCACTGGAAGGTTCCCATACCCTAAGTGGAACAGTGTTTTTGATCAGCTGACGCAAGTGGTGAAAGGGGAGCCCCCACAGCTCAGTAATTCTGAGGAGCGGCAGTTCTCCCCCAAGTTCATCAATTTTGTTAATTTATGGTAAGCATTATGTGTAGTTTTATTTTGAGACCAATGAGGTCAAACTATGACTTAATTGGTCAAAGTGTCTAAAAATATATGAAACCTTAAGAGCTTTCCAGCTAAATGTTTCCAAAATAAACAAGCAGACATACAGAGGCTAACTAGTGGGTTGAATTGCTTATTCCACATGGAGGCAATAATATCCATTGAACTGGATAAAGTTGTAATTGCTGTCATCGAATATTATGACTTACTATGATGAAATTGCTACATCATCTAAGTATAGCTGTTTCGTACTCTAAAGTTAATTAACTTCATATCCTCGTTTGCACTCCATTCTATGATTGCAATGATAATAACGTAAAGCACTAACATTGACAACTTTCTTTTTTATGGCAACACGGCATTCTAATATGCATCTTGAACATGCGTATACATTTTTATTCAGCATTTTTGTGAACGGACACCCTACACTGGAGTATCCAATACCTGTCCTTACTGTATAAGTGTTGAACAAGTCTAGGGAGCAGCCCAATAGTTAGCAAACATGCTAATCCTAATGCCACACTCAATCATATTTCTCTGCTTCTGTAAATAAGAACATGTGATTGACTTGAGCCAGATTTTATTACCGTTGACAAATGTATAAAAATATTTTAACCCGGCAGCAGAAAAGCATAATCCACAATGCAGTGCTGGTCACATCTAAAATAGGTCTTCTCACATTTAGGTGGTGGCCAGTATGCCTTTGGTTTGATGTTTATAGTTTCCCCTTTGGAGCATGAAACCCTCCACTTTATACTGCAAACACTTTTCCCTCGATGTGGAGTATATGGCTTTGGTATTGCTCTAAAACAAATCACTAATACACTCCACAACACACTTTCTTGCCATAGATTTTACCATGAAAGTCTCAACGCTTGACTGAGTAGCAATGGGGCGGAGCTTTTTCAATAGGTCAGTTTCCAGAACGAATTTAAGTTTTGTTGGCGCTGCTATTGTAGCTAGCTGGCGGCCTGGCAGCCGAGTGGTTAGCGCATTGGCCTTACAATTCCTGGGTCGAGGGTTTGATCCTAGGTCAGTCCTCACTGTGTGGAGTTTGGACGTCCTCCTTGGGCTTGCGTGGGTTTCCTCCCACATCCCAAAATCTTGCATTGTAGGCTGGTTGAACACTCTAAATTGCCCCTCGGTATGAGTGTAAGCATGAATGGTTGTTTGTCTCCTCATGCCCCGCGATTGGCTGGCCACCCAATCAGGGTGTCCCCCGCCTGGCGACCGTAGTTAGCTCGGATATGCTCCAGCCCCCCCACAAGCCTTTTTAGGATATGCAGTTCAGAAAATGAACAAATTAATAGTATATCAGCTGAGAGACGTGACGGCAAAATATGGATATCCATTCTTTTAAATACTTATATCCATCTATGGTTAGTCAGCATCAAGCGTCTTCTGTTGACAACAAGTTGTCCTGTACCTTGAATGGCAAAATATGGATATCCATTCTTTTAAATACTTATATCCATCTATGGTTAGTTAGCATCAACCGTCTTCTGTTGACAACAAGTTGTCCTGTCCTAGCTTGTTTTCTTACAAACGGTTCCTAAGGAGCTATCACTTCCTAGGGGGCATTTGGAGAATAGAACCAAGTGCATAGAGCTCATGTACTCAAGTGTTGTCATCATGTACCTAGTCGTCAGTGGCTTTGAACATGCCTTGGGTGGCAATTTCATCATGTTGCGAAGAGAAAAAGGGGGAGGGAAAACCTCCTTATTTAATTTTTAACCAGACAATATGAAGTTCATTTAAAAAAAAAAATCATGACTACTTGTTATAAAGGCTGCATGCTGTGTTACAAACGGAGAGCAAAAAAATAGCGGTTTATTGTCCGAAAAATTGGGTAATTGTGGAGTGGCCTGGTGGGTGAGTGGTCTGTGCGTGAGTGGTTTGTGCGTCGGCCTCACAGTTCTGGGGTCCTGGGTTCAAATCCAGGTCGTCTACCTATGTGGAGTTTGCATGTTCTCCCTGGGCCTGCGTGGGTTTTCTCCAGGCACTCTGGTTTCACATTCCAAAAACATGCATGGTAGGCTGGTTGGACAATTGCCCCTAGTTATGAATGTGAGCATGAATGGTTGTTTGTCTCATCGTGCCCCATGATTGGCTGGCCACCAATTCAGGGTGTCCGCTGCCTTGTGCCTGGAGGCAGCTGGGATAAGCTCCAGCACCCCCCGCGACCCTACTGAGGATAAAGTGGTTCAGAAAATGAATGGATGAATGAAAAAAAAATTGTAACGCCTATTTGTAGACTTCATGAGTAGCTGCACCCGCACCATAGATGATATGCCACTAGGTGGTGTCAGAATACTTTAAATATTGTGGACTGAGTGCAACAACAGCAAATTGGTGAGATTTTCAGGGACAACTTGTCATATATTAAAATGGTAATAATAATCTAAAAATTGGACTCCCTCATTTCTCCCTCGTTCAGATTGATTTTTGTTTATTTATTTTGAAGATAATATAACAGCTTATAATGATAATAGCCTCTGTCTGATGGATACCCATTTATTTTTATTTTATTCACTATTGAAACAATACAATGTACTGTTTTAACTGTTGCATTAGATTAGCCACCTTGATCTGACATGTTGTGGTAGGCCTTTTTCTTCAGCTTGGATCTTGACCTGGATAAGTGGTGTTGAAAATGAATGAATGAACTTTGTCAATGTGAAATCATGGTTTTGTGTTTCTAACGTTACACTTTCATCTCCATAGCCTTACAAAGGATGAATCTAAAAGGCCAAAGTACAGGGAGTTGCTGGTAAGTGTCTGCTTTACTGGAATGGATTTAAAATGTTATTGCTGCATTTTTAACTGCACTGTGCTATATCATCATTGTTGCTGTGGCAACAGACAAATCACTTGTAAACACATACGCACTATACACCCAAGATGAAACAATCCAATTGTACAGTAATACCTTGAGATACGAGCTTAATGTGTTCCGGGACCGAGCTCGTATGTCAATTTACTTGTGTATCTCAAATCAATTTTCCCATAGAAATGAACTAAATATGAATTAATTGATTCCCACCCTTTGCAAAAACACCCAAAACAGGATATTACAATGGAAAAACATCTTTTTTTTTCACCACCTACTCACAAAGTAACAAATTCCTATCTAGTGGTTATGATCTTCAATACTAAAATGTGACTTTATTCAGTACAACGCGAGTGTGCAGAGGAGAGAGAGAGAGAGAGAAACTTTATGCACGGCAATGCGCACATTACATAAAAATAAATTTAACTTGAATGAACTTAGATTACGATACAGACACACTTAAAATATCTTTTAATCTTACCTCACACCAAACTTAATTCTAATTTTGTTTTTTGTTTTTTACTTTTCTTCCTACATGGCTCTTTTTGCCTCTAGCCAGAGTTTTTAAAAGGAACCGATCTAGAGTTGTTTGGTTTTGTCTCCCCTTCAAAGTATTACGAAAATTACACACACAAATGTCCTCACAATAGGATAATGCACGACCATTTGTCAACTTGCATTGGCGAGCCTGCTCCGTCACGCTTACACCTCATGTTTTTCGATTATTTCGTGCTTAATATCGATTGTCATCATATGCATTTTCTTCGCGCGACCCTTCATTGCACCTGCTTGGTTTGGACCCATTGTTTTTCCCTTTAATTCTGCACTGACTAACGCAACAAATAAAACACGGAAAATGCAATACGGTGGCTGTGCTGAAGTCTGTCCAACTTTCCAAGTCAGTTATTAATTGTAGGCCACATCGTGGCCTTTTAAAGTAAAAATCACACAACGGACTATTTGAAGTGTTCATAAATTCTTGCTTGCGTGTTTTTGGAAAGTGGGAATGAACCAGACTACCCAGAGAAAATCCAGGCAGTTGCTCATTGCTAACACAGACAGAGACACACATCATTCACATAATTCAGTTATTCTCTTGCTAATTGTTTAATCCAATATGTATTGTTCATTTGCAGTTCTCTATTTATTAACTGTTGTTGTTGTTTGTGTCTTACCTAGAAACATCCATTCATTCTTATGTATGAAGAGCGTTTTGTGGATGTTGCCAGTTATGTGTGCCACATCCTGGATCAGATCCCTGCATCTCCCATCTCTCCTATGTATGCAGACTGAGAAATTTTGGGATGGACAAAGCAGCGGGTGGAATACACCAAGGTTTGTGAGCTAGTTCCGGTGGTCTCCTGGACTTTTTTTAGAAACACCGATTTAGTCACGTTCCAAAGAAGAGAGGAACGCAAGTGGTGCAATGAGATAAATATTAAGCCAACTCTTCTACTACAAATCACCTCATTTAAAGTCACTCATTGTTCCAAAAAATACATATAAAAAACCAAATGAAAACACAGAGCGATGGTGCTCATAACTAAAAATAGCCACAAATCTGATTGTGCATTGTGGACTGTATGTATACATTTGTGTGTTCAACTCTGAAGAATTGTATAGATGTATTCAGATGGATCTATTCTGTAAACACCCATTTCAGAGTTTAGATCTTTGGTAACTAAATAAGTATGCAAAATGCGCTTTGTCTGGATAAATAATTATGGAATTGGTTGTGTGGCTTTATGTCCTTTTGCTCTCTTCAATGTGGAATCTGAGGGTTTGTCTTAACACTCACAATATTAAATGCTTATGCTCAAGGTTGCCACGGTTTGCACTTCTGTTATGTCATTAAATTTAAGTCACTGAGATAAGTATCTTTTTTGTAGCACTTTGAAAATATTAAGCTTGTTAAGCCAGTTCTTCTCTTAATCAGTATTATTCAGAAGATGGGACAAATGGAAAAACGTATTTTTAGTTTACTATTTGAATCTGATTTACGTAGATGTTGAATAACAATAACTGTGCATTTACTTTAGGAATGGCACACTATTGGTGTATTAACTTGGACAAATAGGAAAGCAGAATCAGTTTTCCACGTGAATGAATCATTTTGTGTTTTGCTTCTGAGTGAAGACCAAATCAACATTCTTAAGTATTATTTTTTTGTACATATGTACAAAAAAAATGGTTTATTGATCCATTTTAAAACCTTTGGAAGCTCTAAGAATCATATTTCGGTAGCAAGTCACAAATGTAAGGGTTGCATTTTAATTTTCAAGGCTTCATATTAAATCTTACAAATGTAGTTATTTCTAAACATTTTATTTTTCAGGAAAGTTTTATTTCAGACAAAAAAAAGCTTACCTCTCTGACTTTAAAATAATGACAATGCACAAACTGGCTATTGCAATGCTTGTCTGATGTAAAGTTACTTGATGTCCACTGATGTATATGTGTATGTATATAGTGCATCTAATCTGCTGTTTTTGGCAGGTTTTGCTAGACCGTTAAGGCCCATTTGAACAAAAGGACAAAGATGTTTGTGAGAGTGGGTTCCCAAAAAAACGAGAGGATTTTACATTTGAGACTGGGCCTTGATGCCTCTTAGCATCCTGTCCTTGCACTGTACAGTTTTATTGCTCATCCACACTGATCACAGATCCACCATGCTGCATTACAAAGACAAACAGTTGTAACTATGTACAGTTTATTTGAGAAATAGGCAGTCAATCTTTACCTCCTAAATAGAAAAGCAACACCAGTGAATGCTGCTAAATGATGTTTTCTTCCACCTTTGCCACTTACATACTGTTGAGTGTGGAAGATCAATTTTCACATAGATACTCAGCATGTCGCTCTAGCTTGCACTGAGGACAAAAATCTTCAAATTCTATATTAAAATAAAAATACCACAATTTCCCAAATAGGTGCCAGGATACGTTATGATTTAAGACAATTGCAATTCATTTGAGATGTGTTTCAGTGGGGCTATTCTATGATTAACTGGAGGATTATGTCGCTACTTATCTGTCTGTCTTCATCTGTAATGCAGAAATGGTGTAAACCTACCAAACGATATGTTCTTCACCTATGGGGTATGGTTTCTATCCCTAGTGAATGCAGATCACTGGGGTACATGTTGTATAAATTGCAATCTACTAGAATGTTCATAATAGATTATAAAATAATATTAAGGGCAATTATGTTGTATGTCTATGCAGGGTTAATAAAGTTCCTGTGGAAAAATATTGGGTTTGTATCGTTCTTTTTTCATGCAAAGAAAAGAGTGAGAGTGCTACGTGGCTGTGATCAATGTTCCCTCTAATTTTTTGTTGTCTGGGCAGAAAGACAACCTCCCTGAGCACACTGAGTACCAGTGTGAGCAATATCATCATCATTGCTCGCTATGGGCACACACCAGTATCACACCTGCCATAAGCAGATGCATGTCTACTACACATAAATGATTTAGTAATAATAAAATGTAATGATTAATATCTATGAATGGGCGGCCCAGCGGATGAGTGGTTCGCGCGTCGGCCTCACAGCTCTGGGGTCCTTGGTTCAAATCCAGGTCGGTCCACCTGTGTTGAATTTGCATATTCTCCCTGGGACTGCGTGGGTTTTCTCTGAGTACTCCGTTTTCCTCCCACATCCCAAAAAGATGCATTGTAGGGTGATTGAACACTCTGAAATAGAAGGGCTGTAAAACACGAAAAACAAGAGTGGACAGAGGGAACATTGGCTGTGATAGATTTATTGTGTACAATGTACATGAATGCGAGTATTTCGGGTTTAGGAATTAAGCAGCTTCTGTCAGATATGTTTTTTGTAAATAGATATATTGTTTAAGAGGTATTCATCACTATATGAGTCTGATGTTTAGAGAAAAAAAACATCAATTTAATGTGGAAGATTGAAAGAGGAATGATTTCTAAGGAAGGCTTCAATATCGAGTGATAATGACTATATGGTTGTAAAACTCATGTTTATTGTTTAAAATTCATATTTGCTTTATTGGAAATATTTCACCCTTATTATCATTTTGGTAGTGTAGTGTAAGAGTGGTTAGCACCAGCTATAGTGCTTAAAAGCACATTAACTGTTATGTTTTGCCTCGGCTGCAAAGCGGAGTGGAACCCAGGAGCAGGAAGCAGGCATCGAAAGGGAAGTGCTGGTGCACAACTTCGATTTTAATGGATAAAATAACTACAAAATAACCTTGCAAACAATCAAACTAGAGAAAAAAAAACTAAAATACAAACTTAACTGGAGAGGACGAAAATGAGGGAGACACACACCGACGAAGGGTAACAGAACAAAAGACAGAAAATACTTGCATGCCAACACACAAACGGGGTTTACACAGACGGGTTGATGACAATAACGAAGACCTGGGTCACACAACAGCAGTTGAAACCTATATACAATCATGCGGACAAGACACACAAGGAAACACTCACCCACCAAAAACCCAACAAAACATGACATCAGATGTTTGATGCTTATAACGCCAAATTAAAATAAGGACAAAACTGCACTTTGTTTCAGGAACTAACCACAAAAATAAGTGATTTTTCTCTCAAAACATGTAAAATTACAAAAGCTGACAAGTATTCTGCTTTTAACATGCTACCTGAGTAAAAATGTTACTCGGGTACAATTTTTATTGTGCCGTAATTAAACGAAACTACTATATTGATTGTAAACTGTGGAAAGACACACTAAACTAAATTAAAGATTAGCTTGAATTTCATGTCCATTATCTAACGGTATTACACCATACTTTGTTATAAGTTGTCATTTGTGATATTTTGTGATACTTTTCAATCATTGCAATGTTTTTAATTGAATCAGAAATGATGCCGACTGACTTCAGTCCCGAAGGCTTCATTTTTGGACTTAAAGTGCAGTAATGTTGGCATGTTTAGTATTTTTTAGTAACACAAAACAATGTTTAATTGTCACAGACACTTTATTACTACTTAAGAACAATTAAACATGTCTTATGGTCAAACGGTAGTCCGTAAAATGTGATGTCTGTATGATGAATAATGCCTTTGCAGTTGGTTAAAAATAAGACCTCCGTATAAGTACAATGACAACAGTTTATTGTGAGCTTATTCTGAGACTGAACAAGGCCTATTCATGTTCGGCTGCATTGGGCAAATGTCAAAATTAAGCTTCCACTAAGCAACCAGTGCTTCTTACGACTTATAAAATAGGCCAAAAACTGTCTTGATGTTGATTACAATTTATTAAGAAGATGAAGGCCTAAATTGAGCATTGTGGTTTTATGTGTTCATTTGGTGGCAACAGCTGTAAACTGGGCAAATTTTTGGAATTACGATTACCAATTGGAGCTGTACTGGAGCTTGTCACGACACCAGCAGAATGCTTGCAACATCATCACAGGAGCACCGTTCATCAAGTGAGCATGTGTTTATCAACATTGATATGAATGCGCGTCCTAATTTGTGATGAAATTCGGGGGAAAAATAACACCGAATGTTTGAATATATATATATATATATATATATTTTTTTTTAAGTATGAATTTGGGAAACGGTCAAGAGTAAATATATGCCATTACAAAGTTAATATCCGATAAAATGCATGTAAGATAGGTTGAAAATGAATTTACCAGTTTAATGACAAAATACAGTTGGTGCATAGATCTTTACGAGGTTGCTGACAGCTTATGAAGCAACTAAACATGACAATCAAAATGTTGAGTGTCAATGAATTTATTGTGGATACAAAGCAGTGGTTGTCTGACACTATCTAATTGCATTTTATAGATAACCTCTCACAACAAAGTAGAGAGCTGTCAAAAGTAGTACTTACATGTGCAACAAAGTGAAACTTTTAGTTTGGGTAGGTACTTTTAGGAAAGGCCAGCGGTGTTGAGTTAGAAGGCAGTATGTACATTGAATTCTGTTTTCAGTACAGGTACACATATATTACATCAATTTTTCACAAGTGCTAGTAATGGACATTACGCATAAGAATTATTCATTTTGAAGAAGGCTTGCAACACATTTTCAAAGACAAATGTCTGCGGTCAAAGTACTGGAGTTCCTATACAAGCGGCATTCTATATAGAAAGGAATGTCAGTAGAAATACATGAAAAAGTACAAATCTTTTAACAGCAAATAAATAACTGACTTGCCTGGGTTAGGGTTTTTAAACCCAGGTTTTTTCAGGGGTGAACATTTTCAGACAGTATTTGTTATTAAAAAAAATAGAGATTACATTAAATGTGACATGTCTTTCAATATTTGAATAGATGCAGAAATGATGCGGACATTTTCTGCAGATTAAAATAGATAAAATCATTTTTTTTAAATCATGTCACTCCTTGGATAAATACTTAAATAATGGAAAGAGTTACAAGGGTCCTTAAAAGGAATGCCAGGCATGATTACACATGGATATTATTTAAAAAAAAATCACAACCCTGTTTCAATGTTTTTGTAATTAACAAAATATGTCAACATTTACTGACTTTTTAAATTATAGTTTGCTATAGATTGGTTGGTATTTGTTTTCATCTTATTTTTTTAATTGAGATTGGAAGTCACAATGTCGGAAAATAATTTGTCAATCATCTTGGTCCTTTTTTCCTGCCACAAAAAAAACATAAAAATGGGTATGTAGACCTCTGATCCCCGACTTTATATTATAAGATAACGTAAAGTGAATCAAATACCTTCAATTCAATGAAAAATACTGTTAAACTCCATCAAACTGAAGGTGCGCAGTGAGCTATGTTCATATTTACATTCATAGATAAAGTTATGAACACAAAACATAAGATCAAAAGTAGTGATGCTGTAATTTTTAATATTTTATAAATGAGTATTATTGTGCCTGCAATGTAAGTATACAGTGCAATCAAAAAGCTTAGGCACCTCTGATAATTTCCAAGATTTTCCTTTACAAAATCATTGGTTGTATAGATCACAAATGTCAGTCTTGTTGAAAAGGACTTAATTTAACGAATACTTAGTGGTTATTCACTCGCCTGACTTCGGTACGGGCAGGCACAGGTTCAATTCCCACTGTTGGCGGTGTGATTGTGAGTTCATATGGTCGTTTGTCTCTCTGTGTGCCCTACGGCTTACTGGCGACCAGTCTAGGGTGTAGTCTGCCTTTCGCCCAAAGTCAACTGGGTTATGCTCCAGCAACCCCGGCAACCCTTTCGAGGATGTGTGGTATGGAAGATGACTTGACTTGGATGACTTAATGGTTATCTAATCACGTCAAAACAGCAATTATGGTCTGTTTAGGGGTTCTACAGATATCGAGAGATACATGTAGGACTTTGATATCTGACAACCGTAATATTTATATTAGCCCAAAGACTTATGGAACATCAGAAACTACAGCATTTTCAATGTATCTGCCATAACATATGTGTAAGGTGCATATTGATGAAGATGTCTACTTTGGTGCTCAGCGGATTAAGGATTGTAGGGGCATCTTCTGAGTTCTGTTATTTTCTTAGCACATGCTTTGACTAACACGTGATCTGTGCAGTTTGTTAAAAGCTGGTGTCTTGAACATTAGCTTGGTAATCAAGCTGTGTTCACCAGTGCTCCAGATGAAGGTCCATCGAAGAGTTTAAGTTTATGTCATTGACATCTAAGAACTCCGCATTGAAAATGCTGGGCACAATCGGTGTTGGAACATTGAATGCAGTGGTGGAGGTGGGTGACGTGAGGTCCAACCACTCCATCGTCTCCCATGGGGTTTCACTGAAAGCCATACTAACCATCCCCTGCACCTCGGGGATAGGAGACAATTTGTTCAGTGGTGAAAGAGGTGTGACCAATAAATCTCTGTGGGACCCAACCTTTTCCTGTTGGGAATGATGAGGATGGCACTGGTCGTGAGGGCTGTTGTATCCTTCGCCGTCTCGATTTCCTTCATCTTCTTGCTGACCGTCATCTGTGGCCATCTTAAGAGTGGGTGCCTCCCCTCCCCTGCTCATTGGGCCCAGCAGAGTCTCCAGGTGGTCGTAATGAAGCTGGTTGGGTGATTGGTGCTCGTAGTGGCGGTGAAGCCTTGGGACGAGTAGGCTGGGATACCCTGGGAAAACAGTAATGTGAGGCAAGACTTTGGTTACAGAGGACCTCTCCCTCTCTTCTCTGGCGTTAGCTGGCATTTCTTGAAGGGAAAGAGAAAACGCGGGGGTATCGAATGAGGTTGATGGTTCTCTTAACAAATGTTGTGGTTATTTATTTATGTTAAAAAGACTTGCTAAAAATGATGAGCATGGATTCACAATTGAAAGGTTTTATTAGTGCCAACTTTGCTTTGCGTAAATGAAAATAATAAGGTCCAGACTGTATGAAAAGAGACTACTCAAGTTTGAGAAATAAATCTGGTACGGTCTGGACCAGCTCATCTGTAATATGAGCATTATAGAAAAACATGGATCAGTGTTAAACTGACCATAGAATAACCATGAAAATACCATTGAAACTAAAGTCTGCTGGCAACCGAGTATCTGTTTGTGTTACACAATGTATGATACAAAGATAAACATCGCTAGTGATGCCATTATAACCCATATCAAAAAGTCTGCCATTATCTTCTAAATAGCAAGACCGCAAAAAGAAGAGAGTGCAAAAACAAATTGAGTGAAATAAATCACTCAGTTTGCTCTAGCCTATGTACTTGTGGTAGAATTTCAAATGGATGTATAAATAAAATAACGCTAAGACATTGAAAGAATACAAAAAGAGGTGAGCAAGCCTTCATGCTGATAAAGATCCAAATATTCAACATCCTGCCCCTTTTCCAGGTTCTATTTCTATAGAATAAAAATGTACACAATAGTACATGCTAAAATACTGTATTCTGACATCCTGAGAAACATTAACCAGGGCACAAAAAGTGATAGGGAGTTTACGACTTGCCTTGCATTAAACTACTGTTATAGTAGTTACAGTATATTGAGAATCGATCAAATATACAGTATCTCAGAAATACCACTTGCGATTATTTTTCTTAAGATTTTCCCTTCAAAGTAACACATTTGTACTCCTTATTAAAACCATTAATATGGAGGTAAAAATTGTGAATCGGAGGGCGTCTTATACGAGAGAAATTGTAAAATGTAACGATTTTAAGGCAATTTTAACGGTATGGCTTATTCGCGGAGGGAGCTAACATACGAGAAAATACAGTATTCATAAAGTTCACCTCACCTCCACTTTCTATGAGGACATCCAAAAGTTCATCCATTTGCTGACTTCTGGTCAGTTGCTGTAACACATGAATGATGGATGTTAATAATGGTGTGGATTGACATTAAACAACAATGATTGACAGGGGAGGTGAAGAAGCATTTATTGAAAAGCAAAACTCATAGTGTTTTTTGATGCCTTAAACATTTTAGTTTTGTATTATGCTGCACGTGATCCTTCATTGTCAAGGTGCACTTTGATATTAAAAGCAGAAGAACATCTTCACAGTTACTTCTGCTAATATTGACCAATCATGAATAATCATTACCTAAAATGTAATGCACAGTCACAGTGAGATAACGAAACTGGAATTATTAGATAACAAAGTAAATGGGATAACTAGCAAGTAATGAAACAACTGGAGCAGTATCTGAATTAAAAAAAATGGCACAGAATGTTAACTTTGAACATTCTTTACATTCCGAACGTCAAAATTGCTGCTGGGAGACGTGGGGCAGTTTTCTTGGTCCGTTCTGCCCGAAAAGGCTGTTGGGTAAATTGTTTGATTACCATCACTGGGAATTGTGTGTTCCTTAAAGACATGCCGGGGTTCTGTATTTGAATGAATGAGATGTTTCTTGGTATTGTGTTGAGTGCAGTGGCAGGCCGTCAGGGCCTTCAAGGCCTTCTCTGCTGGCCTAAGAAATATCTGAATCATATATTATATTTTGTCCATCAGGGCCTTCAAGGCCTTCTCTGCTGGCCTAAGAAATATCTGAATCATATATTATATTTTGTCCATCAGGGCCTTCAAGGCCTTCTCTGCTGGCCTAAGAAATATCTGAATCATATATTATATTTTGTCCATCCATACTTATTAATAATTCCAAATTGTCTGTTAGCTTCCTTTCATTGCTTTTCCCCCTGGGTTGCACATGCTCCTTTTGTTCAATAAATTTTAGTTTTTGTGAATCGGCTGATTACCGATTCAGGGTGTCCCCCTGGCTCTGGCCCAAGGTCAGCTGGGATAGATTCCAGCACCCCCGCGACCTTAGTGAGGATAAAGCTGGTGTCTTTTTCAGTGGCTTGCTTTGCTTTAAAGTCCATGTAGATTCCGCTGGCTTTTTTGCAGATTATCGACTCGGTCATGCTATCGCCCGCTAACTGTTCATCTTTTGACCATATTAAATGATGGTTCTCCATCTGATTATGAATGTCACTGTGCAGCTTGGAAATGATGCTTAGCCCTTCATTCCACTGGCTTGTTTTGGACCCATTGTTTTTCCCCTTAATTTTGCACTGATTAATGCAAAAAATGCAGCCTGTACGGCCGGTGCTTGTAGATAATTTTACGCGAGGGAGATGCGGCGAGAAAGAGAGAGCGATGCTGACTGTTCTCATAAGCAGCCTCTCGCATACTCGCCCGCATCAGAAATCGTCTCGTATCTCAAATTTGTCTCATATCTCAAGGTAAAAATTTGCTCAGAATTTTCCTCGTATCTTAAATTTCTCGTATGTTGGGACACTCGTATGTGAAGGTATTACTGTATATTTCTCTTTCCTCGTTTGCGCAGTTGCAATTTTGTGAATGCTCTTTGTTTTTTCCATAGCACAATTAATGATTAATAATTATAGTACAGTGACAACCCAACAATCCAGCGCACAAGATGAAATTCAAGCATTATGCCGTGAAGATAATTGTTAGCTTTTGAATCATCAATCTCTGATGGAATATTTTTGGAAGCAACTAAGTCCAGTACAGTACAAGCATAATTCACGTCATTCCTAGCCACCTCAAGCTGAAAGGTTGATGTCTTCCATCGAAATTTGATTAATCGGACCTAAACCCATCATGACGTTATATTTACATAATTTGGATAATGTGTTGTAAAAAAAACTGCAATGTAAAAAAAATAGAAAAATTCATGATGAATAAATAATAAAGCCTTTACATATTCACTATTCTGTACAGTACAGTTTTAACGGCTGCACGCAGGTTCCTTTTTTGGTTTGGACCCTGGCCCGGTAAATTATTTTGCAGTTGTTTGACCAGGTGAGCTGGCAGAGCGGAGCCTGCTTGCCCGAATGGGAAATTTGTGGATAAATACACTAAAATAGAAACAGCTCAATGTTTATAGAGGTGAAAATATCAAACAGCTTTTGCAACACCGGGTGTCATTTTACAAAGAGCTAAGCCATGATTTGAAGAATTACAAGAATGGAGTTAAATGTACCCGTATGACAGCATTCATTCATTTTCTGAACCGCTTATCCTCACCTAAATTGGTGGCCAGCCAATCACAGTTCACGAGAAGACAGGCAACTATTCACGCTCACACTCATACCTAGGGGCAATTTAGAGTGTTCAACCAGCCTACATGCATGTTTTTGGGATGTGGGGCAGAAACTGGACTATCTGGAGAAAACCCACGCAAACCTGGGGAGAACATGCAACATCCACACAGTGAGGACCCACCTAGGATTGAACCCTCGACCCCAGAACTGTAAGGCCGACATGCTAACCACTCATTCACCCGTATGACAGCACTCTCATAAAATTGGGGCTGGTTTATGTTAGAATAATGTAACCTGTTGAAAGAAACTTGGCTCATTTGCCATCAGGAACAGGGGGACTATGAGATCTACACAAAACAGGTAAACGGTGACATTAGCTCCCTGAGCAATGTTGAAAGAACAATAGATTGTAGATTAGAAGTATAACATAGACAGCAGAAATCTACCTAATCACCGTTTACCTTTGGTTGCATATTTGGGTTTCCAAGTTTGGCTGATGGATTGTGATTAAGGCTATAATCGGATGTATTGGAATAAACTCCCTGAATGCCTCTTTGGTCTGCAGGGAAGGAACAGTTGACAGGCTGAGAACCACTCATACAAGTTATCTGTAGTGAGAGAGAGTGATTTATGTTAAAGCCTTATTCAACATTCACCAATGTATTCTTTCCAGTGCAAGGCTGAAGTATATATATGTTTGTCTTGTTTTTCACCCTTTTACTGTGGTTTTGCAATTTTCATCTTGGCCTCTCCGAACATTTAAACAATCATGTTCAAACAAATAAATATTGTATAATGCATTTGAAAATATTTGATTGTTGCACAGCTGATTTTATATTAGGTTGTGTGCACTACAAGCCATGTGACTGAACTAGACATTCACAAAAAAATTAAATTAGCAACTCTCACACGTACACATTATAGTAACGAGTGAACGCCACACACTGTTTGGTCGTGTGCGGTCGATTGGTCGCCGGTCTTTTGGTCGCTGTCTTTTGGTCGGCGTCTTTTGGTCGCCGGTCTTTTGGTCGCGGTCTTTTGGTCACCCTGACCGCGACAACGGGCAACCAAAAGACCGGCGACAAAACAAGGTAAAACAACACGGTCTACGCATCAATAAAAGCCAACAATGGCCATGAGCAGTTTCACTGAGCCGACGTGTGAGTGTATAAGAGTTTGTATGTACATGAGTTGTCCCCTTAGGAAGGTACGTCAGTCAGGGTCTTAACAAGTTCTCCAACAAAAAACAATTAAAGTCCGGGAAATTTGGAGCTTTTCTTTAGCCTAATAATTAATAGGGCATTAAGTATGACTAAATAGTAATTCATAGTTTGTATTTAGGGAATTACAGCAACAATTTAAATGGTAATTATCAATAACCGTCCGGGCGACCAAAAGACTGGCGACCAAATGATCGGCGACCAAAAGACCGGCGACCAATCGACCGTGTACCCTGTTTGGTTGCTCAAATTGGCGTCAGCCACATTGCTCAGCATGCAAAGGGCCTAAAAACTACAGTTGAGGGTAAAGGTTGAGGTACGCATCTTGTAAACATTTTTGAGGTGCCCTTGATCACCATCAGTCCAGTGACCTTAAAAGTACCATTAACCTTTGTTACATTTTGCCGATTGCTGTTATACGGAATTCTACAACCAAATACATAATACCTGCATCATGCATCCTCCTGGACCGCAGTGGGAGTTTGGGTGACCACAGCCATCTCTCCCTACCGGAGTTGATAATATGTAAGGGTTGTTAGGAGATGACGCTTGGGGGCTTCCGGCAGGCTTCCCGATTGTTGAGTCTTGTGGGGAGCACTGCGGACTGAGGAAAGCAGTCATGGTGGACGGGCTGCCGGAGGAAGGGGCTGGCTTCATACATTGTGGCCCACAATCGCCCCCCATATGAGGCAGCATGGTGTTGCAGTTTCCCGTGTCCTCAATATAGCTACCAGGAGAGCTCTTGATATGTTTGGGAGAGGAGAGTGGGCAGCTTGAAGACAATGACATTGGCTCTTGTTTTATGTTCACCCCATAGGGATGATGGTCCATCATTGCTGGAGTCTGATTTTGCATGGAGAGATAGTGGGACTGAGATGGGGTGATGGTGCCTTGTGTTCCTTGTGTTCCTCCAAAGCAGCGCTTCCTCTTGTGAAGCTGCATCTTTAGTTCCTCAACCTGACAAGAAAAGATATAAGAATGAGTGTATTTTTTTATGTGTGAATTAAAAGTAGGAAATTCTTAAAAACGATGACGAAAATTAGCATCGATATTTTTTGTCAAAAATAATAATTAAAACTTTCGATACAATTCGATAGATTTAAACGGTAATTACACTACCCGAACACCATAAAACAACAAGTTCCAGAATCCAAATTTATAAAACTAAATATGATGGTCAAAATTTCTGCAGGTTTTATTATTCATTACTTTTCATAGTGTAAGGTGGGAGTTGGCTAACCTTTATTGCGAAACAGAACAACAAAAACCCTTTTTACAATCATCATATTTGATATTGCCTTTTTTAAAGGTAAAGCAGTTACTTTCATAACTGAATGACGAGGAACTTCATTTATTTACTTATTTACAGATGTTTGAAGTTTCAAATTTTAAAGACAAAAGATGTGATAATTATGGATCTCTCCTGATAATTCTATTTATTTATCGTGATAAAATTTTGTCATATTGCCGAGGCCTAGCCTAAATCTTATTCATACTAAAAATGACTTGTTACACAATAGTGTAACTACGTACACTAAATAAGAGAGAAATAAGAACATAATAAAATGAAACATTATATCTAGGTTTATATTCATTTTATGATACCACACCCAGTTCACCTGCAATTCTCAGACTACATTTAAAAAAGGCACTAGAAGTGGAATGTGGTGTAGTTCTATTATTTTATGAGAATGTTTTGAGATTGAGATATTATGCTTTCTTTTCCTCACCTGTCTTTGTTCTTGGTGTAGTTTCAATGTCAGCTCTTCAATCACCTTTTGCTTTTCTACCAGCATTTTGTCTTTTTCTGCATCCATGCTTTCCATCCCTCCATCTTCTCCTGCTCGCAATTGAACACCTCCCAGGCCATCATCTGCTCCGAGCCGGCCAGGAGACGTCTGCAGTGCGAACTGTGGTGGGGAGGACATGGGAACGTCGCTGAAGCTGTCAGGGAGGGAGCCACTCAGGGAATGCTCTGAGGATGCTGGTGATATTGGTGGAGTGGAAGATGTGCTGGGATAGGGGTAGTAACCTCCCTGAGACAGGGTGCTTGAAGATGATGGAGATTGGTAAGAAGGAGTAACAGGGAAGGTCACTGTTGTGATATCAGAAGAGCCCGAAGGTGATGAGCTGGAATTGGAGTCTCTGAATGGTCGGAGTCGCTCAATGAGAGCAGTCTTGGTTCCTGACACAGGCATTCCACGGATGCGAAGATGCTGCCGGAGTTCTGATACCTTATAAAATACAAGACATTTAAAACAAATGTTAAGCAGTAGAAGGCAGACTAGTTGTTTTTAAGAGGGCCATATGAAATTGATCTGCTCGATTCATGCGGCACAAAATTATCACATTACATTTATCGTCTGAGACAGGTTTGCTGATCCTGATTAGCTGCAGCAAATTGTGAACATAGATTCATAAATATGAAAATTAGATCTTTAAGCGTCAACAGTGGGATTTGAATCCGGGTCTTAACTCTTAAGTGTCACACTTTTACCTCATTTCAAACCATTATCCATTGTGCCTAATGCAATAGTATTTTCATTGTACATTAAAAGTTAGACAATATAAAAGGTCTTGCCAAATGGTGTATTAAATTGCACTTTATATATATTCTGAAAATCCATGTGGTTTTACAGCTTTGTGCTTTTACTGAGGATGAAGGCCATAAGCCTTTGGTATGGCCCGCCTATGGTGATGCGTTTGAACATGAGCACCTACTTTAAGGTCATCCAGATTGGCTGGAAGAGGGCCAGGTTTTACTGGGGAGATGGTGCTTTGGTTGGGGTACGCGGTTTTGATTGGTGATGAAGAGTTGCTGTCTCCAGAGTTGGATGGATCACTGGGGGTGCAGCCAGACAATTGCTCACTTGAACCTCTGGATTGATAGATTTGAACACATTATATATAATACCTACAGCACAATAAAATACCTGATACTGTATTAGTGACTTAATACTATAAACTCAAATTCCAGTCAAATATAAACTGCCCACATACTGCAAATCCTTAGGAAAACCAGGACAACCCCGACCCTTCCCACTTAAATATTCAATGAAATCTCCCTGTTGTGTTCTTTATCTGTTTGAGTTTTAATTTGCTTTTTGTATTTGTAGGAATTAACTGTGTTAACTTTCAAATGGTTTTGTAAGTGTTCTTGAATCCATGGGGCAATATCCTTTCACACAATAATGCTGGATTTTAATGCACATCCTCTTAATCTTTTGATGATATTATTTACTGTAGATCATCAAATTACAAAAGTATATTAGGATTATTTTAAAATCTCAAATCATTTTGTTTTTGTAAAATGTTGAACCTTACCCTGGCCTTTCTTTAGTCACTTTTTTAACCTCACTTCAGTTTTATTGTTTAATATAAATCTTTTTAATATGACTTATTTTATGTATACTTTATATGTGCAGTTTTAAATCTCACTGTACATGCATAATGACAATACAATTCAATTAAAAAATACTTGATGGAGACATGCACCAGTTTCCAATAAACCTGTTCAAAATATTTTCCACAGTTTATTTTAGAATGCCTCATTTTTCCCCTTCTTTAGTCACTTTGTGCCCAGATTTTTGGAATATGCAACAAGCATCACATTTAGAATAACAGAGTACTTTTTTTTATTCAATCATTTTCTGAACTGCTTCATCCTCAGAAGGGTGCTGGAGCCTATCCCAACTGATTTTCGGGCATAAGGCAGGGGACACCCTGAATCGGGTGCCAGCCAATCACAGTGCACAAGGAGAGAGACAACAATTCATGCTCACACTCATACCTAGGGGCAATTTAGAGTGTCCAACCAGCCTACCATGCATGTTTTTGAAATGCGTGACCGGACGTTTCGTCGAAAGACGTTTGGTCCCCTGGACATTTGGTCCCCGGACGTTTGGTCCCCGGACGTTTGGTCCCCGGACGTTTGGTCCCCGGACGTTTGGTCCCTGTGCGTTTGGTCCCCGGACGTTTGGTCGACCGGACGTTTGGTAGAACAGACATTTGGTCGCCGGGTTCGCATGCAATTGATAGATGTTAACATTGGATGAATAGGGATTTAATGACTATTATTTAACATTGAGTGAATAGGGTTAGGGTTAAACAAATGAAAGTCTCGTGACTCAAACCTCAGGACTCGCGAACCCGGCGACCAAACGTCCGTTCTACCAAACGTCCGGTCGACCAAACGTCCGGGGACCAAACGTCTTTCGACGAAACGTCCGAGTACCTTTGGAATGTGGGAGGAAACCACAGTACCTGGAGGAAACCCACGCAGGCCTGGGGAAAACATGCAAACTCCACACCTAGATCAGAACCCGGGAGCCAAGAACTGTGGTGCGTACATGCTAACAACTCATAACAGAGTACTTAAAAATCAAAATGATGTTTAAACATCATTCAGTGCTTTCTATAAAATGCTTCACATGTGTAACAAAATAGTTCAGGAAAGAATTACATTGTTTTTATAATCAGCATTTTATTTTAACCATCTGACTTACTTCTGCATCTGTGCTTGTAGGTGTGGCTGGTAACTGAAGGAAGGTTCTCGCTGCTGAGCCTGGCCATGCATCTGTAGAGAGTGTGTATGTTGCTGGGACTGGGAATGATTTTGAGCATGTTTCTGCTGGCTTAAGATCTGCAGCTGCAAGAAAAGCTGCTGCTGCTGTAGGAGTCGGGCATAGGCTGAGTCCATAGGTGGAGGCGACTTATCAGCTTTCTGGTCTGGCGGTATATACTGATGGTATTTAAGCTTTTTGACTTTGGGTTTCACATCTTTGGGCTTCTTATGACGGTTCTTATCTGATGTCTTGGACTGGTCAGAAAGTAAAGCACATGCACAATATTTATATAAACTGTCATTTATAAGCGCATGTCTTTTACTCTGCTCCTACCTTGACAATAGCAGGAACTGGTATTGGGGGTGTAGCGTGGTTGTTACAAACTCCAGACAATCCATCCTGGCTTTGGTCAGATGGGTTTCTAGTGTTGCCCTCCTGATCCCAAACAAAATAAAATTTAAGGAGCATTAATAAGTTGAATGTAGTTCTCTTTAACACCACAGGAGGACAGAATAAGCAAAGATGATAGGAGCAAATTGGGAAAGTGTCAAACTGGCTGGAAACATGAAGATGGGGGGTAGTGTAATGAAAGCATTAATGATGTGTTTTTAAGACTATGGTGGTCTTTACCTGCTGCGTGCTGGCAAGTGCAGGTGAGGAAGATGAGGAGGGCAAACTGCCGACCATCTCAGATGGAGGGCAAACTGAGCTCTGAGACTCATCACTGTGGTGTTGTTCAGGAGACAGACTTTCACTGCTGCTGTCCTCCTCAAAGGCATAAGAGTCCTCTTGCTTAGGGAATTTGCCATGGTTTACTGCAAAAGAGTTTTAACATGACCCCCAAAAATTGGCGCAATTCAATAATATAGGACTTAAAGTTTAGATTTTTGCCATAAAGCATGGCATACATACACCGATTGTGAAACATATTCATGTTATGTTGTAGCTCAGGGTGATATGGTAAATGCTTGTAATGTGCCACACTTGGCTTGCATGGCTCAGTGACACCTGTTACGTACTCAGTGTGGAGGTGTTACGCTACTCTGGTGAAACACTGACATAGCCACTTCACTTCCTGGTTGGCTGGGCTGATAAGGGCCTGAGATGTGATAGGAGGAATTGAGAGGACCTATCTGAGAGACAGGAGGGGTGTAGATTGGTGTATATGTGTGAGTGATATAAGATTGTCTTTTTGCATCCAAACATGTGACCACCAAGGATAGATCTCTGGTTCCAATCAATGGAGTGAGCTCATGAAACCCACTGACCCTCTGCAATAGACACACACACACACACAAGCAAAGCTTAATATTTTTTTTAAAACTGAACTCCTGGTGAAACTTTGTACGCCAGATCCCATCAATTCACTGTGACAGCATGACATCTGAAAGCTTTGGCCACTGTTTAAGTGACTGGTTAATGAGTTAGGGTTGGTCATATCCAGAACTACTACACATAGTTTGGCAGCAAGTAGCATGCTCAATGCTGCAAGGTGAAGGGTTTGCAAATGAGCAATATCTGGCCCTCTCAGAAACCTTTGTAACTGGCTATCTGGAGCCATGTGAGTCTGAAAATGCTAATATAAGTGCCAAAAACAGGAGAGCTAGTAACAAATATATGCATATAGTCAACCGTCACACTTTGCCTGAAAACACACGTGCTTGAAGACACTTCTAAAGAAAGAGGGTGTCCCTAAATACAGCTGTTGCTCATCCTATTAAAGCACTCCATCCTTCTGCAGCAGTACTATAAACTTATTCACTCAATATTTCTTAACACAGCATGTTTACTGAATGATCAAGGCAAACAGAACCACAAAAAACTATATAAAAAAAGATACACAACATTACACTGTCGGGGATGATAAAGCGAGGGCGCAAAACATGCAGGAGATCACAAGACAAACAGGGCAAGAAACGGCTTTACGCATGATGCTACATCAAGAGCGTTTCCTAGAATCAACGAGTAGAGCAGGAGAGTGTTTTAAGAAGGCTCCCCAAGCACTTAAACCTCCCCAATAGACAATGATCAAAGAGAACTTACCTTTCTAAATAAAATGAAGAAATCTGAACATCCTAACTTGATCTAGTTTTATGCTGTAGAATTTAGGCAAATGTTTTTACTCTGTTTAAAATTAGCTTATAATAAGACAGCTATTAAAAATGTTTCCAAATACAAAAACATTAAACGTCGGCTGTGTAAGTTGAGATGCAGGTCTATTAAATAGTTTATTAATATATTAGAATGGAGCACCCTTTTGCTGATATCAATCATGGTGAGAGCTGGGTCTAGAGGAATTATATTCTTTTGGAGTATGTTGAGGGGCCCCGCTGTGAGAGCGAGTTCCCCATTGAGCTTCACTGTGAGGCGGCCTCACTTTACCCTCACTTGGTCCTCCACTGAGGACCCGACTGAGGTTCAGTCTGGGGTCTGGGGAACACACAACAGGGCCACAACCTCAACAACAAGATATACAATACACATTTGCACTGGAGTGGAGCTTTACTCAAGAAACATAGGTAATAAAAATACAATTGGAGTGCAAATACTCTCAGACTGTATTTCAACTAGTAATTATAAATAATTATTTTTAAACAAATATGTAGTACTTTTTCTTTGAAATGAGTCCTATAGACGAAGCAAAAACATGAAAGCCATCAATTTTCTGAGGAGAGCAGGGAAGATAATTTCTAATCTAGGAGTCAGCAATCTGTTTGAAACTGACAAATACTTTTTTTGTTTGGTTAATATAAATGCACGGTAGTTTGATATACATATGAAACAGCATGATTTAACTTTATTTGAATTATTTTGTTTATAAAGACACTGATCACATAAAATCACTATAGTTACTTACTATTATTGAATAAAGTCAATGATGGAATAGAATACATTTATTTAATATGGAAGGGGCTAAAGTTAAATGCAAGAATTAATGTTAACAGTAAGAGGACTGCAACATACTGTGTAAATCATCAATTGCATGATGCTATACTGGTATATAATTTATTTAGAAAACAAAAAATATATATACTCAGCTACAAGTCTGGCACGATTCAATTTGGTTTGATTCCATGTACTTCTAACAATATTATTTACATACTGTAGTCCCCTAAAGCAATAAAAAAACAAAGCAATTGTTTTTTTTTCCAAACCTTTGAATTAGAAACCATTGTTTAACAAAAAAATACAAGCATCTAAAAAAATGATAATATTAATCAATACTTTTTATCAATTTCAGTTAGCTCGTGCTTGATCAAACGGCATATCAATCTAAATGAATGTGTTGTTAAACCCTTAAAACGTACCAAACTACTGGAGTAGGTGAGAAAAATGTCCTTTACAAGCAAATTTGTTTGACAGGGTGATATTCTTTTTTTGGGCAGCCAGTGTAGCATTGTAATAATTTTTAAGTTGTCATATTAAGGTTGCCTTATATGGCATCACTTGAGTAATTACACCATATTGATGTCTGTTAGAATGTGCATTGGTGTTGTTGCATTTTAAATTAAATAGAGGGAATCCTCAAGTTATTTGACGTACATCATGTTTCTCTACTCTTCCCATATCCATCTACTGTTCAGTGGCCTCACGCCATGTACAGCCAAAGATACAATGACTTACTAGAAAAAATAAATGAACTGACTGTAATTAAAGGGCTGCAGCAAGTGAGATTTTCAACCTACCAAAATCTCTCTCCGTTAAAGCTAGTCCAAATAATCATATCCAGGAGAAACCCTGCTGCAGCACTCGCAGGAGCGATTACCTAGGAGTAAGGCAAGCATACCAAATCATTTTTATTATCCGAGTGTGAGAAAGCAGCAGAACTTATTTGGTCAAACCGAATTTGAGTCAGATTTCTGAAAAGACATCAGTGGTCTGAGTGCCAAAAGTAAATGCAGGATATAGAGCAGTCGTCACCAAAACTACGGCCCGCGGGCACATTTGGACCGGCCCTCTGAACAATACCAGAGACGCTATCGGATTTTTTTCCTATTTGGCCTTGAAGACTGGGACGTTTTAATCTTGTGTTTGGTTCATTGCACCCCTGCTGAGCCCACAAATCATCCCAGTGAAGCGGGCCTTCGCATTTCTTCTTTGGTGACACGCGCGGGGAGAGTGTTTGCCTTTGATGCGTGCGGGCACTTCCACCGTTACATGCGTAAGCAGAGTGTTAGCGAGACATCTGGACGATCGCAGGTGAGGGCGGAGCCCTGGTACCATCGCTATTGCGATGCTATTCAAGCATATAAAAACTGTGCAACCTGAACCTGTTTGAGAACGGAATAATGGCGAAGAGGTTAGTTAAGAGAAAAAATGATTCAGAATGCAGGGTATTTAACCTGCAGTGGACAAATGATTATTTTTTTGTTCAATGCAAAGAAAAGGCTGTTTGTCTCATCTGTCAAGAATACAATCTTCGCCAGCACTATGAATCCCGTCACAAAGACAAGTACGATAGCGTGCAAGGCCAAATACGAGCAGACAAACTCTCAAAGCTAAAAGTTGGACTATTATCTCAGCAGACTACATTTCTACGCCAAGCTCAGCTGAACCAGGCATCCGTTCGGGCCAGCTTTCGGGTTGCTAAACTGATAGCAAGCAACGGTAAGCCTTTCACTGACGGAGAGTTTTTTAAGAAATGTATGGATGTTGTCGTGGAGGAAGTGTGTCCCGAGAAGAAAGATGCATTTAATGCCGTAAGTCTGTCGGCGAGTACAATCACCAGATGCGTTGAAGAAATCGGGAGTAATGTATATGCCCAGCTGCAGCAGAAGACGAAATAATTTGACTTTTTTTCATTAGCACTGGATGAAAGCACGGACGTGCAAGACACAGCGCAACTGCTCATTTTTATTCATGGAGTTAGCGCAAACTTTGAGATATGCGAGGATCTGGCAGCCCTCCAAAGTCTCAAAGGGACCACAACGGGAGAGGATATTTTTGACAAAGTGTGCCAAACCATGGAGAAGTTGGACCTGGACTGGTCAAAGCTGGCTAGCATCACGACTGACGGGGCTCCTAGCATGGTGGGCGAAACTCGCGGTTTAATAGGACGCATGAACCGGGAGTTGGAAAAAAGGGGTCTCACCGCCCCGCTACGACTCCACTGCCTAATTCACCAGCAAGCACTGTGCTGCAAAGTGTTGACGTTGGATTCTGTAATGAAGGTTGTGGTGTCGTGCATAAACTTCATCAGGGCAAAGGGAGAAGATTGTGCATGGCACAACAGAAAGTTAATGTTCCATGGCTTTTTTTTCTATGAAGAACCCAGAGAGAGTTAATTAGATATTATTTATTTCATAAATAGTGTTATTTATTTCCTGTTTTTTCTGTGAAGAACTCAGAGAGGGTTATTTAGTTATTATTTATTTTATTAATAGTGTTATTAATTGTTTCCTGACTTTTTCTGTAAAGGACCTGGAAAGGGTTTTTTGGTTATGTGTGGCTTTCTGGAAAACAATACATTTTTTAAGCTCCCCTACGATCGTCACACTTTTTCTGTTACAAACTGACACCGGCCCCCCATCAGAGAAGGGAAAAGTTATGTGGCCCTCACAGGAAAAAGTTTGGGGACCCCTGATATAGAGGTTTGTGTTGGACAACTCAGGTAAGAATATTAATATCTGACGAAACAATGTATTACATTATTTAAGAACAGAATTTCATATCTCAAGATATATATCTGTACCAATACCAGATTCACTGATATATTTTCTTAATTTATCTGTGCCTTTTCTACAAGGGCGTGACCCTACGTTTTTGAGGAACACGTTTCCAAAGTCAAACTAAAATTTCGGTACGACACATACAATGCGCTATGATGACAAAGAGGAAAACGACTGAAGTGAAAATTAAGCCTATTGTGACATGAAAAAAACCTCACCTTAGTTATACAGTATATAGTTATGCACAAATGATCCAGTCTAAGTATAAACAACTCTTCCTACAAGAGTAAGTTGTCACATTGAAAAGCCATTTGCTGCCAACCATCACGATGACATCATCACCTGTTTATAGCTCTGGAGTCTGTCCCGCTGTCCCAAACACCTCTCGTGTCTCTGCCGGGCCTGATTTAATATCACAGAGTTTTAACAGTGTTTAAACTGTGTAACCAAACTGCCTAAAAAACCTGCTCAACAACTACAAAACTGGCCCTCATAGGTAGAATGTAACATGATCCAGTGAGTTTGAAGCTGGCTTACGCCGTTTTAAACATTCACCAGTTGTAGTAAAGCACGCAACACACTTTAAAGCTATTGTAATACATATACCTTTTGACTGTGTTTTTCCAATGTAAACACAACACTAAGAGCTTGGACGTATGGTGCATTAGGCAAGAATAACTCAATCCACAGAGGCTTAAAGACGGTGGTCAGGACAAAGACGTGGTGTTTTATAAGGGGACCCATGCAAGAAGTTCACTAAACCTGCAGCCCTGCCCTTATTATTTTTATGAGGAAATATTAGATTGTGTACTTTATGTTTGTTCAGCAAGCAGGCACGCCATCCACCAGTCAGAACTGGCAAGCTCAGACGGATACTTGAAAAGTTTAATTAACACCAGATGTTCTCTTGGTTATATATACAAAGACCCTGTGCCATGTCTATGCACCTACTCAGAATAACACAGCTAGTTGAAAGTAGGAAAGGATGCATTGCTCTCAAAACTTTAATATTGGGTTCCCTGCATTCTGAATAAAATATGTTAATTTCAAGACTTAAACACAATAAATAATAAAATCACCTGATTGTACTTCTTTTAACAGCCAATTGAAATGAATTGCATTTCCGCTCACTACCTTATCTTTGACAGACCCCTAGAACCTGATATGACAGTGCCAGACTCCTGGATTCTGTTCCTTGCACACTTACCAACAGTTTATCTGAGGACCTAAAACCGTGCCAAAGATATCAATAACAAATAATTTCCCTGATATTCAAGTCCCCTTCCTGATCTCAGGCAAATCACCATCCTCTTACAAAAGTCGCTAAAACAATACAAACAGTGCATATATACTATGTGGTATTTGTACATACACCATTTGATTAACTTGTGTTTATATTTTTGAAAAAAACAACAACAAAATAAAATAAAATGAAGGGCGGCCCGGCGGATGAGTGGTTAGCGCGTCGGCATCACAGTTCTGGGGTACTGGGTTCAAATCCAGGTCGGTCCACCTGTGTGGAGTTTACATGTTCTCCCCGGGCCTGGGTGGGTTTTCTCCAGGTACTCTGGTTTCCTCCCACATTACAAAAACATGGTTGCTAGGCTTGTTGGACAATCTAAATTGCCCCTAGGTAAGAGTGTGAGCGTGAATGGTTATTCCTTGTGCACTGTGATTGGCTGGCCACCAATTCAGGGTGTCCCCTGCCTCGTGCCCGACATCAGCTGGGATATATATATATATATATATATATATATATATATATATATATATATATATATATATATATACATATACATATTTATATACATATATATACACACACACACACATATATATATATATATATATATATAGTGAGTGCACAATCCAATGTATTGGATAAATGGACTTTTTGTTTGTTGGCAGTCAATACTAAGCAGGTTTGCTCAAGTATTACTGTACAGCCCTGACCTGGGGAAGAGGAGATACCATTCATCTGGTATGCGGCTAAGATTTCAGTGCACTTTCAGTCCAGTTCAGGCCTACGTGTCCTCATCACTTTTTCAAGGTGACATTTATGCATTTAAGTCGATAGAGTGGCATCTCCTGTTTGTTGTTGTTGCCGCTGCATTCATACTGTAAATAAACAACATTGTAAACCCATAATGCCCAAATACACACACACATGTATGCATATCAATTAAAAAAAAAATATATGTAATATACTAAAAAATATATATGTATATATATATATATATATATATATATATATATATATATATATATCTTATATATACCTATATTTATATATATTTAAAATTGATATACATATGTATTGACACATTGACACCTACTACGTGAACACAAAATGAACTCTAAAGATTCAGGTAAATAAAATGTCCCCAGTGCATGGAATACATTCTGAATTCATGCGTATCTACGTATCTGTCTGTCTGCAGCTGTGTTGCAGGTTGTTACTCACGAGGCATGATGCCTTGGTTTGCCGGTTGCTCTCGTGTCTTCCTCTGCTGAAGTCTTAACTGTAGCACTAAAGGTTGGGAGGTGGAGGGAGGAAGAGGATGGTGACAGAGTCAGGCAGACAAACAGCAACAAGCAACAGAAGGCCAAAAAAAAAGACAGACGTTGAAAGAAAGAGACAGTCAAATAAGCTCCCGAGATAAATAATTACACAGCTGATTTGCGATCAGATTCATTCAAAGCATGAAACCTAATTTTATTTCATCAATAGGTTGTTTATAATATGAAAGCAAATTTCTAATTTCAAGAAATCTGTTAAACCGAGATGTATGTATTTATTATATGCATGGTTGTTAAAAACGGGGGTGAAAAAAACAAAGCAGCTTGCTCACAAATATTTTCGTGAGGAGGATGTCGGCAGTGATAAACACAGCTCCTGGCTTTAAACAGATCTGTTCAGCAGTGTGTGGTCCTTGGGGTGCGCTCACTCTCCCGCATGCTCAATGTGTGTATGTCAAATTGTAAAAGAAAAGTCTATGTGGGTGTATGGGGTCATAAACATCAAGACTCCCCCATGTCTGTTGGTCGACTTTTGTCGGTGGCTATCCTGCTTTTCCTCTGTTTCACTGTGATTTTCCCTGCCAGCTGCTATCTGAAGGTCTTATTCTGACATCTTGGATGTAATACAAAAGTATGAAATTTTCCACCTTTTCTTAATACCCATATAACTTCAAATGCCAATCTGTTTCAGGTGGTTTACATTTATTCAGCGTCGGCCCCTTTTCTGAATTTGCAACGACTTGTCAGTCTGTGTTCAGGTATAAAGCACCTTCGTTATGTAACACAAGGCGCTTTGCTTCCCCCTGACATCTGCTTTAGTTTACAGTGATGGAGGTCATGACCTGTTAGTCACATCATTGCACAGAGGATGCAGTTTGCGGAATGTACAATGACGGAAAGATGTAACGGAAATAGGCCCTGTTTGTCCTGCTCACCAAAAGCAGCAGATAATCAGTCAGAGGAACAAAACAGGTGTTTTCTGTCTGAAAATCCTACACATCAGCCATGATTTTAACTCTTAATATCCAAGTTAATAATTCTTTGTGAGAAGCCCACCAGCTGCCACAAAATCCTCATTGTTATAGAGAAAGACTTTCAACCACAAGACCCCTTCTTCTCTAAAGACATTTGTTTTCCAATGTGTCAGTACCAGTTTACAAATGCAAGACCATGTTAACAACATTTCAGACTGTTGGGTAAATAAATTGTCACATCGGCTGGTTGACTCTGGTAAAGTGGTGATAATTAAATGCAGTACTGTGGTTATATTGTGATTTATAAAAGGCACCACAAAAATTGAAAGCAGCTAAGTATAACTGTTAAATTGCTAATGGAAAATGCCCCATTTTTTACATTAATTCCCAAGATTTCCTTCAAGTTCTGACAGAAATGTCCTCAGGAAAGATGTATGAGCGCAACTGTATAACTTAAATATGTGGGTATTCTAAATAGTGTTATTGTTTATTTTAAACCAATACCTGCGCATAAACGGAATTTCCATTTACTCACATTCTGATGCATTAGGGAACACTTGACAGATTTGTGAAAGTGAGCAAATTGACAAAACAGCTGGGTATTATCTTGATAATCAGGTTCCTTGATTTGCCATGATAAAATAAAATTGGCTCGCCACCAATTCAGGGTGCCTCTTGCCTGGTGCCCATATTTGGCTGGGAAACGCTCCAGCACCCCCAGTGTCCCTTGTGATCATAAGCGGTTCAGAACATGAATGAATGAATTAATATCAGATAAGAATTGACAATACAACTGCTTTAGATTAACTCTCTTATTTGAGAAGCACACCAAGAAAACTCGAGCGTTCTTTCTTTAAGTGTCATGATTTACCACTCCACATGCATATTTTGTTATGGGAAGGCATATAAATGTTTTAAAGAGAATTTGGGGTAGGATGTAAATACAAATCAAATCTGCTGCGGATGGCTATAACCGATACTATCGCTAGCTCAGGTGAATTGAGTCTTGTAGATTACAGAAACAGGTAAACCATATGTCATCAGAGTGAATTTCCTGACACATTTGTCCTCCATGTTATGTAACATCAGTCACCCCTTTGAATTGCTAATCAAATCAACATGAGAACCGTTCAGTTAGTGCACACACCCTCACACACAAAACATTGGTTGGTCCGTGGGGAGCACTTAAGTAAGATCTTAATCTTTTCTTTTAAATCCAGCCATGCAGCAACAGTTCACATGGCTTTGATAATGTTGTTCAAGGGGGCTGTAAAATGATCAACAAATCACTGGTCTTCATGGGTGGATAAAATTTGATCTATAGTTTAAAAAAAGGGAAAAAAACCTCAACATTAAATGGAAACACCAGATAGTGCTTTATTGCTGCAGTCACTAGCAATTAAAATTACAAGTTGTTTTACTTAACATATAATTTTAAACTCATGATTCAACTCTTGTCAAGATTAATCCATCAATCTGATCAGGGGTAAGGTGACCTTTATGTGAATTAAGACACCGTCTCGACATCTGTGACAAATTAAAGCAGCTTCTGAGTCTGTTTTGGGGGAAACACACAGCCTGCCTGAACCATCACGTTTCTCTTGAACCCTCCCGTATTCCCTTGTGGATCGTGGGTCATTTCCCACCCTGCCAATCTACTGTAAACAACACAAAAGGAAAAGCCCCATTTACTCTGCTAGTCCTGCAATTGCAAGTACATTTTATGAGAAATTTAATAAGATCAAGAGACAGACTCTTGTTATTGCTCGTTGTAGGTAATTGAGAATCGCAATGCTGATTCTCAACTTAAAAATAATCAATAAATAACAACAAAAATCCTTTATTGAACATAGCTTTTTGAGCATTTATCTCTGCCACCATCAATTGCATTTTCCTCAGGGAGGGGGCAGTGTTGCACACACACATACACACACACATACACACACGTCACACACGTACTGTATACAAAGTCTACTGAACGAAAGATGCTTAGATCCGCCCGTTCATCTTCTATACTACTTACCCATTATAATTTGAAATAATGATGGGTACGAAAAATAAAATACAATTTCCACTCTTACTGGAGGTGGCAGAATTTTACTAAACCATAATTTTATTTTGCGCCCACATCCCACAAACATAAAATTTAAGGAGCTTTAAAAATCTGAACGTAGTTATTACCTTTGTTTTTATAAAATTAGACATTTTGGAAGTATTTTTTCAACTGTGGATGATTCAAATACGTTATTTGGAAATCCTCAAGAAGTGCGTGAATAAATTTCAGCAATTTGGTGCTGTTCACAGTTGGAATTTAAATTGAAAAGATGGAAGGATGCAAAAGCACATTCCGTTGTAATAAATTAAGCGGTCGTTCAAATCTGTGCTTCCAGTTTATATGATAAGACCAGGTACTCTCACACGCATATATGTACCATTAACTTCCAGTTCAACGTTATTAAGATAACCTTCAACCTTGCAGTAGAGTCTAATCCCGCTTATCAGTGTGCATCCAGCCAGAGTGTCAAAGGAGCTGGCTTCTCTCAGCAGTTGACATGCAACAAGTGCACCTACCAATCTGGAACATCACTCTTGAATGTCACACTTTTATACCAATTACCTTAAAACGACGTAGGAGCAGGTTACGCATTTGAAGCTCAACAGGAGCTTTGTTTGTTTGATTCATACTAGGAGGACTCTGGAGCATTGTCACCCCTGTATCCTTGCATGCTACATCTTATATGCAAACACCTGCCACTAAGCTTGAACTAAGGAAAACACAGAGAATCCTAACACAAATTGTTCTTGAAGACAGGCAAAGAGCTTAAGGACTACAATTTTGCCTGTAATTATATAACGTTTATTGGCAAAAGTCTGACAAGGCATATTGATTGGTATAAAAAGAATAAAACCATCAAGTCCTTACCTGATCTAAACTTGCTTCGTATCAGTATGGAGTGTTCAGAGCCCAGAAGAGTCATAATGCTTTATGGTACAGTTCCAGGGTTCAAAAGCTGCAACATACAGTCATGCGCACCTGGGCCCTTGGTAAATTGTGGACCCTAAAACTGAGATGAGTTGGAGTAGACCGCCAACCTAATTGAAAGCTCTTGTACAAATTTAAAGAACAAGACAGTAATAACAGAGCCTCTCTCGTTTTGTCAGTCTCAGCTTCCAGTGTTTACACTAGCAAGCAGATCTCCGAGTGCTCCCCTTCTCGCTCTCGTAGGGTTGATGTGGAAGTTTCTGAGTCCTGATGTGGCTTTGGTCCCATCTAAGCTGAAAGCTCTAAGTTTTGAGACAGGCGGCGTGCGCAGAGATATGCCCTGCTTGGGGAGGGGCTAGCCGGCCTGGGGGTTGCGCTTCAGTCCTGGCTGAAGAAACAGGAGGCTGGACAGAGTTTGGCTGAGGACTTCTTCCTCCCATGATACCAGTGTAAATATATCTGCCTATCAGCCTTGCTGTGTGTTATTGGAGGGGAGAGTGAGAGCTGGTCAGATAGAGAAACTGGAGAAAACCTTTTAGGCTGACTTCCACAGACATATATGTGTGTATATATATATATATATATATATATATATATATATATATATATATATATATATATATATATATATATATATATATATAGACAATACTGCTGCCATACGCAGCAGTTTGTCTCTCTGTGTGTCCTACGGCTGACTGGCGACCAGTCTAAGATGTAGTCTGCCTTTTGCCCGAAGTCAGCTGGGTTAGGCTCCAGCAACCCCCGCAATCCTTTTGAGGATGCGCGGTGTCCGTCTTCTTTTGGCTGGCCAAAAATTCAGTATGTCGCCCGCCTAGTGCTCATTGTTGGCTGGGATAGCCTCCAGGACCTCCCACGACTCATGTTAGGATAAGTGATATGGAAAATGAGTAATAATATAATTTCTAATAGTGTTTTCTAAGAAATAAAATATTTTAATTGACATTTTCTACAAATGTAAGAAAGGAAAATGCACTACAAACCATTGCGGAGCCTACATTAAAATTACTGTATGAAAATAGTGTTCTCCGTTTATATTTTATGATTTGGTTATTGTTTTGTTATTGGCCAAATTAATCTATTTTTTACAGCCAGTCATAAACTACATATTTAAGGCTTTGTGATTTATATGAAAGGAGTCAGATTTTTACAACACCATTTCATAAACACATATCTGTCGGGATTATACTGATAAAAAGGTAATTTCTCTTTTCATCTTTTTGTGAATTGTGAATTAAGACAACATTGCATTTCCCATGGTCCCTCTTATGCTCTCTGTTTGGTAGTTTGGATATATACTAACTAATAATATAATTCGACTATCAAAATAGTTTTCAATTAATGTTGAATTGATTGGAATTGTAATGATAAATGAAAATATCAGATATTGTACACAAACATTAAGAGTTTTTATTCATTTAAAAGACAAGCCAATAAAGACACAATCATAACATGCACAGAAGGTCCCCAAAAGCCAACATGTCAATTTAATAGACTAACAAGAATAAGAAGACGGCTAAATTACATTAAAAAAGGGCAGGTTTTACTGTGTTGCTTCACAATATTTTTTTGACTTAGCCATGAAGTGCCACCTCCATAACTGATAATACAATTCATGAATTTAAATGTCAGATTCACAGGTTTTAGCTCAAAAAGTTTCACATCTAGCTCAATCTCTGGTCGACCTGGTAGTGGGGTGCCCAAACGAGTTGCGATCAACTGTCGCTCATTTGTAGTTTGCACTCGTGTTATAATACATCAACAGGGGGGAAAACCAGGGGAATGTATGGGTTTGGAGGTGTCAGGTAAACAGCTTGGAGCTTTAATACTGAAATTACAAATGTAGGGCCTAATTTGGATACACCAGTGATATAACAATGTTTTTATTTAAAGTCAAAAAGTACCTTGAAAGTATTGAATTTTATAAAATAAACAGCCCTAACGACAGACTTCAGTTCTAAATAGTTAATTAAAGCACATAATAAACTTCACTTCCTCCAGTAATCTTACTACAAACCTACAAATTCTGTGAAAGACATAGCACAAATAAACGATAGCACATTGGAAGCTTTGTCTCACTTCAGATCCCTGCTTCTTAGTACCTATTTTAATCTCTTTCCAGCATAAAGACAACTTGGCCAATGTTGCCGAGGAGCCTCAACACACAGCAGTCAGACACATTAATTAAAACGCTTCATACTTATTTCAACTGATAAATAACACCCTTTTTGCAGTGAGCATACATGCTGATGTGTGTTGGAATGTATGCCAGAATGTCACACAATGCTACAAAATTCAAATATTTACATAAATGCGACTCAGGTTACAAATCAGTTGTTGCCACAAACGGGCACATTTTTCTAGAAATTTCTGTGAATGAATACATGCGTGCACACTCGGATGCACACACACACGCACAAACATACGCACACACACATACACAGACACTACACATTAAAAAAACGTTCAAGGGATGATGAGGGATCCTTAATTAGCAGGTGAAAGTGCTTTAGGAAAGTTCTGTCAGAGGGTTTGACAGTGTACACACAGTGTTTTAGAGAGATTCCTAAAGAGGTCACCCAGCCCTGGCTTAATCCTCCCCTTTAATTGGGCCCTATGTCAACAGACATGACAAGTCTCATCTGAACAGTATGACCAGTACATGAGTTCTTGCAACACAAAGAAGTAGCTGATGATCTTCGTATACCAAACAGATTGATTTGTGTGCACATCTGTATATCATACATAGCCAGTGCACAGCAGGATGTCATAATGCAATTCTCATGACACATGCTTTTGCATTGACTATGTGTCAACTCCACTGTTTATTGGCAATCTCCACAGACATTTAAATCAACTAATGACATTTTGTATTTTCTGTGATTTCTGGTGTTTTAACATAGATGCGAGTGGCGATTGTCTTAACTATACAGAAATATTGTATAAATGACATCCAAATTCAACATAACACTGATCAAACTGAGTTTGGAATGTTCATGTTGTTTTAATCAGTTCTAATAAATCACAAAATAATAGTGTTTTTGCCATGCTGATAAGGACTACCATTTAGTTGTGTTTGTTGGCAAACACTGGCATCTGTCACCCACAATCGGGTCTGAGAAGGCACTATACTTTCAATTGTATACTTTGAATAGAGTTAGTGTGAGACAAGATGTTTGCAGTAACATCGAATGAAAGGAAATTGAAAGGCTTAGAACTTTTTTTATCAGTTTATCTTTTTCCTTGGGGCGGCCCGGCGGATGAGTGGTTAGCGCGTTGGCCTCACAGTGGGGGTCCTGGGTTCAAATCCAGGTTGGTTCACCTGTGTGAAGTTTGCATGTTCTCCCTGGTCCTGCGTGGGTTTTCTCCGGGTGCTTCGGTTTCCTCCCACATTCCAAAAACATGCATGATAAGATGATTGGACACTCTAAATTGCCCCTAGGTATGAGTGTGGGCGGGAATGGTTGTTTGTCTCCTTGTGACCTGCGATTGGCTGGCCACCAGTTCAGGGTCCCCGCCTCTGGCCTGAAGTCAGCTGGGATAGTCTCCCACATCCCCTGCAACCCTAGTGAGGATAAAGCATTTCAGAAATGAGAGAGACTTGGACCAGAAGGTTCAATCTCCTTTAAGCTCCGGCTTAGAATTTGGAAACTCCAGTAGCAGATAGTCATTTAACCTTTAGGACCATGCCAAAGCAAATAGGATGGAGAGTAGCTCTGAGAGATAAGAAGGGGCAAGATCACTAATTTAGAGCACGTGTCAAAATCCACACCTTTGGATCTGAGATACTACACCATTTTGTGTGGTTCCATCTATCCATATTCTCCCTCTTATCTGAGATCAGGTCACAGGGGCATCAGCTTCTGCAGGGAAGCCTCGACTTAACTCTCCACTCCATCTAGTTCTTCTGTGATGATTTCATGGTGTTCCCATGCCAGCCGGGAGACACGGAACACCTCACCGGGGAGGAATCCTGATCAAATAGTGATCCACCTTATCTGGCTCCTCTCGATGTGGAGGAGCAGCCGAGCCTTTCTCGGATGACTGAGCTTCTCAATTGGTTTCTACAAACGTGGAGAACGTGGAAAGGAAATTCATTCAGGTCATACGTATTCAGGATATTTTTCAGTCACGACCCACAGTGTCGCATTCCGGTTTAGCTCTGTCTTCACCTGGATGGACCGATGCAGAATCCAGTGAAGACGCCGGACTGTTCTGCCTGTCGATCTCCCCAGCCATTCTTCCCTCCCTCACTTAGGGGAAGACCTCATATCTGACCTGGAGAGGATATGCCTTGCCTGTTTTTGAGATGTGGGGCAGAAACTGGACTACCTGGACAAAACCCACGCAAGCCTGGAGAGAACATGCAACCTCCAGACAGTGAGGACCTACCTGGAATTGAACCCTCGTTCCCAGAACCATGAGGTTCTGTAATCCTCGACCAGCTGGCCGCCCATATAATAAATGCACAAAATCATTTTTAAAAATCTGCCTTTATGGTCAGTGCTTGAATTCAGTAGGTGTGTCCAAGACGCCTTTCAATCATACTCCCGGTGCTTGCTAGCATTGATTTAATGAATTTAGTATGTTTCCTCTTTTGTGCATGTTTGAAACATCTAAAACAGAATACAATTCTGAAGGAGAAGACAGACTGTATAATGGCTAACTGGGGAGCTGGGTTTAGGAGGTGCTGCTGATGTGAGGTGGCATCGTAGTGAGTGAGACAGGGGATTTAGTCCAACCGGCATAAAATAACCTGAAAAAGACCTGTTCCTCCTGCATGAAATAACTGCAAAATGATCACTTGGTGCAGAGAAGACTGCCCTCTGTATCCCTTTGTTATCATAACAGTTGTTATGCCTCATTTGTAGACCAATTGTGAGTGAATGGCCATTGGATCAATTTTGAGAAAGAGTGAAATAAAAACCTTCTCATCTTTGTTCTTTTGCAGTTAAAACATGTCTTTGCCTCACTTCTGTCACTATGTTGTTGTTGATTGTTATTAGGGGGTCGTAGAGGATTACGGTAGCACTTTCTTTTCACGGTGGGTCTCCATTTGTGTTGCTAATGAAGTCATTTGTATCCTCAAATTTTTCATTAGTTTATATAACGTCACCATGTTGTTTAGTGCATTGTGGAATCCAGGAGATGCGTTGATTAAAGGCATTGTGGTCTTTGTCCTTGGCAAAATGGATGATGGATGATTTATAAAGTGGTAGGGGTGAGCCAGAAAGTAGTAACAACACTGGACTTCAAGTCGTGACAAAAACAACTTGCGTTTTGAACCCCATCTAAAAAAGTCAGATCAGAGTTTCTGCCTATAATTTAGAGATTCAGCACTCACTTGGACAGATATCATGTATTAAGAAAAAAAATCATCAATTTGAGTTCACAGCATCTTTACGTGTATATTTTTAGTTACTAACTCAGAAGTCAAGGGATCTGGGAGCAAATAGTTCAATCAAGCTGATTTTTTTGATGGATTTTCCTTGTATCATTTGTCATTTTGTCAAGTATTTCAAATTTACAAAAATACGTGGCACTGAGTGATGGAAGTCGCATTTGTCAGCAGCAAGAGTCATCGTGATTCAGTCATTTCTCGGTACTCAATCAGTCTTATCAGAAAAACGAAGGACTTTTCCCACGATATGAGCTGGCTGTTCCTAAAGAAAAAGATGGGAATGAGGGAATTCAGGCAAACAAATTAAATTATTATATAAAAAAAACGAGAAAACATAGGCCATGGACATGACGTACAAAGAAAAGCAGCAATATTTTTTTAAATATTTTTTTCCAACGGGACAATGACGTGGGAAAAACAAGGAGTCAGTGGAGATTAGCATCCGTTTCTCATCTGCCTTGAAAATGGGCTTCAGAAGAAAGACATTTCACTACAAGGCAATCCAAAAGTGATAGAAAACAACCACTTTAGCCAGGATCTCCTCCTGTCCTGCTTCTAAATCTTTCTGCTTTCTTTATCTTCTCTGTGGCTCGGTCACCTTCACTTGCATGGACCCATGGGCGAGTGAGGCGCATGTCTGCCGGTAATTCCAAATGGAATTCACAAACATTGCAAGAGGCAGATAGGTTGTCTCCCATCATGTACATAAACACAGAGCTGGAAGATAGTGTTTTATGTTTTTGGTTGTTTAGGTTTATGCAATTGACTTAGATTGAGTCTGCAGTGGCTGGCCAGGGGCCACAGAAGTGCGGGATTAAGAAAGAGCAGGGTCCATGTCTGTGAGGCTTCAAGGCCAGAGTCTCCATCACCACAGCTTAATTTTTAACACCTGACTATTACCAAGGGGCTATGTGTCGGCTTTGTACACCATTGCTGAATTTTCTCTACTTTGTTGTTGGCGATGTGTGTGCCCGTGACTAACTGATCTTGATGAAAGTTGCATTTAGTCGAGCAACAATCTCTCATCTGATTTCTATTATCTTATTATCACGCTTCACGAATTATGAAGGGAAACAAATAGAAAATTGGTGAAATTGAAATAGAAAATGTAAATATTAGTTGAAATAATACAGAGGGAAAAAGCAATGGATAAAGTAAAGCTTGCCATGTGCATAAACCGTAATGCAGGATCTTCTAGGTGTTTTTTAATTTAAGGAGGGGCATGCTCCACATACCATTTCTATAAATGTATTAATAAATTTGTAATTTTTTTGACAATTTCAAATACTTCCTAAACATCTTAAACTCATGTCATGTAATAGTGCATCAGAACAATTCACTCATGCACTTTTTAGAACTACACAGGTAATACAATATTTAGTTCTTCTTGAAACTCTGAGTTGATGGGTATACAGCAGGGGTCTCAAACTTGCGGCCCGCGGGCCAACTGCGGCCCGCGGGACGATAATTTGCGGCCCCCGTCCTAATATGAAATATCGATTTTTTTTTTTATTTTTTTTTTTTTTTTTTTTTTTAACCCCTTTCCCCATGATGGCGCCGTTTAAGTGGCAGCCAGTGGCATTAGCTCTGTCCACTCATGTTTTTCTTCTTTTACAGCATGTTTTACATGAAAAATTAGAGGGAACATTGACATGCACCTGCTTGTGGCAGGTGTGATACTGGTGTGCCGATAGCGAGCAATGATGATGTCGTGACCGGATGATTCGCCTAAAGACGTTTCGCCGACAGACGTTTGACAGACGGACAGGTCGTACTAGTATTTGTTAGTTTAATGATTAAATACAAATACTAGTATTTGTATTTAATCATTAAACGCTGTTTTCAGCTGGATTTGACCGAATTTGAGAGCATTTTGAGCCGTTTGGCGAATGGACGTCTATAGACGTTTTTTTGCCTCCATCGCAATATCATCCAGTATTTGTATTTAATCATTAAATGCTGTTTTAGGATGGATTTGACCCGATTGCTGTCATTTTACGGCTCGGTTCTGCTACATCTGCCTGCCCAAGAGTGCTTATTCCCGGACTGCCATTGATGGTAGACGAACATTGATTTTTACTATAATTTGGAAAACACCGGGGGCGGGCCGGATTAAAAATCCTAACGGGCCGTATATGGCCCGCGGGCCGAGGTTGAAAAACTTGTACACACACGATCCGGCGGGGCGAGCGTTCGAATCCCGTTTCGGCGAAACCTCCGTTCGGCCGAATGAACGTTCGGTGGAACGTCCATTCGGCGACCTGCCCGTCTGTCAAACGTCCGTCGGCGAAACGTCTTTAAGCGAATCATCCGAGTACCGATGATGTCGCTCACACTGGTACTCAGTGCGCTCAGGGAGGTTGTCTTTCTGCTCAGACCAACAAAAAATTAGAGGGAACTTTGGTTCGGAGCTGAATGAACCAATCACGGTGAGGTATACGGCTCTGGAGGGCGGGACATCGGCCGGGCTGTCCAGTGCCTCGCTCACTCACTCATTCATTCCTCCAATCAGCTGGGCGGAGGAGAAGCCGTGAGGCCGATCACTCCGCTCGGCGCGCACACTCCTCCGCTGCTCTCAGCATAGAACTGAATGAGGCGCTATGATCCGTGATCCAGCCTGTGTCAGTGCCTGTAGCCATCTCCGCGATTGAAACGGAGAGCGAAAGTGCACATGCGCCACAAACCCGCGCGACTGAATGTGAAAGATCAACCCGAGACTCATTCCAAGTGGAAAAACATATTACAGAGCCCCAGAGATGTCTCTTTCAAAGCCTGCCGTGAAGAGAAAGGTCGGTGATGAGCACAGACAGTTTCAAGAAAAGTGGGGAGTGCAATATTTCTTTGTTGAACACAGGGGCACCCCGACGTGTCTCATTTACACTGAAAAAGTTGCGGTGCACAAGGAATACAATTTGAAACGTAATTGTACTATGAGACATGCTGAGGAGTACGAAAAATACCAGGGAGATGAGAGAGCCAACCAGGTTGCCAGTCTTAAAACACGTCTTCTGAGGCAACAGGATCTCTTCAAGAAGGCTACCAAAGACAGTAATGCAGCAGTCAAAGCTAGCTACGCCGTTTGTGAGTTGATTGATCCTGTGCTAAGTGATCCCAAATGGCTCATGGACTTGGCTTTTCTTGTTGATATCACACATGAGCTTAATGTACTGAACAAGAAGCTACAAGGCCAGGGGCAACTTGTCAGTGCTGCCTATGACAACGTGAGAGCATTCTGCACTAAACTTGTGTTATGGAAAGCCCAGCTCTCTCAGACAAACCTTTGCCATTTCCCAGCATGCAAGGCTCTCGTGGATGCAGGCACACCATTCAGTGGTGAGAAGTATGTTGAGGCCATTTCGAAGCTACAGGAGGAATTTGATCACAGATTTGCAGACTTCAAGACACACAAAGCCACATTTCAAATTTTTGCGGACCCCTTCTCCTTTGATGTGCAAGATGCCCCTCCTGAGCTTCAAATGGAGCTCATTGACCTGCAGTGCAACTCTGCACTCAAAGCCAAGTTCAGGGAGGTGAGTGGAGAAGCAGACAAGCTTGGGCAATTTTTGAGAGAGTTGACCCCCAGCTTCCCTGAACTTTCCCGAAGGTTCAAGCGGACCATGTGCCTTTTTGGGAGCACATACTTGTGTGAGAAGCTCTTCTCCACCTTGAACTTCAATAAGTCCAAGTACAGGTCCAGACTTACTGATGAGCATCTTCAAGCTCTACTGAGGGTCTCCACTGCTTCCTCCCTCAAGCCAAATGTGACTATGTGAGAAGAAGCGCTGCCAGGTCTCTAGCAGCAAGGAGTAGGCAAAAGAAGCCGTGTTCAGAATATTTCATGTTCAATGTTCCATTCAAGTTCAGAAAGTTAAAGGTTAAAGAGCTGTAAATACAGACATTTGAAACGGAATAAAAATAATTCATTTTCTCTACTTAGCCAGCCAGTATATATCTACTGTATGCTCATTAGTATTATTTGGTTTTATATTACTGATTGATTTATTTTTTATTCATCTTTAAGTTAATTTATTTAATTCATTATTTTTTGTTAAAAAATAAAGATATTTGATAACGTTGGAAAGTTTTATCAGTGCTTTTCTTGTGGAAATCCTGATGCGGCCCAGTCTCACCCAGACTCGGCCTCTAGCGGCCCCCAGGTAAATTGAGTTCGAGACCCCTGGTATACAGTATACACAGTCTTCAGAGACCCAAATATTTGTTTATGAGCAATTCATTGGTATATTTGTTATTAAGAAAAATTGATGGTGTGGTTTTTATTGGATTATCCAGACCTATAACAATGACAATATATACAGAGGTACCCCTCCCTACACAGTTTGCTCTGGCATATGAATGGGTTGTTTAGATTGTTTTAAAAAATATAGACCCTAACACAAATATTTACTGGATGTATATCTGCCACATTATAGTTGATTGTAATTGGTTATTACCTCAATAGGAAATAAAGAAATTGCAAAATAAGAATTGAAAAAGTAAATGATTAGAAACTGCCTTGTATTTTTTTCATCAGTCCTTTAAATTCACTGTACAAGTTTTGAAATTTCAATGTTATAGTATCGTGTTTTTTTTGTGAAGCATAAATTGTAGAACCCGGAAATCTCTTTGTGGAGTTGACAGCATTAATAAATATGACTGCCAACATAACGAACTAGCAGTGCAAATATTTTAGCCATGTTGTGTTGCTGACATGGACTGTCAGCTAGCACATATTTGCTCTCAATGGGGGTCAGACAGAGCTATGGTGGTGTTGGTATGCCCGTACCCTGTCCTCCCCAAAACCCAATAAACCCCTCCTACCCTTCCAGGATGTTTACATTCACAATGGTGTATGCACACTCAGTTTCACCAAACTCTGATATGTGATCAGTCACCAGATTTTACATGTAAATTCTTGGAAAGATTACGCTGCTGTGTAATCTGATCCGGGTACAGTGTCAGAGGTGGTTGACAGATCGAGAACAGACCTGTAGGTTGCCAAAGGCTACGGACTGATTCCTGAGTACAAGGTTGGTATCTGCGGAACTGGACTCTACTTGACCCCTCAATACTAAAGACTTATTTATAGGACAAAGTCTGTGTGTATGTATTTCATTGCCTGTGTGTGCACGTGTGTCACATGTGTATGCATGGTGACCCTCAGAGAAGCACTTCTTATCAGCACTGGCTTACATTCATCAGAAGTGATTTTTTTTACCTATTTATTTTTTACCATTCCACAATCAAAGCTAACACATGGCTTCAAGTGTAACCATCATTCATTTCAACATTAAAAGGCCTGACATTTTTATGCAACATGTTAGTAAGAAATCATAAATTATTAAGCCTATTTGTGTTTCTGTTTAACGTACTTTTATCTTTTAAACCAATATCTTCCATGCTCAATACAAATCACTGCAACATTAAATGCCACCAACAGTTGCAGTTCATTGGCTATCAACACCAAGGGTTCACTATGTCGGTGGGTTTAGATGTTGTTCTAAGGTTCAAAAGTGAGTTTAATTAGCCTGGACATGTAAACATCAAGGCACCTCTTCAGCTTTATACACGTCTGCATTTGTCATGTTTGAAAGTGAGAGGATAAACTGGACAAGATTTAGTTTACTCAGCTCATAGCCTTGGTGGAAAACAATTGTCTTTAAGCAGTTTGTTATAGAAAAAGCTATGTTTGGTGTATTCCTTCACTGTTATAAGGAAATAGCAGTACATAAAATTACTTACCAGGGTTCCTTGGTGCTTGACTTGACTTGGCTATAACCATTTCAGAATCCAGAAGTTATGTCTGATGTTCCTTTCTTTGCGGAGCAGACAGCTTTGCAACACATATTGCTCCCATACTCCCTGATTATTACCCTGTGTACGGTCACAGTGTCCACAATGTTTGGAACATCGTCGAAGGATTTGCTCTGCTGCAATGACAGCGGTGCCATCACAAATTATTTTAAATGTCATGCAGATTAAAACCCCCAAGTTGTTATTGGCTCAGCATTCCACAATGGAAATCTATTATGGAATAAAAGGTTTTAAAATCTTACATTGAAAAATATAGATAGATACATCTGAAAAAAAGTGAGTAGCATGTCCTAGCACTTGTCAAAAATTCATTCTAATTGCTGTTGTCAGTACAATTGTGTTTACTGCAGTTCAGATAATCTAATACCAGAGGTGTCACTTTCCACACACACTCAAATGATATAGGATGATGTCACCGGCTGCCCGAGTCGTGAAATAGCGCCACAATCGCAGGCCAAACAAATCATAGACTCCACATTAGCAAGGAGGACAAGGGGGAGACCAAGGGAGTGTAGGTTAGTGCGTAAGCGGCACGGAAAGAAGGTTTATGATGACGCCAAAGTGTCCTCGACCGCACAGAAATGTATGCAATGAGCACACAGTTCCAGTTCTCGTGAGGGCTTTAAGCATCCCATTACTTCCTCATCCACACTGATACCTAAATCACTAATACACAAACAAACTTAAAAATTTCACTGTCATGTCAGAGTGTACCGTAATGAATTACATAGATTCTTCACTGGGCCACAATCCACTGTCCTTTGGTCCGTAAAATAAACATAGTTCACCATCATCGAGAGCCATTCATTGGAGGTGACATTGTTTCTTTCCAATGTCATTCTAGAAGTGTTATTGACACATTACTGATACATTTTGGTGGTCAGTGTTTTCTTTCATTCATTCATTCATTTTCTGTTACATTTATCCTCACAAGGGTTGCAAGGGTTTTATAGCCTATCCTAGCCAACTACGGGTAGTAGCACTAATACTTTGTTCATGAGCAAACGTTAAACAGTCAAAATCGAGCCACCTAATTTTTAGAAAAAAAATCTAACATTGATAGAATAGCAAAGACCTAAAAATGTTTCAAATGATTGCCTTTGTTGTTTTTTTACACTCATTTTGTGGTTCATTTATAATATGAGTCACAGTAGTGGCGTGTGTATCACATGCTGCACTTGCGGGAACTACACACTTAGCATATTTGACACAAGCTTGCAATTGCTCCTCAGTCGTTGTACCTTCCCATGATGGACAGGTTCAGAAATGACTGGCCCTCTAAATATGTTTGAGTTTGCAGTTTGTCAGATAAACAAAGTTGGATAGTGCTGAAGACTGAAGGCTCAGATGCACATGAGATATATATATATATATATATATATATATATATATATATATATATATATATATATATATATATATATATATATATGTACAGTGGTACCTCTCACATACGAGCTTAACTCGTTCTGGGACTGAGCTCGTATGTCGATCTTCTCGTAACTCGAGCGAACGTTTCCCATTGAAATGAACTAAAAACACATGAATTCATTCCAACCCTCTTAAAAAACACCACAGCAACGCACTCGTAACCGAACAAACACATTTAAATTAACTTGGAAGAATATATACAGTCACATTCAAACATACGTTTAATGTAACTACAAAAAACGGAATTTTAATTTATTTTTAATTTTTTTACCTTCTCCTGACCGGGTTAGCTGTTTGCCACGCCTCCACCCTCACGTTCGCTCTCAATGGGCTGTTTGCTGTTGTATTCCCTTCAAAATATTCCGAAAATGATGCACATAAATGTCCTCACAATAGGATAACGCACGACCACTTGACAACGAGAAGTAGTCTTGAATGAGCAATCGCGGGAGCTAACAGGCTAAGGAAGGAAAAACAGAACTGAAAAAAATGCAACAGCTCAGCCTACCCACGTATTGATTGTGGGTAATGACGTTTTATTCTGAGAAAGGGTGCCATTGGCTATCGGTGTTGTGTGCACGAGTATACTTCATTACCCAGAAAGCCCTCTTTTTGCCCGCGCATGCGGGTTGTGCGTTTTCTGGTCCATGTGTAGGAGAAACTCGTGTAAATGAATCGTTCAGTCCTCGTAGATATCTGTTATACACGAAAGAGATGCGGCAAAAAAGGCAGTGCGCTACAATGATAAACAGCCTCTCATGTCATAGCCACCTGGCTTTCTCGCATCTCGAAATTTTTCTCTTATCTAGGGCGAATTATTTGCTCGAAATTTTTCTCGTATCTAGAGCGAATTATTTGCTCGAAATGTTTCTCGTATCTAGAGCGATATATATGCTCGAAATTTTTCTCGTATCTAGAGCGAATTATTTGCTCGAAATTTTCCTCGTATCTCGAGAGAGGTATCACTGCATATATATATATACATATATATATATATATATATATATATATATATATATATATATATATATATATATATATATATATATACATGGGTGGAGATCTGTACACTACTAAGTGTTCACCTTGTATTTTTTGGATAGATTAAGATAAACGTTAAAAGATTAAGTTAAAAACAGGGAATGTGTTGCACAGCAGCCCTTACCATTCCTGATTGTCTGACAAGGGAACACTTCCTGCCTCTGGGGACGGCTGCCTAGAATTCTCGAAAGGTCTGCTGTTGGTTCAGAATGTACAGGTCAGAAATCACACAAGCCACTGACTTGTATCCCAGAAAGATGGGAAGGTCGTCGTTGTGACACTACAACAAGATTACTGGTAGTTATTGAAAATTGGAAAGGGCTAAATTACATTTATACTCCACAAATTAAAACATAATCTGAGAATTGAATCTGAATGCTGAAAAAGATCTTTAATCAAACTAGGGATTTTTTTGAAGTAGGCATATGCATAAGTGCAGAGGTGGAAAAAACAATAGTTAAAAGTAATACTACACTTGAAGCAATTTACATGTAGGTACATTGCTCAAATTAGATCAGTGAGATCACTGCACACAGATCTTCTAACTAATGTGTACATACTGTACCAGTATGGACATACTTTAAACTAAGGTCTCTTAAAAAATATTTAAAATCATGTAAGTCACCAATGGTGTACTGATTCATTCGCCTGACTTTGGTGCGGGTAGCGTAGGAACGATATCCACTCGGTGGCGTTGGGATTGTGTGTGGATGGTTGTCTGTCTTTATGTGTGCCCTACAAATGGCTGGCGACCAGTCTGGAGTGTGGTCCGCCTTTCGCCGAAAACTCAGCTGTGATAGGATCCATATGAGGACAATCAGCGTTGAAAGTGAATGGATGAATGAATAACGTAAGTTTGATTCACTTGATTTTAGTAGAACCAACAAAATTGGAATTAGATGTAGAGTTCCTAACACCATCCACACCCATTGCAAATTCCTCCGCAAGGAGTATTGCTTTCTGTTTCTTCACACCTTCTATAAATATTTATGTGACAACATTTCAGTAGACACGCCAACTGGTTATTTGGGACTGACTTAAAATTCTACTAAAAGCAATTTATTTAGCATCAAATTAATTGATATGGGGATGTTATGCAGTTCCTCTAGATCCAAAATGATATTTTATAAACTATATTTTTAAAATAGCGAGGATATCTTGGTGTAAATAAATTCTTGGTAGAATTAAAATGTTCTTGGTAAGGAATAAAAAAATACATTAAAAGATATTGCTATCATGTGTGTTTTGGTGATTGCTTTTTGATATCTTCTGCATTCCAGTAGTTTCAATTTCAGGTGTCTGGAGAGAGTTTAAAATAAGTACTACTTAAGTAAATAAGAGTTTCATATTATCTTTACATAAAAAACAAACAAATGCTACCATAGTTCGCCCTTTTTTTTAGATGCAAAAACATTCCTTCTTCAGGTTTATAATTTCATGGTAAAGCCAAGTGCTGCGTGTCTGAGTATCATCGGACAGCCGTCTGTCAAACCAAAGCAAACAGTGGATCAAAAGCCAGATACCTGTTCTCGCTCTTCTTCATTTTAATGAAATTTCCAACGTCTCCTGAAAATTAAGGAAAACATATATAAACAGAAAATGATCAGACTAGATTGCTGTCTTGAGCATTAATTGAAGAACATCTACAGTCATCCCTGATAGCATCGAGATACAATTGGCTCGAGTGTGATCGCAGTAAAAAAGTTGATATTGTGTTATTTTTGCTGAAGCTCATTCCCATAGTTTCTGGTATGTAGGCAAAAACTCTAAAAATATGACCCTCACTGCCATGTTATACTTGGCCTATGGGATGGACAGCATTTAGAAGATATTTGGGGGCAACGTTTTATGGATTCAATGTTCCAGTCTTTTAATGAGGAACATCTCTCAAAGAATCCACAGGTCACATCTGAGCAGTGAAGGGGTACTTTCACATGGATATTTGGATTGTCAAAGTTTGGCACTATAAACATTAGTCTGATAGATTAATGTGTCAACAAAGTACATTATATGAAACTGTTGCACAAAAATTAACATTCATGAATGTGCGGAATGTTTCTCTAGTAGATTGTGAGCGTGTTCAATAATTTGAAGATTTTTTTTAATATCATTCATTCATTCATTTTCTGAACCGCTTTATCCTCACAAGAGTCGAGGGGGTGCTGCAGCCTATCCCAGCTGACTCCGGGCCAAAGGCGGGGGACACCCTGAATCGGTGGCCAGCCGATCGCAGGGCACAAGGGGATGGACAACCATTCACTCTCACACTCATACCTAGGAGCAATTTAGAGCGTCTAATCAGCATACCATCCACGTTTTTTGGAATGTGGGAGGAAACCGGAATACTCGGAGAAAACCCACACAGGCCTGGGGAGAACATGCAGACTCCACACAAGTGGTCCGACCTGGATTTGAACCAAGGACCCCAGAGCTGTGAGGCCGACGTGCTAACCACTCAAGTCGCAGGGCCGCCTCAATTTTTTTTAAAACCAAGAAAATCAAAATGCAAGGTTTGTAGCTCAAAGATAAAATGGGGAAATTTGTTCCAGCCAAACGTGTATACATGTGTAAAATTTACTGCATAGCCGTAATCAGAACCAGCTGTCTCACATTCACATTAGCATGTGGTTCTAACTTTTTGACAAATGCATACCTGGCTTGATCACTAGAAATCCCGTAAAAAAGAATGATTTTTATTCATTGTTGGAATGGCTGGGAGAACACAATGGAATGGATGTTAGAATGATTTCACCGCACATGCAAGCTCCCTTGTTGCATTGTTTATATTAGTGCTTGAATCATAATTATTAGAAGCAAGACGTATCTGACTCAGCTGATCAACATTTGTTTCAAATGTCTATGTTTTGCAAAAATGCAATAAAACCTGAGCAGAAAGGCTTTAATGTGATATTTTTATGATCTGTGATTGCAGTTAAACAATACTCAACAAAAGTACACTACAGTCTGTGGTTTATTTTTATTTTTATTTCAACAGCTTTAATAGACAGACCCAAGGTCAAAAGTTTAATTACATCTTAAACGAAAGTGGTCTGTCCATTTGATGTGCTTAGAAGACATGATCGAATTTTACCTGAGACTTTTTGACTCACTGTAGACCTATCATTAATTCTTTGTCAGAAATTGTAGAACTAGACGCATGTTGTTGTATTGATGTAATTCAAATAGAATAAACTGAGGAATAGTGGTGAATTAATAATGACTGGACGCTTGATTTTCCAGCGATACCATGACATCATTGATTTTTAGCTGATGAGATCATCACCCAAAATTTGTTGAACATCTAACAGTCAATTGGCTAAGACGAACAATTCACATGAGCAGATATTTCCTCTGACTGAGGTCAATCTTTTGGATATTTGCAGCGGTGGGAAATATGGTGGACTTTTGGGTTTATCTTGTGACTGTACATGAGTACATTTCAGGTATTGCTACATTACTTAGACATATTTTTATTTACATCCAATTATTCTCCATTTTTACTTTAAAATAGCATGACATCATTTAAAGTTGAATTGCTGCTCGTGTTAATGTTTTACCACATGCACAACCGGTTTTATAACAATCAAGAGACCTTTTCCAAACTTTAAAGGTTATATGACGTAATAAAAAACATTGGAGTGGTACATGATTTGTCAGGAAGGTGAGGCATCCAAGCGTGGAAAGAAGGGACGGACCCAATTGTTTTGAAGCAGGTGGACACGGGGTGTGTGGATTAGCGTGACCGGACGTTTCGTCGAAAGACGTTTGGTCCCTGGATGTTTGGTCCCTGGACGTTTGGTCGACCGGACGTTTGGTCCCCGGACGTTTGGTCGACCGGATGTTTGGTAGAACGGACGGGCCGTCGACTGGACATTTGGTCGCCGGGTTCGCTCGCTGTCAAATTATGACAGAGAGAGACAGAGAGTTTACTGTTGAAATCGAGCAACCAGGTAATCTCTTGCTCTCAAAATTATAATCATGAGAGAGAGAGAGAGAGTCCGTTCTACCTAACGTCCGGTCGACGCCCCGTCTGTTCTACCAAACGTCCGGTTGACCAAACGTCTGGGGACCAAACGTCTTTCGACGAAGAAACGTCCGAGTGCTGTGGAATAGGGTTAGGGTTAATTAATGGATAATCACATTTACAGGTCACACAATGCCCAGGACACAAAAACAACCCAAAAGATAATGATATTGAAATAAGACAAGTTAGTTAAGACAATTTTATGTGTTAAGCATAACCTTAGTTTGACTCTTGAGCAATGGATTGTGATGACATTTTCTATTCTTTTTTTCCTGTATGCCTCAAATATTAATATAAAATAAAATATTCAAATATTAACTTGGCAGCTCGGTGGGCGAGTGGTTAGTGCGTTGGACGAGTGGTTAGCAAGTTGGCCTCACAGTTCTCGGATAGAAGGATTGATTCCAGGTGAGTCCTGTCTGTTTGGAGTTTACATGAAATCCCCGAGCTTCTGTGGGTTTTTTTCCGGGTACCCAGTTTCCTCCCTTATCCCAAAAACATGGAGGGTGGGCTTGTTGAATATTTTAAATTGCCCCTAGTTATGAGTGTGAGTGTGAATGGTTGTCTATTTCCTTGCCTGGTGCCCATAGTTGACTGGCACAGACTTCGGCATCCCCCTTGACCCTTTGGAGGATGAACGGTACGGAAAATGAAGAAAGGAAAAATATCAATAACTTTGTCTTTCATTATTATATTGGATACATTAATCAGTTGGCCAATTAATAAATTGGTCCCGAGCTATTTATAGATGACACTTTTTTGTGAATGTGTGTGGGCTTGTGGGGGATTTGTAGATCACAACATTGTGTCATGTTGTTACAGTATGTCAAGGAAGGGACAAGTTTTCACACTATAAGACGAGACCCTGCCTGAGCATCTCGTACTGCCACAAAAAGCATGGCTCGACAAATCTTGTCGTAGTGGTTAAGCAGTTATGAATATTTAATGGCCACAGAGGACTTGATATCAGATAGTGACAACAGTCTGCTCTGCTTGGATCCACACATTCATGATGATCACGTCAGGAAAATCAGATTCTGTTTATTTTGTCTTTATGGGGTGGAGGGACACAATATGTGTTTTCCAGTTGTTTAGGCAATATTTCGGTGTCACACAGTGCTGTTGATAAACAAGAGTGAAAGAGCATGCCAGTCACGAAGTACAGTTCTGGTCAATAATCCCTCATTAGTAATAGTAAGACGTGTCACGCCATGCGGCACGACAAGCAGAAATTATGACATTCCAAACTTCCTGCATTGTGGTCGTGAAGCGTCTAAGATAGCAAAACGGCGGTCTGTGTATATCTTACACTACACGATGTGTCATGACCCCACTTCAAAATGTCAGCCACGACAGTCAACAATTTTACATGATGTGTCTGTCGGAGTACAATCGGCCTGAAATTGGATAGTTCAAATAATTCCTACTATGCACCCTCCTGCGTTTTGTCATTTGTCGTTTTGCGTTTTGTTTGGTTAATGTAACTTTTCAATCTTCTTGTAAATCTACGTATATTTTTTCTACAGGCAATGAAAGATGTAATTACAGGTCTATCACAACCCTAATTTATTTACGCATTCCCTCCTCACTTCTAAATTCTTCTAAGTACTTTTTATACAAAAAAAATCTATATTTTTTTAGGAATAAAAAAGGTTCACGTGTATTAATCGGGCTTAAAAAATGAAAACAAATATCACGAGCATATTTGGGTTATTGAATGTGTTTACATGTTGGTTTGAAACCAGATTACAAAAAGGGTGCAATTTTCAGTGACATAACAGGATAACTGTGGTATGGTGGTATGTTCTGAGTTTGGGTTCTACTGTTACCATACGCAAATTTGTAAACTTGACTTAACTCTCATTGAGATATTTACTCTTTTTTGTCAATGGGCATCAAATATAGTTTACCATATTTTCACAACTATAAGGCGCACATAAAAGTCTTAAATTTTCTCCAAAATAGACAGGGCGCCTTATAATCCAGTGCGCTTTATATATGGACCAATACTAAAATTGTTATCACGATAAAATAAAATAAATCAGTCAATAGGGTAAACCATCCTCCACAGCTCTCACAACTACGGCAAGCAGCCCCTGACTCTACTATTTTCCCGTAGAAAAAGTACTGTGCAGTGAATGCTGGGATATATAGTTCTTTTGTCAATACACCCAATGGATTGTGGCCTGGCCATCGACATCAACAGCTTTACGAAGCATGGAAGACAGCATTGGAATAGTTACACTTGCTACTAGCTAGCTACTATTTGCGAATGGATTGTGGCCTGGCGATCGGCATCAACACAGCTTTACGAAGCATGGAAGACAGCGTTGGAATAGTTACGCTAGCTACTAGCTAGCTACTATTTGCGAATGGATTGTGGCCGCCTGGACGAACGTATAAAACTCAGCGTTTTCGATGACTCATTTGGACAATTGTTCAATTCGGACACAGAAAATGAGGACTTTGATGGATTTGTGGGTGATGATGACGTGATTACATTGTAAAATGGCTAAATAAAGTACAACCAAACTCAGTTTTGCTTCTGTTGCCCCTTTAAAAACGTGTTTTTAGCATGTGGGTGTAGAGTGTATGTTTAAGCTGGTGTATGTTTTGCCATGCCTGGCTGCGTCTATAAAAATGGTGCGTCCTTTGTGTGTGTAAAATACAGAAATGGCACTCGTTACTGACACTGCGGCTAAAAATACGATGTGCCGAAATATTTTCAATTGTTCCCTGCAACTATCCATCATTCCATCTTGTCTGAAATCTGCCACCATCATCCCTGTCCCCAAAAAGCCAACCATTGGCAGCATGAATGATTATAGGCCTGTTGCCCTCACGCCTGTGATCATGAAGTGCTTTGAAAAGTTGGTAGCCCGCCATATCAGGAATACAATCTCTCCCTCAATTGACCCTCACCAGTTTGCTTATAGAGCAAACAGGTCCACTGATGATGCTATTGCCATTGCTCTTCATACAGCACTGAGCCACCTGGAACATCCTGGGAACTACGTGAGGATGCTCTTCATTGACTATAGCTCAGCCTTCAATACCATAAAACCGGACATTCTGACTGACAAACTCTCCCACCTTGGACTATCCTCTTCAATCTGCTGCTGGATAAAGGACTTCTTGACCAACCGACCACAGACTGTTAGACTTGGTCCCCACCTCTCTTCCTCCATTACACTAAGCACTGGCTCCCCTCAAGGCTGTGTACTGAGTCCTCTTCTGTACTCCCTGTACACCTACGACTGTACACCCACCCACCAGTCTAACGCCATCATCAAATTCGCTGACGACACCACTGTGGTCGGACTCATCTCAGGAGGGGATGAGTCGGCTTACAGAGATGAGGTCAACAATTTGTCTTCGTGGTGCTCGGTGAACAATCTCACACTGAACACCACGAAAACTAAACAAATAATCCTGGACTTTCGCAAACACGGCACAGATCTGGCCCCACTCCTCATAAATGGAGTATGTGTAGACAGGGTCCAGTCCTTTAAATTCCTGGGGGTCCACGTCACGGACAAGCTCTCATGGTCTACAAACATCACGGCAGTGGTGAAGAAGGCTCAGAAACGACTCCATTTCCTCAGGGTACTAAGGAAGAACAACTTGGGCACCAATCTTCTGATAACCTTCTATAGAACCACTGTAGAGAGCATCCTGGCGTACGGCATCACAGTGTGGTATGCTGGAAGCACGGCGGCAGACAAAAAGGCCATGCAGAAAGTGATTAACACTGCCCAGAGGATTGTCGGCTGCTCTCTGCCCTCACTTGAAGACATTGCCAGCCCTCGTTACCTCAGCAGAGCCAAGAACATCATAGGGGACCCTTACCACCCTGGTCACAATCTGTTCCAGCTGCTGCCCTCTGGCAGACCCTATAGGTCCCACAAAGCACGGACAAATAGGCTTAAGGACAGTTTTTTCCCCACATCCATCAGAAATCTAAACTTGCGCTAACATAACACACATTCCCTTCTGCGGTATATGAACAGATGTTTGGTTGGTGATCTGCCTCCTACTAGCTGACTGAAGTAAGGTAAGTGGAAGACAGTGAGAGGTAAGCGAGAGGTAAGCGACCTGTATCCACAACAGCGGAATGACAAATTACAAGTCCGTAACTTACACTTATTTAGGTCTTTTGCCGATTAAACGTAGCTTATGGAGAAGCACCATCAATTTCGTCACACGCAGTTTCTGCGTGTAATGACAAGTAGGCTTTTGTGTTGTGATAATGACGACAGGGCCTATGTCCGATTATTATTATTATTTGACCCTAGTGAGGATAAGCGGTACAGAAATGAACGGATGAATGAATCAATATCAAGACAGGAAACATGAATCAGATTGCAAAAAATATATATTTCATATTCATTAACTGAATTAGCAGTGCAATTTCAGTGTAAACCGGGTAGAGAACTATAGTAACTTCCTAAACTCTAAATGTTTGCACTGCCTTAGGTCTTTGAGCAGTACTAAACTTAAAGGCTTTATCCAACTGCTTATATGATATTTATTATATTTTTCACACATTCACGTTTAACTTTAACAAACATCCCTTTCTACAATTTGCATTATGCCATTGCCTTTTATTGCTTTTTGTTTATCGTGTTTCATTTATGTATTAAGTATTCATTTATAGTAGTTGTTTTTAATTTGATTTTTATTTGTATATAAATATAGTATTAATATTATATATTGATATCTAGCCATGTTATTTACAGATAATTATATTTGGGTTTCATGTGCTGCAGCTTATTGAGTTTAATTCCCTAATTATGTGAATTATTACAAGATATGAGTCACTTTGAAATACAAGCAAACAATCAAAATCAGATAACAACACTAATTTAGAATTGCACCAGGGAAAATCAGTGGAGGAGTGATTCAAATGAAAAAAAATAAACGGTTCTTGACTTTGAGACAGTGGCGGGCCGTCAGGGCCTTCAAGGCCTTCTCTGCTGGCCTACGAAATATCTGAATCTTATATTATATTTTGTCCATCAATACTTATTAAATAATTCCAAATTGTCTGTTAGCTTCCTTTCATTGCTTTTCCCCCTGGTTGCACTGCTTCCAGATGTGTGTTTTCATATTGAAGCATTTAACCAATCACATTTCAGCCGTTATTTGTTGCCAGGGTCAGAAATCTGCCTCAAGGCCTTCACAATCAGTTCTGCAGGCTCTGCTGCATTAAACAAGTGTCGATAATACTGTTGCTTTAACCAATCAGATTTCGAGTTGGCAACACCACAATGCAATTTTTGCCGTTTTGCCATTGACGTCCATCACTGTCTTTTACCGGGAAAATCACCCCCGGTCCAGTTGTAATGTCTGAAAAGCTCCAGTATTTGTATTTAATCATTAAATGCTGCTAGGAAGTGGATTTTATCCGTTGAAGGCACTACGAGAAATTGCATGGACGGCCACTGCTTTGAGAGGATGATTTCTGCCATTCACATAGATAGAGGATGTTAGTAACTTATGATCAATGTCTAAGAGTACTCTGTCTGCTGCCGCGTTTCTTTCTGAAATGCTCCCCCACTCTTGCATCTTGACACGTGAGCCAATCCGAGCTGTATATTGTGTTACTGTTTTCATTTCTACCGTGAGGATTTCTCGTCTTGGTAAAAATTCACGGCCCAAAGCTCTTGTATCCACAATACAACACCTGGAAAAAGAAACTCTTCATTAATCTCCACAGCCCCTCACAATCTACGGTTTTAAGCACTCCTGTTTCCAAACCACATGTAAGGCGGCACAGTGGCTGGTCGACAGAGCCTTTGTTTTAGAATAACTCTGGGTTATTTTCAGGTCATTGTGGCCGAGTGGTTTCTTAATTGAATTTTAGAAGCGTTTTGTTTAATATGCCATCGTTAAAGCTCTCTAAATATAGCTCGGTGACCTCATCTTTTCCGGAGCTTTTTCAGAGATAATCCAAGATGTTTTTTATCTTTCAGGGCTAAGAGCTGATAAAGAAATAGTGAGACTTGCTCTCATTGATCCATTGCTGCTTCTACACTTTATACAGTATCAATTGCTGATATCTGTGTTTATTTTGTTTGTTTATTTTGTGTGTGAACCTTGGCTTTTCGATCTCTTGCTTGTTTGTACACGTTATTGTATCCACATTAATTCCTAGAAGCTTTTAAAAACCATGCCTGATATCTGTGGTGACACTCTTTCCTTTAATTGTCCTCATGAAGACCCTTCTAAATAATGAATTCTTTGAATCTGAGCTTCTCGAGTGAGCCCATAATTCCCTCAATATTACATTTGTCCGTGCTCAACGGGGCATATTAATGATAATCACACAAAGTTTAATTGCATCTAGTCCTGTTTCCAAAAATATTAGCTTGGGTAGCTACAAATCTGAAAATCCCATTAATAAACATAATCATACAGATAATACTCCCCAAGGTGAGTAAGACAACAAAAGATAGAGGGATACATTTTGTTGCCTAAATATGGATTCACCAAAATGTGAGGAAATTGAGATATTATTTGAATTCAACTTTATAGTGAACTTTATGAAAAACATCCTGAAGGGGTAATGAACCGGTGGTTTTGTCGTTTGGATTTGACTTATTTAATAAAAGGACAATACATATTAATGAATATATTTCATTCATTCATTCATTCATTTGCTGAACCGCTTTATCCTCACAAGGGTTGCAGGGGGTGCTGGAGCCTATCCCAGCATTTTTTTTAATAACGATAACCTTTCATGAAAGTGAGAAAGCAGAAATATTTTTAAACATTCCAAAAAAAATGAGAAAGCTAGGCTGTCAATTAACCATAAGCATTCATTCATTCTATTCCAGCTACCAATGGGCAGTAGGTAGGATACACCCTAAAGACTTTATAAGTATAAACATTCTTGAACATAAGCACATTTCCATTGAGAGAGCTTTCATTTTATTTTATTTATTTTTTCAAGATAGACAGTTTATCCAAATGTCAGTTGGCTACCCTGAGCCTAGTGAAGATAAGCATTATGGAAGATGGGTGGGTTTAACTAGGTTTAAGAATTATACTGGATGAATATATTCAAACATTTTTCAGAATTAACATACAGTACACAGTGTCTCTATGTTGTTTAACAATGGTTATTCACGTCACCTTTTCCAAGATTCAGTTGAAAGCACTCTGGGTGGTGGGACATTATTTTTAAGCATCCCTGACGCTGTTGGTGTATTCTCAATAATGACATCATTTCATTATTAACTTGGCAGTGCGAAAAACAGAAGCAGAACACCCATGAAGTTTTATCAACAATAAAGCAATTGCAGCAGCAAGTCTTTTCATGGCCATACTCTGTGACTAAGTTGCTTAAAGTCTACTTGGGCCTGGAATGCAGTGCTTTTGCAGTGCAACAGACATTTTTTGCAGTGCAACAGCAAAGTTATATAGTAGCATAAGGTATATATTTTATGCAACTAGGCAACACTTGGCAGATGATTGAATTTTCAAAGAAAAATGTCTTACGTGTTACTCACAACTTCCCGTTTATACTGTTTAGTAGATGCATACTGTACATATGTGTAACCGTGTGCAGTCGATTGGTCGCCGGTCTTTTGGTCGCCGTCTTATGGTCGCCAGTCTTTTGGTCGTGGTATTTTGGTCGTGGTCTTTTGGTCGCGGTCTTTTGGTCGCCCCGACCGCGACAACGGGCGACCAAAAGACCGCGACCAAAAGACCGGCGACAAAACAAGGTAAAACAATACGGTCTATGCATCAATAAAAGCCAACAATGGCCATGAGCAGTTTCACTGAGCCGACGTGTGAGTGTATAAGAGTTTGTATGTACATGCGTTGTCCCTTTAAGAAGCTACGTCAGTCAGGGTCTTAACAAGTTCTCCAACAAAAAACAATACAAGTCTGGGAAATTTGGAGCTTTTCTTTAGCCTAATAATTACTAGGGCATTAAGTATGACTAAATAGTAATTCACAGTTTGTATTTAGGGAATTTGAGCAACGATTTAAATGGTAATTATCACTTACCTTCCGGGCGACCAAAAGACCGGCGACCAATCGACCGTGTACCATGTGTAACGGCTGTAACAGGGGGGTCTGTAGAATGGAAAAGCCGGTCATGTGTACATACAAGTCATTCAACAACCTGGTTTATTTCATTACAGTTGATTCCATTGTAAGGAGCGGAGTCAAACTTTTACAACATAAAAAATGAATGAAGACACAATTTGTCGTCTTTGTAAAATGTTTAATCCCAAAACATCAACTTCCTTGTGTTTGCGTAAATTCGGGAGGGTGGGGTTGATTGTTTACGTACGCAAAAACATTCCAAACTATTGTTGCTCGATTGGATGTATTGGAATAACAACCCAATGAAATAAGGATTTGTTCTTCATATTTGTTTTAATGAAACAATAAATAAATAAATAAAACTTTACAATTGATAATAACGAAACAATAAAAATGCCAGCGGCGGCCCGGCGGAGGAGTGGTTAGTGTGTCGGCCTCACAGTGGGGGACCTGGGTTTAAATCCAGGTCAATCCACCTGCGGTTTGCATGTTCTCCCTGGGCCTGCGTGGATTTTCTCTGGGTACTTTGGTTTCCTCCCACATTCCAAAGACATGCATGGTAGGCTGATTGGACACTCTAAATTGCACCTAGGTATGAGTGTGAGCATAAATGGTTGTTTGTCTCTTTGTGTCCTCCGATTGGCTGGTCACCAATTCAGTGTCCGAAGTCAGCTGGGATAGGCTCCAGCACCCCCGCTACCCCAGTGAGGATAAAGTGGTTCAGAAAATGAGAATAAAAATGGCAGTTTCCCTGTCCATTTCGTGAGAAAGACATACTTTTTAAAATATGTTTTCTACATAGCAATTCCTCTATGTGAATATGGATTTTTTTCCCCAAATGATAATATTGATATGAAATCATATATTACATTAACTGAAATAAGATAACATTTACAAAATAAGATGAATATTTATTAAAATTAATTTGCCCCCAGATAAATGGAACAACCCAGGAATGAATTGGGAGAAGCCTCATTTGCCATAATAAATATTTCATTTATTGCTCAACACATGCGTCGACCAAGTGGTTAGCACGTCCTCCTCACAGTTCCACGATCGAGGGTTAAATCCCTGGTGGCTTTCGACCTTCCTGTGTGCAGTTTGCATATTGTATCCCGGCCTGCGAGTGTTTTTTCCGGACACTCCGATTTCCTCCCATTCAATTTAGTGTTTAACTGCCCTAGAATTTTTTAATGCATTAAGAATTCACATATAAAACCCATACAAGTGCGGTGAGAATATGCAACTCAACACCAGATATTTGAACTGAACTTTTGGGCTCAGAATTGTGAGGTGGACACGCTTCACAATTGCCCACTGTGCCACTTTCAAATAATAAGAAAATGTATTTTATTATAATTGTGATGATTCATTTGTCATCTGTACCGCACATCCTTGTAAAGGTTGCGAGGGGTCCCAGCTGACTTCGAGCGAAAGGTTACCACCTAGACAGGTCGCCAGTCAGCTGTAGGGTACATAGAGAGACCGTCAGCCATTCTCACTCACAATCATACCGCCACCTTTGCCCACAGCAAAGTCAGGCAAGTGAATCACTACATCATCAGGCGTGTGCGGTCGATTGGTCGCCGGTCTTTTGGTCGCGGTCTTTTGGTCGCGGTCTTTTGGTCGCGGTCTTTTGGTCGTGGTCTTTTGGTTGCGGTCTTTTGGTCGCGGACTTTTGGTCGCGGTCTTTTGGTCGCGGTCTATTGGTCGTGGTCTTTTGGTCGCGGTCTTTTGGTCGCCCGGACCGCGACAACGGCGACCAAAAGACCGGCGACCAAAAGACCTACGACCAAAAGACCAGCGACAAAACAAGGTAAAACAACACGGTCTACGCATCAATAAAAGCCAACAATGGCCATGAGCAGTTTCACTGAGCCAACGTGTGAGTGTATAAGAGTTTGTATGTACATGCGTTGTCCCTTTAAGAAGCTACGTCAGTCAGGATCTTAACAAGTTCTCCAACAAAAAACAATAAAAGTCCGTGAAATTTGGAGCTTTTCTTTAGCCTAATAATTACTAGGGCATTAAGTAGGACTAAATAGTAATTCACAGTTTGTATTTAGGGAATTTGAGCAACGATTTAAATGGTAATTATCAATAACCGTCCCGGCGACCAAAAGATCGGCAACCAAAAGATCGGCGACCAAAAGACCGGCGACCAATCGACCGTGTACCATCATCAGGTGGCAATTGTGATCCCCAAAATAATACTCTAATTAATTTTATAATTTGTAGTTCATTTATTTAACTGATGGCATTTTATTTTCATATCGATGTGAAGTTACCAAATAAGAATTTCAAATTCTCGCAATATTGCAGCCATAGAAAACTTGTCATTGAATTTTAGAGCCCCTAGGTTGAATTAAAACAGCCTGCTTTGATGGTTACCCCACTCATTTTCAATGAGGTGTGCTGTTACTCCCAAATAGTTGTAATTGATCACTGACGTCCCCTGACAGCGAAATCTTAGGCACTTGAGAGGGGATTTATGACACTTGGGAGGGTGCCCATTATTTTCATAGAGTCTTTTCTGAAATTCCTGTTTTTTAACTGCGACTTTTGACCTCATTAACCCAAAATGTACTGACCTCTTCTGCTTCATATTATAAGCTTATCCTGAATGTTTGATAGAGATCCCTTTATCCATTTTTATGTTATCTTGAACACAATCATAAAGACAAACAAACAAAGAAAACTATGGCGTAAATTTCCGTAAATTTGATCTACTGACCAAGGTAAAAATGTAATGCCACGCAGTGAAAACCCACCTCGGACCCAACTCTCGGCCCCAGAACTGTGACGTGCTCACCACTTATTCACTGGGGCACCTATGTAATTCATTAGAATAGTAAATGTATAAAATTACCTGAAATTTTATCAGTAAAGTACATTAAGAGGATTTTCACTGTACCCAATTTTTACATAATTAAATTAAATCATGTTTGAAGGCTGTATGTAACTACAGTAGATATGAATTTCACTGATATTAATTAATTATACCATTCATATATTATTACAAGATCTTGTTAGGATTGCATGTGAGCTGGAGCTCTCAGTTTACTTTGGGAGAGAGGCGGAAGCAGCCACTAGATTATAATTTTGACATTTTTTATGGAATTGTTGAGGTTGAATTAGTTTTAATTTATTGAAATATGCTTTTAACCTAAACGTGTTCAAGATAAACCACACTGTAAAATCCCATGCTTCAGTTATCAGTGGATTTGAATTCTGGTCAAATTTGTATAATCAATGTTTCCCGCTTATTTTTCTCTGAGTGTTTATGTTTTTATTTTTCATCCCTAATATGATTGCATATCACAGTATTTAGCAACTCCTTATGGCACTTTTTATTGCTTTGGTATTGGATATTTGTAATCTTAATGAACCCTTTTGCAGACATTAGCAGCATGTTTTTGGACGATAACTATCATGATTTTAAAAATGTCAGTTTGTATCCTATACTGTAAATAAAGCAATGTTATATATCAGTAATGGCGTCATTACTCAGTCGTGTTTGGAGTATGTCGTCAAGAATTTGGCTCCAAGCGAAGGAGCCCTAGCCTTAGCTCCGGCAATGTTTTGTCGCTCCTGTCTGGAAACTGATTTGAAGAATGAGGGGATTAAACGAGCATTGGAATTTGAGGAGATTCCAGTTCATGTTCATCTGCCTATTCAATTACGCTCACTCCTGCATCACAAATGACATCATGGAAAACTTTACAGTCTACGAGTGCTGAGGGAAATGCTGGGATGCTTTCATATTCCAAGACTCCACTGAGGATGCATCAGTCTAAAAATAAAAGATGTAGCTCACATGGTTCGTCAAATACGTTACAGATAGAAATTATTTTTGTGATCTCAAGCGTTACATTACATAGAGCATGCATTACTCATCTGTTGGTTTCATTATTATGTAGAACAACTTCAAGCTTGGCTGCATGATGGTGCACCTGACTTTGGAGCAGGCAGGCATGGGGTCGATTCTTGCTGGTGGTGGTAAGATTGTAAGTGAGGATGGTCATTTGTCTCTCTGTGTGCCCCATAGCTGACTGGTGACCAGTCCAGATTGTAGTTTGCCTTTTGCCTGAAGTCATATGGGATAAGATCTGGCAACCCTTATGAGGATGCATAGTACGGAAGAATGAATGAATGGACTTCAAACTTACAGAGATGTCGAGTAAATTTGACAATTTTAACAATAAATTAAAGCTGATGGTCATAGGTTTGGCAATGAAATAATTTGCCAGCCCAGGGAAGACTGGTTTGCACGAGATTGAGGGTTCAATCCTAGTGGGTTCCGACGAGTGAGGCTTGGCTGACACGCCCGTAACATAACATAAACTTTAAATTTAATTTAAATGAACTTACAGTGAGGACCGACCTGGGATCAAAGTCACAACCCTCTGCCGGGCCGCCACGGTTTGAATTTTTACGTTAAAATCTCATGTTTTTTTGGACTTACTTTCACTATTTACAGACGTGTGTGCCTCAATAGTTTATTTTTTAACACCTGGATTCGATTATTTCATTAGTTTTTAAAAAATCTGAGTCAAACTTTAAAAATCTAGAAAAAAAGCCAAATGTGACCACAGAAATCACATTTAAAAAAGGTTTATGTGCATTGTGAGCTGTGTTAAGGTTAAAAAAATCACCCCATTTAATACTTCCCTCCATACAATTGTCAAGAGACAATGGTGGCCTTGCTATACAGACCAAATTCAAGGTTTTTACCAGGCTTTAAAAAAGTTTATTTTTAAGGTGAAATTGTGTCTATGATGGCAATCTCCAGGACTTCTGCATGGTCTTAAAACAATTATTTGCCACCGCAGGGGTTGTCGCTAAATGATAAAATCTCATAGAAACACTATCCAATTTTTGCCTGACCTTGCTTTGAGCGTTTTTTTTTCATTCTCCCAAGTCCAAAAAGGGATCCACTTTTAGACGTTACACCACTATTAATGCAACAGGGAAATCCTGAAGTTTGGTAGTGGTACTTTGAGACACGAGTCCTGGATTATTATTATTATCATTTCTTTTTTTTTTCCCTTTTTTGTACATACCTCACTTAAAGAATCAACAAAACATATTACACACTGACTTCCCAGCCACATTTGTTTTAGAATGAAATAAAAGTTTAATTTCCTTCTCGACTACTTGGCTTGGTGCCTCTGTCAGCTGTGCAGTGTTTGCATGACCCTGTACAGCCCTCTGCAGGTGTCCAACACTCTGCCTGTCTTCTGGACATTTGGAGTGACCCTTTAGAGTATTTAATAGCAGTCAGGGTCCACACTTCACTGCCCTTAACCCCTCTTCCCAAGAGTCATAGAGAACAGTGTGTGGACATCACAGTGTGAGAGGCCAGGCTCAGTCAGCTGTGACAGTTTGCAAGCTGACATGAACTAAGTTTAAACTAGTGTAAAATAGATACCAAATATCCATTTGAGTGTTTGTATTTCACAAATCCTTTGCAGTGTCAAGAGCTGGATTACAGCCCAAGATAATGTTTTAGAAAAAGAAAAACATTGTCAAGATTTTGATTTGTCTTCTCAGAAATGTACAGATTCTTAATTTTCTGCATGTATAATTTTCAGTGCATTTTCTTTTCTGCCTCAACATTTATTCCTTAATCATCTACTGTCATACTTTGTAGCAACTATTATTCTATACACCATACGAAGGCAGATCTTTCTGTCTCTTGCTCGGAAACACACAGCAGATTCAGTAGCCTAGAAAGCCCTCAAAGTGTTTATATGAAAAATGAACTCCCGAAGTGTAACCCAGACATGTTTTCTGAAGGCTGCCTTTGCTCCATTTGCTACGACTTTTCCAGAGGCCAGGACTTCAGGGCAACCTACAATATTGTTGTCTTTTAATAAGCTATGTTTGGAGAATAGAACAGGGCAATATAGCCCATATACATGTACAGTATTTAAGACCTTATTATTAAACATGTTGTTCAAGGGGGAACAAAAAACTCTTGAATTGTAGGCACTATTATACGGACTGCCATTTAATTATAGATTTCCAGTTATTATCAAGTCTTTTGTCCTTTTCTACGTCTTCTTGACTCCAGCCTTATTGATTTACTCTTGTGTTTTTAACAACAACCTGCCCAAGGGACTAAAGATGGAAATTAGCCTTTGGCTATAATCTTACATATATACATGCATATGTTCATTAATATGTATCGTCCCTTCATTAAATAAATCAAATTCAAACTTAAATAATTACACACTCAAATACACTCAGACATTCAAATAAACTTACTTCCAAACAAAATGTCAAAGAAAATATTGAATGTTATAGTCAGGATTTTCAGAGCACATCATATTTAGTTAATTATAATTGCATAATCATTCATTCATTTTATGAACTGGTTGTGGGGGGGTGCTGGAGCCTATCCCTGCTAACAATGGTTACTAGGCAGGGGACACCCTGAGTAAGTGGCAAACCAATTGCAGGGCACAAGGAGACAGACAAACATTCATGCTAACACTCATACCTAAGGCCACTTTAGCCTGTTTTGGGGATGTGGGAACGAATTCGAGTACCGATGGAAAACCCACACAAACCCGGGAACAACATGCAAACTTCACGCAGTGAGGAACGACTTGGGATCGAACCCTCAAACCCAGAACTGTGAGGCCGACTCACAAACCATTGGGGTGCCTCACTGTGAGTATAGTCCTTAAAGTATTTACAATTTTTATTTATAGATTATATTTAGATATTAATACTTTATAGTCTTTTCATATGCCTGTACTCGTATTTTTGTATAGGCGCGAAAACGTAGTATGGTAGGAAGTAATAATGGTGGTGATCCTACTTCGCGGTTTTTCAAATATCTCGGCCATGTCTGGTTTACATTAGCCGCGATATTCGAGTGATTACTGCATAGTCTTTCTGCGATTATTTACCTACTGTTGTAAAAAAAATACCGAACACATCCAATCCATATCTTGACAGACAGATTACATGTAATGCATTGAAGAAATGGAATGGATTTGGCGATCATAGCACAAAATAAACATTGCTTGAGCTAAGCATTTACCTCAGAAACAAGACAACAGTGAACGGTATATCAAAGTCAGTTAAAAGGCTGGAGGAGACTGAGACTCCTCCATGCAACATCAGGACTAAATGCTTTAATGAAATCTTAACTGATGGGCCTTGCTTAAAAGCCCACCCGGACACTGATATGAACCTCTTTGACAATTTATACCAGGCTGTTGTAAACCCCCTTTGGATTAGATGAAGATACCCAAAGGGAAACAAAGCAGAGCAAAAGCTATGCTCATGTGTCCTGTTATAATTTACTGGCCTAATACATTTCTTGAATCAGAATATGCCTGACCTGATCTGATTGTTTGAACCAGTACGATAACTGAAGCAAAGGGAGAATTAAATAAAAGATTGAGTGTAGAATGTTTCTAAAAGAACATTAAATGAAAACAACACTTTTTTTCAAAAGAGCCAGGTTATAGTTTGATGCTATCTGGGGCCACACCAGAGGAAATGATGCACCGTTTCTGTGTCAACACAAAAAAGCCAAGGCACGTGGCACTTGGAGCCACATCAAGATGAGTAGATAGTAGATCCCACTTAGCAGTTCTCCTCTTATCAATTCCCTCATACTTGGCGAGATGCAAGCATACTATCTCCTCTGGTGTCTAATGACTCACAGATTAAGGAGTGAATAGACATTAAAACAAGCGACTCGAAGCTCAGTGTTTACGACCTCAACATATCTTCAACATAGTGGGATGTTTATCTTTATATACACGAGTTCAAGTTACCGGTAACCAAATCTATTTGAATTATGTCACACTTGAAGTTGCCACACTGAAGATTGTTTTGGGATTCTTTGATGATGAAATGCAACTCTGTGTCATTCTTTTGTTCTTCAATAAGATGGCTCTATTTTTTTAATGAGAGTCAAATGATATTTTAAGTTTCCAAATGGCATGGAATATTAAATTTATTCACAGTAATTATAGAATGCAGCACAGGGATGATACCACAGTTACTGCTGTACTGCTTTTAATCTAATTGTGGGTTTAAAATATTTTGTATTCATTTTTTTTCCTGTGCAGGTAAATGATTACATTATTTTGTTTTTATCAAATAAAGTGAGGTCCATGGGCAAAATGTTGCCCAAACTGTAATCATATTTAGCCTGTCAAATCATTTGAAATATGTATTAAAGTTCGCCTGACAGTATACAGCACATGCAGTGTTGACAATTCACAGAGAGCTTGCAAGTTTTGATGGAAATAGGTTTAACCACAAAGCCAGCCTTGAGACATAGTCTCCCTTGCAATTCTCTGGCTGAACGTTTGACCTACTCGCAATGGAACATGGACATACTCATCAAAGGTCCGAACCAGGAGGCGACCCCGTTACTGCCGAAGAAACTAATTTCAATTGCTTGTGTCCAGGATCTTGTTCCTTCAGGCTCGAGCGACAGCTAGTAGGCATGGGTGAGGGTAGAGACGTAGATCTATTAGAAAACAGAGACATTTCCATTTCGGGTTAGCTTCTTTACCATGACGGACTGATACAGAGCATCAATGCATACAAGCACACTGATTCTGATCTCCCTTTCCATTTCTTCCTCACTTCTGAACAATACCCCAAGATACTTAAGGCATATTCAACCCAGGAAAGTCCATAGTTCACTTTCTTTGGCTCATACTAAAATGAAGTTGATCTGTACTCTCTTGGTGTGGTTCCTTTTCACATTGAAAATTTTGCAAGCGAACCAAGATTTGACAACAAACCCACGCATGTACACATACAATTGGGATTTTATAGAGGAATAAGGGTCCATCCAATGCTATGTACTGGTAGAAAATAAGGATTTTTACAGGATAAAAATCATTTTTTTGCTACAATGAGAGATTATCATCGTTCAGTCATTGGATAAAATGGTCAGGGCAGGGCAAAATACAGGATCTCTACAATTACCAGTGCTCATCCATTGCTTGCGGGACATTTTGCAAATCAGTGTATTGATGCAACTTTGATTTTATGTTGGGATCTGCACAAATATCTAGAACACATTCCGTCTCCACACGTTTACAGTGGGTGGGAATGTGCATAATAGACAAATGAGCTCTGAAGTTTCTGTGACATCAAATGGGCAGTAGATTGGATTGGATTGGATAACTTTATTCATCCCGTATTCGGGAAATTTCATTGTGACAGTAGCAAGAGGGTGAGAATGCAGATACAGGAAAGGCATAGTTACACATAGTTAGACTGTACAGTCGCAAAGGCCACAGAAGAGTGATCATTAGTTCTATCTTAACTGAAATGGTAGCAACAAAAATAATTTGCTATTGCAATCCAAGTTACACTTTGATTGTAAATAGAAATTTACATATAATATTCCTGTTCTGTGGCCTTAAAAAGCAAGGATACATGAGCCAGAAAGTAGCTACACATGGCAAGTTTCTGTGATTTTAGACGCCGTAAAAACCTATAATAAAGTCAAACAAATGATATTCATGAGCCTCTAAAATTTGAAGTTTATCGCAGTGTATTTATTTGACCATGACAGTAGATGAGGAAGAAATGCCGGGAAAACACCAGAGGTGGTCTGTTGGTCATGATATTTCCTATTATAGTTGTGCACTATCTACCCTTGCACATAGTTTATTGTTACATTCATGAACAATTTTACTGGAAATATTCATTATCTTTATTTTACCCAGATCTAAAAACAGCTTGCATTTTTTTCCCTCTGAATAGTAATGCATCAAAGTTTGTTTATTTTTCATATATTCACCCTAAAGCACAGCACGTAACAACTCACTCATCAACAATCATGGTCATTTTTAAATAAATAATAATACATTTGAGTAGTCACATCTGACCAGCTGTCTTTCCTTTTGTGTCTCCTAAACATCTCACTTTATCTGAAACGAGAGACCAGGAGATGAGCAGAAATCAAACCACATTTTTTTCTTTAACACCCTGCTCGTATGTGTGCTGGTGTCAGTTGTGGATTTTTACTGTTGACTGTGCGTTTTATAGGTGTGAAAATACAGTACCATAGACCGTGTGCGGTCGATTGCTCGCCGGTCTTTTGGTCGCCGTCTTTTGGTCGCCGTCTTTTGGTCGCCGTCTTTTGGTCGCCGGTCTTTTGGTCGCAGTCTTTTGGTCGCCCCAACCGCAACAACGGGCAACCAAAAGACCGGCGACCAAAAGTCCGACGACCAAAAGACCGGCGACAAAACAAGGTAAAACAACATGGTCTACGCTATAAAAGCAAACAATGGCCATGAGCAGTTTCACTGAGCCGACGTGTGAGTGTATGAGAGTTTGTATGTACATGAGTTGCCCCCTTAGGAAGGTACGTCCGTCAGGGTCTTAGCAAGTTCTCCAACAAAAAAACAATAAAAGTCCGGGAAATTTGGAGCTTTTCTTTAGCCTAATAATTAATAGGGCATTAAGTATGACTAAATAGTAATTCGCAGTTTGTATTTAGGGAATTTGAGCAATAATTTAAATGGTAATTATCACTTACCTTCCGGGCGACCAAAAGACCGGCGGCCAAAAGATCGGCGACCAAAAGACCGGCGACCAATCGACCGTGTACCACCACAGACAGTGGTGTTCCCTGTGTTGCTCTTCATCTATCCATCCAGGCTTTTCAGCTCTCTCTGTATTGGCATAATTATAAATTCAAATGACTTTTGTATCTTGTGATTCTTCATGACGACAGGATGGGCCCAGTTTTCCATCCACTGCCAGAAAAAGTTGTCCATGTCAGACTTCAGTTAAACTGAATGAGCCCATCTTAAATAAGTGATTACCATGAACCACACTTCACAGCTTCTTGCGTTGGCTCATCACATGCATGTTTATCCCAGTTTGTTTACGGAGGCCTGAAATGTGATGCTGTAGTCACAGAGAAAGTAAAGTAATACCGAGAAGAATTTCTCCCAGAGTGCATAGTTTGAGAATACTTTATGGATGCCTCCTTGATGTCTTCTCAGTGAGGATATGTGGCATCCAGATCAGGGTTCTGAGCAGGCCTTGGACACAATAGTCAATGGAGAAAATAATTAACATCAGTATTTTAATGCTTTTAGAGGAGAGTTAACATCCTCTCATTGGAATTTGTGGATCATATTTTACTCTCACTTCAGCATTTTCCTATCTTAAGTTTATAGTTGAAAGAGGAGATGGTCTTTTGAGTTCTTTAAAACTAAATACCCTTGAATAGATTATGAACAAACCCATTAATCTGAACAGCGCTTAAGAGATATGCTTGCACTGGAGTTTCTACTCACAGAAAACTTGATCAAATTACAATTATATCATAAACAAAACCTTGGCTACAATGAAAATGTTTATTTAATTGTCTAAAGTGACACATGGCAACTTTTGAGCAAGAGAATAGGCTGTCATTACTGTTCTAGCGTCAGGTGCCACAGTACATATAAATACTACAGAAACGCTTGTTTATAGAAAACCCCCTTCTTGCTTCAACAAATACAGTCAGACATGCTGGTGACCTCTGGGATATTTCGAATGGAAAATATAACAGAGGTGTTTGCTGAGCAGGGGGATAGCAAAGCAGCAGTCAACTGTCAAGTGACAGACAAGACAACGTTGTAAAAGAGTGCAGGCTCCATATCCCACAGCCTAGCCCCTCTCTCAACCTGTAAACACAGACCATGTCTTTTGAAGAACTATCCAAAAACAGTGGCCTTATAAACATGATCTTGCATTTATAAACATGATATAGTGGTTTGAAACTCTAGGTACAACTTTAGGAATTAGCTGACATATTTACAGGCATAGCAGGGAATCAATGAATCACATTTCGTAGTACAAAACAAGAAAATTTGTGCAACTAGATCATTTCTACTGTACCTTTTCATTTTCGGCTCATATTTGTGTTTAAACTTAAATTCATGATTATTAACATTCTTAATTTACATTTAGATAAAACAAGTCCAACATTTTTGTTGTTGTTATTTTTACCTATTTTATGACCAAGGTGGTTTAGTCTGGAAGGCCCCTAAAAGCAGCCAGTGACAGTTGATGCATACACAGAGCTGCTGTAACTTAAGGGAGGATACAAAATTGAAGGAAGACGGCAGGTCACATGTTTTAAATAAACAAGATGAAGCTACAGTAAATGTGTTTTGCTGTCTCTTGGAAGTGATAGATACAGTAAAAATGGACAATATGATATATTCTTCCATTCATTCATTCATTTTCTGAACCACTTTATCCTCATTAGGGCCGCAGGGGGTGCTGGAGCCTATCCCAGTTGACGGACACTCTGAATCGGTGACCAGTATTTTTTATTTATTTATCTAGATTGCAGAAATGCATTTTCCAAAATGTATGTATGTATCTTTGCGATTGGAACATTTTAAAAAAGTTGCCATTTTTTTGTGGTCATATTGAACTGAAATTATTGTGATAGGCCACTTGCACTTAATGAATTACAGTTCATATGAGAAGGAATATATTTTATATTACCTTTTTTTTTCAAAAAGAGGGCTTTATTTAAATCTACTCTCATACTTCATCAAAACACAAATTATTAATTTTGATTACTTATTACTAAATGGGGGTGGCCCAACGCGTCGGCCTCACAGGTCTGGGGTACTGGGTTGGAATCCAGGTCAGTCCTCCTGCGTGGGGTTTGCATGTTCTCTATGGGCCTGCGTGGGTTTTCTCTGGGTACCCTGGTTTCCTCGCACATTCCAAAACCATAGATGGTGGGCTGGTTGTACACTCTAAATTGCCCATAGGTATGAGTGTGAGCGTGAATGGTTGTCCGTCTCCTCATGGCCCTCAATTCAGGGTGTCCCCCGCCTCATGCCCAGAGTCAGCTAGGCTAGGCTCCAGCACCCTTGCGAGGATAAGCGGCTCAGAAAATGAATGAATGAATATTAATAAATGCAAAATAATATTTATCTGACCTTCTGTTTTTCAAACTAATGAAAGGGTGTGAACTGTGAAGCACTATCCAACTGCCCCAGTCAAAACAGCTGGGCCTCCATACTGTAGTATTTTCCATCAGACTGTTTAGTTTGATGGCTTTTGTCCACATCAATCAAAGGAGGAATTGAGCCCCAACCATTTAATCATTCCTATACTCGGGGAAAATTGTGCATTATGTCTGTGTGCCACTTATGCACACATTTAACATAAACATTGTGTTATGAGCAAGCAGCAGGCCTTGCATTGCGTCTTGTCTGAATGTGCACGCCGAGAAAGATTAAGATCTTCCAGACACGAGGACACACTCATATTTTACAGTTCACCAGATGTGAGCATAGTGTTATGATAATAAACTACTTGTTATGAACCCATCATCTTCCAATGCTTGTCTATTCAAAGTTAGTGTGGTGGATGAGTTTGTGTTACTTTACCCGTCTTTGCTGTCTTCAACCCAGGATCAATGAGGAGTTTCAAGAACTGTAAGGGAATGCAAATAAAATCCCATTTAAATATTTTAAGAACATTTGTACAGGATCTTCAGTATTGAGACATTTAAATATATTATTGTGGGATGAGCATTTTCTGGAAGACACATACAAGAGAAAAGTGACCATGGACTCTGAACTGAACAAGAATAAAGCCAGCGCACAGGAACACTGAGGGCCATTTTTATGCAGAAGACTAAGGAATAATTTGTGATTTAGACTAAACAAGAAAGTCAGAATCTGCAACAGATCATATTTTATTGCAATTCCCAAGGCAACTTGCATGGTGGTCTGCTGATTTTTAACACTCAAGAATGGACCCTGCCATTTATGAACATGATTAGAGACAAATAGATAAAGAAAGCAAATACATTTTGGTCAGAACACCAACTAAACTATTCAGACTCCTTTAAGTACATCATTTTAGCAAGCTCTAAAAGATTATACTGCCGAGTCCTGAATATAAAGCACTTTGAAAAAGGTTTGGGCATCCCTGATAATTTTCAAGATTTTCCTTTATAAAGCATAACACATTCAGTTAACTATATCCTATAGCAGACAAATAGTAATATTTTAGAATTTAAAAAAGTTCATAGTGTTCAAGTTCAAGTGTATAAATTTAGCCCACTCCACATAAATTTACATCAATATTTAATAGATCCTAACTATAGACATAATGACTATATATAGATCCCTATAGGTGTGGATTCTACTTGAAGGTATATTGGACCATTTCTCATGTCCTTGTAAGTCAGGTTTTAATGGTTTCCAAATATGGACAGCCTACTTTAATTAAAGGACAATTCTCAATAATCTTCAGGTCTGGAGCTGAGATAGCCATTCCAGAAGGCATTACTTAGATTTGAGACGTTTACGGTAGTTGTTTTCTTAAAGTATTCAACCCAGCACAAATTTAGATGTCCCTAATTTTTTAACATTGTTCCTAAGAATCTTCTGTAATCGATTAGAATCCACACGACCTAAGCTGTCATTTCTTCACTCTGCTCCTCATAGTGGAAACGGACATTTGAAATATTTGAGCTAGCTTGTTGTATCTATCTAAACCAGGGGTGTCAAAGGGCCCCGGTGGGTGCAGGTTTTCATTCCAACTCAACAAGAGGATACCTTTTGCAAGTGTAATCAGTTAATTAAAGTCAGGTGCTACTTATTTTAGAAGACACCTGATTGGTTAAAATGTCGGCACTGGATCGGTTGGAACAAAGACCAGGACCCACTGCGGCCCTCGGTGGAATCGGTTTGAGACGTGATCTAAACGATGATGTTTATTAATTTTCAGGTCATTTGAGATTTGCTTCAAGGCTGCCATAATGCCACTAATGGGAGAAGATGGATAGACATGAAATATTTGCAAATGGCCATCTTAAATGCTTTTCTTTATAGTGAACCTATGGTTTGGGAGCCAAATGTGGCTCTTTTAATTGGTGCATATGGCTCTCCGCTACCCTCTGAGGTAAAATATGGAAATCGCTTTTGGGAGAGCTGAGCCCTGAACGCACCAATAGAAGTGTCTTTGAGTGTTTAAATTACTAAAAAGAAGCGGCGGTCCGTGAATTTTCTAGCAACGCCTTCAGCTGTCTGAATCAATCCAACCCTCAAAAACTATTTTATGGCTATAAAACCTCTACTGAAACTACAGCTGCGACACATAAAAAAATCATCAATAATAACCTCATACAAATGAAATATTATTCAGGAATATAGCCATATTTTACTCACCAAAAATCCTTTTTACCTGTACACAATATCCATCCTCCTTTGTTTCCTCCATCTTTTCTATCGCCATCGAAGCTAATGCTTAAAGTCGAGCCTATCCTGTCGTATTTCTGGCAAACGTTTTTGTTCGATTTAGCGCTGAAAATGTTCGTTCCAGGTTGTGACAGGCTTGCTTGCTTTGGACTTGTCCAACCTTTCTTAATGATGTCCAGCTTTTTTTTCTTGAAAAGTCCGCCTTGAAATTGGCTTTGACAGTAAATGTGCAAAAAAAAAACAATTTCTTATCCCCCTTCAGCCATTGCGGGTTGACAAAACCGCTATTAAATCAACACAACAATATATTTGCTTGTGCACCTCGCTCCAGATACAGCTTGGTAGCTCTGGCTAGTCCACTCTATCACTCAGTTGGTGAAAGCGATGACGTATCCCTACGCCTGCGAGAAGGCAATGACGTATCCCTACGCCTGCGAGAAGGCTAATGCTGAAAGTCATGCCTGTCCTGTCGTATTTCTGGCATAGTCCGTCTTGAAAATGGCTTTAAATCAACGCAACAATATATTTGCTTGTGCAGCTCGCTCCAGATACAGTTTGGTAGCTCTGGCTAATCACTAGCCAATCATAGTTGGTGAAAGCGATGACGTATCCCTACGCCTGCGAGAAGGCATTGTGGTGTTGCAAACTCGAAATCTGATTGGTTTAAGCAACAGTCCTATCAACGCTTGTTCAATGCAGCAGAGCTTGCAGAACTGATTGTGAAGGCCTTGAGGCAGATTTCTGACCGTGGCAACAAATAATGGCTGAAATGTAATTGGTTAAATGCTTCAATATGAAAACACACATCTGGAAGCAGTGCGACCAGGGGGGAAAGCAATGAAAGGAAGCTAACAGACAATTTGGAATTATTTAATAAGTATTCATGGACAAAATATAATTAACATAAGTCTGTGATTCAGATATTTCTTAGGCCAGCAAAGAAGGCCTTGAAGGCCCTGACGGCACACCACTGCTAAAAAGGTCACACATTCTCATGTATTATGACTTTTAAATTCTGAATATGCCTCTCAAGGAATAACATTTGAAAATATAGGGCTCTTCGGTTCCTTAACCCTGAACTAACCTGTGTATGTACCGTGGGTTGTGTCAATTCAAAACACTCCAATTCCCATTAAATATGATATTAACAAAATAATAATAATAAAAACGGGATTCCACGGAACCTCTGGATAAACCTTGCTTCAAAAACTACTTTTACTGAATTAATGAGCATTGGGTAAACCACTGAGTAAACACCTACCCACTGCGTTCTTGACACTCAAAGACAAATCTGAAAATTCTTCATCTGTCTTCCAACCAAGTCGATGACATCACTGAGTCTGTGCGCAGACTGGGAGGAGACTCCTTCTTGGCAAAATGAGAAATAGCTCGTGTGTTTAACTTGCTCAATACTAAGAAACCAGGTAATATAAATACAAAGGAATCATATAATCTTGCACAACAGTGATGCGGACAATTGTGTGTGGACTGTGTATTTCTCCCGAATCCCCTGCTCAATCTCTACTCGGGCAGGTTGGCACTTTCTGTGTTTAGATAGGTCCCAGAAAGTTTATAAAGACTGTACTTCTGCTCGGCTTTGTGTGACAAGTTTGAACACACCTTACCCATCAGGTTCAAAACAGCCACAGACCTCCCTGGTCTCCACTCTGCCACTTTCCATTCATGCATTCTCTAGGTATGTTCTGAGTTTGGTCTCCAAAACTGCATGTTAGCAATTACTATTGTCTTTTTTAGGGAATCCTGTGTGTTTACTTTACATTTGTTCCAACAAGCTCTGAGGAACAATACAACAACATATGTACATACAACGGAGGTCAAGTTTGTGCCCAGGGTCCGTCATCGCCACATGCGCATTGTTATCTTAGAACATTATGTTAATCACTTATATGTCCACATGATTCGGTCAACTTTGAGCATACCTTCTTGTTCTTATCATTTACTCAGTCATTTTCAAGCTCATGGAGCAGACAATAGAGCCCATACAAATATACACTCATACTTGTCTTAAACTAATATTTTTTATCCATTTTATTGTTGGTTACACAATGGTTTTGATATTTTTAATTTATTATGTACCAAAACAAAACAAAGCGGGCATGTCTGAGTGTGATTATTGCATACCTGTCAACGTCTGCCGATAACTGCCCTTATAAATGATTATGATTCCCCTTACAAACCCCCCAAAAACCTTACAAACACCGTACGACTTGTACGGTGTTTGTAAGGTTTTTTGGGGGGTTTGTAAGGGGAATCATAATCATTTATAAGGGCAGTTATCGGCAGAGGTTGACAGGTATGTTATTGATTCTCATTTTGGCTAGTATTGCCATCTCCTTTTACTAATTAGAGGATCTTTGCTAATTTTTCAAGAGGTAATATATGGTTTTGTTTGTGTTTTGAATTAAATAGCATCATTAGTCCATGGTAGACTTGGGCTCCTTTTACGGAACACAATAATACCATTCCAAGCTTTACAGGCCATTGTTGTTATTTCAACAAATAATATGTCTTCTATTTACCTACCTTGGGATGTCATTTCTAGGAAGCTATCTCATGTTTACATATTTTTGGAAGAAACCTGTGACATAATTGGGCGTCACATACTCTTTTGAAGTGCAGGTGCCAGTTTACAATTGACATGGAGGTTTATGAATGTTAGTTACAAAACATTTCGAACCAACACACAAACACACACACACACACACACACACGCACACACACACACACACACACACACATACACACACACATACACAGGCACACACATTTGCTTTACACTGGATTATGCCAGTGTTGAGATTAATACTGACCTCAAGCGTAGGCTGTTTTTACAGTATGTAAACATTAGCATTATTGTTTATGGAATTTCAGTAAATGGACAATCTTTTGTGGTACCCTGATGACAACTTTTCCTGCAATATAAAACAAGTGTGAACTGTTTCAGCACATGGAGTGCTGATGTTATGTTCAAATGTAATTAATTTAGTGGAGGAAACAGTGAAAAAGCCAAAGAAATGGCAGAAGTAAGGTGACAGTAATTATGGGTGGCAGAAGCACACATTTTCTGCCCGTTTAACTCGTTATGTGTTAAGATCTTACTCTTATGTGAGAGCTGGCAACTCCAACAGAAGCAATCCAGCCATTGCGTCACTGCTGTTAGACAGTGCAGAATTCCTCTTAAAGTAAATCCATTTAGCTGCAAAAATTCATTCTAAAATCACATTTCTTAAAAATATCTGACCTCGCTTGATGTTGACAATGGATCTAAAACGTATGGCTAAGCAACTTATGTGTTTTGAAGCTGTAATCATAGACAATGATGCACAGAACTGACTTAGGTACATAGTGTCATACTGAATTCTTTTCGAATAGTTTAAATGCAACAAATATTTTACTAAGACAGGCACTATGGAATTTGGTATTTGGTATTTGGCACTATGGAATTTCCAAACTGATACATTTGTGCAACAAAATTTGACGTTTTTGGATGAAACCATTTTCATCACTTTTAACTGTGAAACGTGTATGTCTACACCATAAAATTTAGTTATAACTGGCATTTTAGCACCTCACAACATGTGAGCAGTGAAGTGCATGTAATTTTCGATTTGTCGGTACAGCATCATGTACAACAAAATAATCATAAAAATGACATACTAACATGAAAATGATTTGGATGCACTGTAATGTGTAGGGTTTTGTTGTGTATTCTACTGTGTTTTCAATCATTCCCTCATGATCGATGTATTTGCTTTATATTTTGAAAACATTCCCAATAGAAATATTCTTCTAAGGCACATGTGTCAAACCGATTCCGCCGAGACCGCAGTGCGTCCTGGTCTTTGTTCCAACCGATCCAGTGACGACATTTTAATCAATCAGGTGTATTCTAAAATAAGTATTACCTGACTTTAATTAACTGATTACACTTGCAAAAGGTATCCTCTTGTTGAGTTGGAATGAAAACCTGCACCCACTGCGGCCCTTTGAGGACCGGTTTGACACCCCTGTTAAATCTAAAGGCTAGATTATACCACTTGCAATTTGTCTGTGTTCATGACATAGTAGGTTATTTCAAGCATACTAATTAATCTGAAAAATTTCACCACCCGTGAAACATCTAGGACATGGTAAATGTAATCGTAGGCATGATGCACAAGTCAATTTTTTTTCCAGATGGGACATGAATTTAACACAACTCTCTATGCTGGAAAATTTAAGCAGTTATACCAAACAAAAATCCCGGTTTTCTTGAAAACTAACACACTGTTGTCAATGAAAATAGCCAACCAAGTCTTCCATACTTTCCATTTTCATGAACAGATAAAATATTTATTACCTATGTTTAATGAGCTTGTAATGTTGTCATGTAGAATAAGGATTAACTCATATGATCATTATTATTTTTTTGTTTCATGATAAAACAAGAAAAAAAACAACAGTTGCCCTCAAAACTTTTGTTTATTCACAATTTGCTGATGAAGTATTCATGGTGGGCCATCCATTACAATCCATCTGCATGCTTCTGTAGAAGTCCCAAACGTTATGGCGCAAGTGCACCAAACTTTAGGCATTCTTGTAATTACCGCAGACATTCGCAACCGGTAGAGACTGACCTAAGACATTTTTGTAGTCGTGATGTAGAGGCGACACAGCTGTTCCCGGTTTAATTTTGGAGTTAGAATGCACTTCAGAAGCAGCTATGGCTAATATTGTCACTTGGACTTTGAGCTGTGTTTTTAGTATACTGTGTTCCCTCGCCATTGCGCGGTTTGACTTTCGCGTCCTCAGTGCATTATGGCTTTTCTTAATTTAGAGTTAATTACAGTATTGTAAATGTTTACGGTAGACCCATTTATGCCACAATGACGTGCTACACCATCAGCATATCAATCTATGTCACTTTTTCGGTCACTATCATCATGTCTCGTTTGTTTTCTTGGGGTCATTTGATGCCTTTCATGGCCCAGGATGCTTAGGAGTCCTTTTCAAAGGTGGTTCAAAATCCAAACAAAGCTTTTCGTTGTCTTTCTCCACAGGTGATGTGCGCGAAATTCAATCGGAACAAAACAGGAAATAGGCAAGATGTCCATATTTTATCAAACTGACCAAAGGTCCTTGAATTGAATCATAGTAGACTTTAAATCTTATTATGCTACCTGTCATTGAGGATCGTTTTTCATTTGTTGTTCACACTGCAATTTGTGTTACCTTTCCAAAACAAGCAAAGTCGGATTGAGTGGAATTCGATTATCTTTTAGGCAGCACCCAAATAAATTAATTCTGAACATTGAAGTGGGTGAACTTTGGCCAGGGATTGGTTGGAGAGGTAGACAAAGGAGATGATTAAAAGATGTACTGAGACATGAAAAGGAGGACAAGAGAGCGGATAAATTGACTTTGAAATGAAGGGAGACATTTTATCTGAGTAGAGCACCCGATAACAAATGGAGATGATATTTAGGATGTGACAGATGTGCATGGTTAATTGACTGACTGGGCCATGTTACGCTATATCAAATTTATAAGTGCTCTTCATTCCAAACCAAACAATAAGAAAAATGGAGTGGTATCAGAAAACGAAGACCACTCCTAAAATGCTGAATAAATATGAATGTATATTCTTGTTTAATAAATTGGATAAATAATCAACCTACGGTCAAGTGGTTCTTCCGCCTGATTTACGGGCGGGCAGTCTGGGTTTGATTCCTACTCCGTAGTGGTGTGATTGTGAGAGAGTGATTGTCCGTCTCCTAGAGCCCTCCGATTGGCTGGCCATCAATTCAGTGTGTCCCCCAACTTGTGCCCATAGTTGCCTGCAATAAGCTTCAGCCCACCCCATCCCTTGACCCTTGAGAGGATAAACAATATGGAAAATGAATGAATAATTCTTATCATATCAGTCAGCTGAGGCAGAAGTAAGTTTGGACCCCAAACCAGACGACTCAACCAAGGAGGATTTTTACAGCATTCATTAAACTCAAGAACACATGCTAACACGAAGAGGAAGTAAAAAAAGAGTCTGCTACAAAGAGTAAAAAGCTAACAGGGATCTAAAAAAAATCGTGACCGGACGTTTGGTCGAAAGACGTTTGGTCGACCGGACGTTTGGTAGAACGGATGTTTGGTAGAATGGACGTTTGGTCGCCATGTTTGCTCGCTGTCAAATTATGACAAGGAGTTTACTGTTGATATTTTGATATTAGATATTTAGATATTAAACTCACTCTCTCTCTTTCATGATTATAATTTTGAGAGCTGGTTTCAACAGTAACAACCCGGCAACCAAACGTCTGTTCTACCAAACTTCCGTTCTACCAAAGGTCCGGTCGACCAAACGTCCGGTCGACCAAACGTCCGGTCGACCAAACGTCAGGTCGACCAAACGTCCGGTTGACCAAACGTCCGGGGACCAAACGTCCGGGGACCAAACGTCTTTGGACGAAACGTCCGAGTACCAAAAAAATAGAGGGTAACTGAGGTGATTAGCGGAGTGCCACTAGAGAAGGGTACAGGGACAAAAAAAACTAAGCCATTCAATTCCTACACAAAAAAGAGGATACAAAACAGGTATAGCAACATCTAAATCAAAAACAAGACCAACAAAAAAGAAGAGCAAGCAGGAAAGGGCACAATATTTCTAATTGAGATTGGCAATTAGCAATGGCATATCTCAGCATACTTCTCTTTTATTGCATGCGACACATTTCCCCACTGTGAGGCTAAAATTGATATTAAAAATAAACTGTCTATTCATGTAATACAATGTAATTTTGAATATGTTATTTATTAACCCATTTGTTGTTTAATAGCTTTTAAGGGTATATAATAACCACCAAATTTCTTTCTCAATCACTGCTCTTTCAAAGGAATCCAAATCCTGAACCAGGGTTATACACAGCATTCCATCACTCAAAGTTGCCCTTTAGAAATTTGGCTTCCATTTTCTTCCATCAGAGCCAGCTATGTTAAAGTTATAAAGTTGTTTAGACACTGTGTCCCCAGCGGGGGCTTTAAAATGTATCAAAGGCTAAACATATTCTGTTGTATATCTGTAGTTGATTTCTGTGGTGTTGTACTGTATCTAATAAACAAAAAATAATGATCTCTTTACAACATCAGAAGAGAACATTAAACCTTTTTTATATGTATATTTCATCACTGTCAAACTGGTTTGAGATGCTTGCCAGAATTCTATGAATCACATAAAGTGTCAAGGAGCATTTTTAAACTCACAGATGCTGAAAGTTATGTGCCAGGATTATGTCAACTAAATGCATTTTTAATCTTAAACCGATTATGGAATTAATGACACATTTAAAATATGTGTTAATGTCGTCCATGTGAATTAGACCATCTGAAGATTAAATAAAACAAGAAATTGTGCATGTAAACAATATGTGAAAGGTACATGTCTGTTTGACCTTGTTTCTGTTCAATTTTCAATAGAAAATACATTCATTCATCTGTACCGTGCATAATCGTAAGGGTTGCTGAAGACTATCCCAACTGACTTCAGGCGAAAGGCAGACTACACCTAGACCGGTCGACATTCAGCTGTAGGGCACACGGGGACAGACGACCATTCACAGTCACAATCATACCGCGGCTTGTCTAAGATTGTACTGATTTGAATTAATGCTTAGAGACTGATTTATTATATATTATATATTGTGTCATATCTCAAACAAACAATGCTTTCAGTTTTGATACCATGGAAGTAAAAGTAACATCTTTTCTTAATCCAGGCTACATTATACTGTTTATTTTTAGAATCAGTCTACTTCAAGAGAGCCTTCAGATAAATGCTCAAAGTTCAAGTGTGTCTTTAAAAATGATAAATTAACTCAGTAATCTTGATGGAAACAAACTATTCTAATATGTAACAATAGTCATATTCACAACTAAATACAAGAAAACATTTGTTTTTATGGGATCATGTTATACAGTTCTTCCCTGACTCCTTGTCATTCAACTATCCACCAATTATTCTACCACTCCTCTAAACAGTTATTGCTGCTACTTACTCACTCACTCAATCACCTGACAATTTTCTTGTTGCGCAAAATATCCACATATCCATAACCCCTATGTTGCTCTAGCATCCACTATCCCTCAAAATTAATAATGGAAACTATTCATTTGCACTTATTACCCTCTTTGCAAACTGTAATATTCTATTACTGGCTCTGTGTTCCTGTGGCAAAGAACGACAATTATGTTATGATGTAGTAAATCAGTCTTTTGCCTAGGTAATCCCAGATTTTCTGTGGTCCGACTCTGAGTTTAGCAAAAGGCTTGACTAAAAGCTTTCTTTTCAAATGATTGCTTTGCTACACTACTTCAGAAGGAGGCAGCAGGCATGAAATTCAATTATGAAGCACACGCTCCAGAGCTTCTTTTGCTTTAATCCCTTGTTTGCCCCTGAAGATTCACAACCTTTTTCAACCAAGTTTTCCCCTCTTACCCCTATCTTGTATTAGCCTTTGCATGCCATGAACATCTTGTATCCACCCCCTTTGCAATAGTGAGCTTTGAACTCAAGAAGCCACCGATCCTTTGTTTTTGTTTTTTTGACACATTATTGCTCTGCTCAGACACTGCGATTGTTGACCTCTGGATGGTACAATATATATCCTTCCCACCCAAAATGGACTTTCAAGAATACAATAATTGATGGCAGTAGAAAAAAAACAGTTGATCAAGCCGACATCAACTATACAGTTGTGGTCAAAAGTTTACTTACACTTATGAAGAACATAATGTCATGGCTCTCTTGAGTTTTCAGTTATTTCTACAACTCAGATTTTTCTCTGATAGAGTGATTGGAACAGATACTTCTTTGTCACAAAATACATTTATGAAGTTTGGTTCTTTTATGACTTTATTATGGGTGAACAGAAAAAAGTGATCAAATCTGCGGGGTCAAAAATATACATACAGCAGCGCTAATATTTGGTAAAATGTCCCTTGGCCATTTTCACTTCAATTAGGCGCTTTTGGTAGCCATCCACAAGCTTCTGGCAAGCTTCTGGTTGAATCTTTGACCACTCATCTTGACAGAATTGGTGCAGTAAATTTGATGGCTTTCTGACATGGACTTGTTTTTTCACCATTGTCCACAAGTTCTCAATGGGGTTTAAGTCAGGACTTTGGGAAGGCCATTCGAAAACCTTAATTCTAGCCTGATTTAGCCATTTCATTTCCAATTTTGATGTGTGTTTGGGGTCATTGTCCTGTTGGAACACCCAACTGCGCCCAAGACCCAATCTTCGGGCTGATGACTTTAGGTTATCTTGAAGAATTTGAAGGTAATCTTCCTTCTTCATTATCCCATTTACTCTCTGTAAAGCACCAGTTCCATTGGCTGAAAAACAGCCCCAGAGCATAATACTACCACCACCGTGCTTGGCGGTAGGCATGGTGTACTTAAAAAAGGCCTCAGCTTTTGTCCTACAAACATATTGCTGAGCATTGTGGCCAAACAGCTCGATTTTTGTTTCGTCTGACCACAGAATTTTCCTCCAGATGGTCTTATGTCTCCATGTAATGAGCAGAAAACTTCAGTCGAGCCTTAAGGTGCCACTTTTGGAGCAAGGGCTTCCTTCTTGCACGGCAGCCTCTCAGTCCATGGAGATGCAAAACACGCTTGACTGTAGCTTACGTTTTCTTCTTGATCATGGCAGTGACAAAACTGTGCCATGCACTATACTTACAAACAATTGTTTGCACTGTTGCTCTTGGGACCTGCAGCTGCTTTGAAATGGCTCCAAGTGAATTTCCTGACTTATTCAAGTCAAGGATTCGCTTTTTCAGATCCATGCTGAGCTTCTTTGACTTTCCCATTGTAGCGTTTGTGGGCGTTTGCATCCAATGAGCCCTATTTAAATGGCCTCAGAGAAGTCACCAGCTGTAGTCACTCATTATCACTCACAAAAAGTTAAGACGCCATGCTATGAAGGTCATTTCACTGACATAACTTTCTAAGTCACCAAAATTGCTAATTCGTGTTGCTGTATGTATATTTTTGACCCAGCAGATTTGATCACTTTCCTGTTAACCCATAATAAAGTCATAAAACAACCAAACTTCATGAATGTTTTTGTGACAAAGAAGTATCTGTTCCAATCACTCTATCAGAGAAAAATCAGAGTCGTAGAAATAACCGGAAACTCAAGAGAGCATGACATTATGTTCTTCACATGTGTATGTACAATTTTGACCATAACTGTACAAAGCATCAAAACATAAGCAAAAAGAACACAGAAACTTGACTGAATATATATATATATATATATATATATATATATATATATATATATATATATATATATATATATATATATATATATATATATGCATGCCGCATGAAGATAAATATCTCCGCAAAATCACAACGTCTCATTAACGAAGGGGATTTCCCATGAGGAAGAAATACACTTATGAACTAATTCAAAGGGGGGAAGAGGGGAAGCGAGGAAGGTAAATGAATGACAGTAAAGGGCAAGTGCTCTATCAGTGCCTACAGTACGATATCCATTAGGGAATATTTTAGTAAGAGATCAAGTCAGAATCGTCTTTAAATATAATTAAGGTTTCCAATCATTGGCCAAATGTTATTCATTTATTCATTAATACATTTTCTGTACCGCTTTTCCTCAGCACAGTGGTTGGGAAACACTTGGCTAAAGTACAACTGGAAAAACCATTTTAATGGGCATATGGAGACGGACAACTATTCACGCTCAAACTCATACCTAGGGGAAATTTAGACTGTTCAACCAGCCTACAATTCATGTTTTTGAGATGTTTGAAAAAACCGGAGTACCCGGAGAAAATTCACGCAATCCTGGATAGAATACGCAAACTCCACACGGTGAGGACCGACCTGGGATTGAACCCACAACCCCAGAACTGTGAAGTCGGCAGGCCAACACCCCTCCACCGAGCCACATATCTGGATTTGTTTGCGTGGTTCATCTTATAGTCAGCTGTGTTTTAGAATGACAAAATTACGTTATAAACAAGAGCTACATAGTCTTAATAACGATTTAGAAAATTGAGTATTGGATAAAGATTTACAGTTTTTAAACATGTTCTTAAACATGTTTTTTGGGAGGGGGGGTCTGATAGAGTATTGACATTATAACAATTCAATGTCAGATGTTGGTATGTTAATTTTGAAGTTGAATCATGTAACCCTTAAATGTGAATAACTTGGGGAATATATTGTAATTTTTCTTGATCCAAGGTTCTTTGGGAGGAATGAAGGTGGTTTAGTGCCAGGCATTCTGTTTGGTCTGGACCACCAAGAAATGCAGGGAAGTTTCCCTGCACTGGATACTAGCCTGGGAAATCTAACATCCCATATTCCTCTCCCGTCCCCCATCCCTCTTGAGTATAAGATAGACAGGAGGGGGTCTAATAATGTTGTTTCCCTATACTCAAAATACCTCCACTTAACTTTATTGACAAAAATCTTCTCATGCAACATTTTATGCCTTTGTCTGGGTCTCCTGTTTTACTGACTTCCTACTTGGGCCCCTGCCTTATAGCATTTGTAAAATGGGTTGTTTTATATTATAGTTCCAGAAAGGTCAACAGGAAGCACCAGTTGTGGTCTAGTCTGTGGTCAGACACTCAATGGCAAAGGACAATTCCAGCTTTCAAGCTATTCTTTTTTTGTGTATTTTTATTCATTTTTTAAAATAAGAGCAAACTGCAATTAACTTGGGGTGTCCTTCTTTGGATGGGAAAGGCTCCAGCACCTCTCGCGACCCTTCTGACGAAAAGTTCTATGGAAAATGAAAAAATGAATAAGAGCAAATGGGTTTCTGAATTGAATTTTTTAAAATTATGTTGCCTTTTATTGATATTCTACAATGATTTGTGCACCAGTGCGTCGGCCTCACAGCTCTGGGGTCCTGGATTCAAATCCAGGTCAGTTCAACTGTGTGAAGTATTCATGTTTTCCCCGGGTCTGCGTGGGTTTCCTCCCACATTCCAAAAACATGCATGGTAGTCTGATTGGACACTGTAAATTGCCCCTGGGTATGGGTGTGCATGGTTGTCCATCTCCTTGTGCCCTGCGATCGGCTGGCCACCGATTCAGGGTGTCTCCCGCCTCTGGCCCGGAGACAGCTGGGATAGGCTCCAGCACCCCCGTGACCATAATGAGGATAAAGTAGTTCAGAGAATGAGATGAGATTATTGGATGTAATAACATACTATTTATTTTGGTAACGTAAGACCGGCAAAGCCGACAACAACTAAAGCACAACACAATTATCCTAGTGTAACACTATTCCAAAGCATTGCTCATCTCTCATCTCAGTTTCTGAACCGCTTTATCCTCATTAGGGTCGGGGGATGCTGGAACCAATCCCAGCTCTCTCCGGGCGAGAGGTGGGGGACACCTTGAATCGGTGGCCAGCCGATCACAGGGCACAAGGAGACGTACAACCATGCATACTCACGCTGTGAGGCCGACGCGCTAACCACTCATTCACCGGGACCCCCCCCCTCCAAAGCATTTCTCTCGCATAAAAACTGAAATAGATTAAAGATTATACACCCTTTTTGGACTCATATGGTATAATCTGAAATACCGTAATTACTCGAATATAACACGCAGGTTTTTGCAAAATAATTAATTCCAATAGTTGGGGGTGCGTGTTATAATCAAAAACTAATTTTATTTATTTATTTATTTTTTTTTTTTTTTAATTATTATTTTTTTTTTTGTGTCTTGTTACATGGCCCTTAGCCTGGTGCTTTTTCTTGCCAAATAAATTGAATTGAAATTGAATTGAATAAAATAAATTACAAATTTTCGATCGAAAAAAGCATTGTCAAACTCACTTTGACGCACGGATTTTACGTCATCTCGTAGAGCCGACGCACGGATTTTACGTCATCTCGTGAAGCCGAGACCACCACTGCCCCCCTCTATCCTCGTACCCGTCTCAGTTCACCCTCTCTCAGTTCAGTGTTATAATCAATAACTAAAATAAATTACAAATTTTCGATCGAAAAAAGCATTGTCAAACTCACTTTGACGCACGGATTTTACGTCATCTCGTAAAGCCAATCGGATGATGTGTTGTGGGAGGAAGAGGAAGTGGATGAAGGAAGCGTGGACGTTGATAGGATTCACAACGAAGAGATGTATGAGAGGACAGACAAAGAGAGAGAGGAACTTTTCATTTGAAGGATTCTAATGAATAAATTTGTTTGAACAAAACAATCGTGAAACGAAGAAAAAAAGGTAAGATTTCTGATTTTCGTCAGCGGGAAATTTTAGGTGCGCACTATATTCGAGTACTGCGTTTTTCCAGATTTTTTTGGCCCAAAGTTATACCTGCGTGTTATTTTCGAGTGCGCGTTATATTCGAGTAATTACGGTATGTGTAAAAAATGAGTCACGCAATACTTGATAACAGCCATGACGATTATCAGAGGGCTTCATACAAATCCAGTTTGTCGATTGCATGGGAAATTCATGCTTTAAGGAATACGACATGGCTGATGTGTCAGGGAGGGCAAGAGGCTTGGGACTCACAAATCACAACCACCAGCATGAGCCTATTCGAATCAGCATGATGCTCAATGGCTCCATGTGAACTTTCACACTGTCTGTTTACATGGCTCTTCAAGTCTTGGGCTTCTCTGATTATTTTTATTTTTTCATTCTGTGATAGCCAGATAAAAAAAACTATTTTATTTTTTAGTTCAACAGTTGATGGTAACCAAAGGGCCACCCGGCGGTCGCTGCTGTGGAGCTGTGGAGTACAATGGATAGAAATAGACTTACAAACCACAGGGAAAGCCCCTCTAAATTGTGGGACAGTGGTCGTTGTCGAGCTTATGGCCTTACAGCTGTACTGGTCTCGCTTGTTTTGGATGGACGGTGTTATGAGATGGGCCGTTTTGGAAACACTTATCAAAATTCTTTGTTTTGACTTTTTGTAGACTTGTAGATGGGAAACATGATGTGTTCATGTTCTCTGGAACTCCTTAGGGAATGAAGGACTAGGGGGTGAGATTTTGCCAAAATGCCATGTCACATTGGCAGGACTGCAGCAAAAGCATACCTAAAACACCAAACAAATATATCTCTATTGTGTTGTGCCCTTACCCTTAGTAACAAGAAGTCATAGTAAAATATGTTCCCATTATCTTAGTCAGACAGCTTTCAAAATTGATGTGTTCTCTTTGAATTCTCATTTTATCAGGAGCATACTGTGATGTAAGAAGAAAACATGTGCATGGAATCTATAGATATGACTGACACAGTGCACAGTCTCAATTAAAACTATGAGGGTATCAAAGTTAATTAATCAAGATAATCACATACTCTATTTTTCATTCTATTCAGTGATGTATATTCTCATTAATAGAATAACTATAATTATATATTATATATATTATATAATTAATAGAACCACTGTAGAGAGCATCCTGGCGTACGGCATCACAGTGTGGTACGCTGGAAGCACGGCGGCAGACAAAAAGGCCATGCAGAAAGTGATTAACACTGCCCAGAGGATTGTCGGCTGCTCTCTGCCCTCACTGGAAGACATTGCCAGCCCTCGTTACCTCAGCAGAGCCAAGAACATCATAGGGGACCCTTACCACCGTGGTCACAATCTGTTCCAGCTGCTGCCCTCTGGCAGACGCTATAGGTCCCACAAAGCACGGACAAATAGGCTTAAGGACAGTTTTTCCCCACATCCATCAGAAATCTAAACTCGCGGTAACATAACACACATTCCCTTCTGCGGTAATATGAAAAGATGTTTGGGTGGTGATCTGCCTCCTACTAGCTGACTGAAGTATGGTAAGTGAAAGACAGGGTGAGGTAAGCGAGAGGTAAGCGACCTGTATCCACAACAGCAGAATGCCAAATTACAAGTCCGTAACTTACACTTATTTAGGTCTTTTGCCGAGTAAACGTAGCTTATGGAGAAGCACCATCAATTTCGTCACACGCAGTGTGATGACAAGTAGGCTTTTTGTGTTGTGATAATGACGACAGGGCCTATGTCCGATTATTATTATTATTATTATTATTATTATTATTATTATTATTATTATTATTATATGATTCTTAATCCAGATTTCAATCAAATTATGACTTTAGTGCCAATGTTTATTCTCATGTTTTCAAAAAATAACTAATTAATTAAATATTTCATGAAGATGTTTTACAAACCCTCAGCAGAATTTCTGTACAATATCAGGGTAAAGTTATTTTTGTATGGTAATAAATAAAATTGTGTATACCTAAATTTGGTATCCTACTTTTTAAAATATTTTTTGGGGGGAAAGGTCCTCACCCACCCATACCTAGGGGCAATTTAGAATACTCAACCACCTTCCCATTGACCCTAAAAAACTTTTGAAAATCTATATACAGTAAACGTAAAATGTTACATCAATAACATAAAGAAAAAAAGAGGTCAAATGGTTATGGTATCTTCTATGGTGGTGACCTAAATATTCATTACACAGTAATACCATGTGTATTAACTGGCATCTCAAAGCAACTATTGTGCTGTTTCACTGAGCAATAATTTATAAGGTCCAGGAAGTTATCAAATCAAGGACGTGGTCAATCAGATGGTGTGGTGATATCATGCCTTGTCAGAATGTGTGGGAAAAGCATAAGGGGCCGCCGGTCATCGGACTCATGATATTCTTGTCCCATAGATGTCTGTATTTGTGTAATAAATGCTACAGTGAACACGTTATGAATTTTCCAGAAACCTCTCTCAATCAAAAGCTCACAGCATTGTACCTGTAAACAAATTGCTTGCATTTGTATTTTAAAAGTTCAACAAGGAAAGGTCTTATAATAGCTTTCCCATGAGTCGTCTGTGGTCAAAAATAAAATAAAGAGGGCTGGCAGGAGCCGCCTACCACACTGTTGCGACCCTATCATGGGAACCAGGCAAAAAACTGTCTGCAGATATTCTAGCATAATACTTAAAACAGCCATACCCAAAATTCCCCTTATGTTCATCACTCAAATACATGGGCTCATTTAGCTTTAGATTTTTTATTTTATTTTAGAGTGGCGGCAGGATTACCAACTCCCTGGAAAAAAAGGGACATCTCATTTCTGGCCAGAATGATAACCGTCAAATTATTATTATTATTTTTAAATTCAAACCTGAATTAATTAGGTGCATATTTGATTGATATAACCATGTGACAAAACAATAACAATCTGCAATGTATTTTAATGCTATATATATATATATATATATATATATATATATATATATATATATATATATATATATATATATATATATATATATATATATATATATATATATATATATATATATATATATATATATATATATAATAAAGAAAAGTGTCTTGCTTAATTTGAAAATGTATAATTTAACTTTTATCCTCCTGAGGCTTTCTTTGTGTGTGTCTGATTTTTCTTTTTTCATTTGATTTCATTTTCTGAATCGCTTTATCCTCATTTCGGTAGGGGGGTATTGGAGCCGATCGCAGGGCACAAGGAGACGGAAAACCATGCACACTCACACCCATCCCTAGGGGCAATTCAGAGTGTCCAATCAGCCTACCATGCATATTTTGGGAAGGGGGTAGGAAACCGGAGTACCCGGAGAACGCCCACACAGGTCCGAGGAGAACATGCAAACTCAACAGAGATGACCAACCTGGATTTGAACGCAGGTCTCCCACTAACCACTCAACCAGCGGACCACTCCACCGTATTTTAGGCCGCACCCTTAAAATTGCCTTAAAATCGTTCAATTTTACAATTTCTCCCACATAAGACGCCCCTGATTCATGGTTTTAACATGACTCTAGGCAATTTAGCTAATTGAACACATGTTCATTCAATATTTATTTGAATTCTATGTCCTGTTAACAGATTTGCTGAATTAGTCAATCATTTTTCCATTCACCATTAAAAAATTATTTGTCACTTTGTTTTTGTTATTTGTGCATTACGTGATGAAAGCTTTAAATAACATTATACTTGTATAATGATAATAAAAGCATACAAAAAAGCATTCAGTTAAAGAAAATAGGTCAGTATATAAAGTATAAATGTTTTGAGTTAATGAAAATAGCAAAATTGCATTGCTGTGGTTTGAGATGAAAAGCTTACAAAACGTTTAGTTCACATTTGGAGTGGCAGATGACTTTTAAGTTCTTATATCAGCAGGGAATATCGTGCTGCATTTTTTCCTTATTTTATTTGCAAAGCGTGCTACCAAAAGCCAACAAGATGACCAATAGTACAGTAACCAGAGAGATGTTTATATGACACTCGTTTGACATTGCAGGCGATTTGGAAATACGCCTACAGTCCAGGACCATGACAGTAAAAAGACACCATGAGCTACTTTATGACAGCTTTGTAATAAATGTCACATGAACAAACTCGGTCTCATGCAGACACAAGACACAGCGTCAACAGCTAGCAGACTCCGAGGGCCTGCAATTTTTTTAAGCACTTATAATAAACAAAGTGGCTGCTGTAGACTGATATGTATCATTTTGAACCAATCGAAAGGTTTCATGGGGTTGAAATATTTTCTTAGAAAGACACAAGCTATTCACACCTACAGCCAATACACATACGTAATTTATCTTCCATACATAGTTATGGACACTCCCAAACATTTAAGTGCAGCGAACAAATGCCCCAACTAAGGTTCAAAACCTTATTCTGTAAGGCAACATCTTTTATCAATCGATTCAGTGAATCGTTAAATGGAAAAGGTCAGAATACTGTATAAAAGTTCAACACCGTGGTTCACAGCCTGTGAGACAAAGTGCTGCTCAATTACCAGTCTTAGCTGCACCATAACCAGCCAACCACGGAGGTGACCACAAAAGAACATGCTAGTATTCAACAGGAAATATCACCTCAGCCAATTACCCATGAGCTAACGTGTTGCCAAAATAGCCTTATAATCCTGGAGGTCAGTTTACTGAAGGATGGAGCAGCGTTCAGTATCTACTAAATCAATGAGTCAGAGGTTGTCAGTCATAGAGAGAAGTGTACAAACACACAAACCGATAATTTATTTGAAAATGGACACGTAATAAGAAGATTTCAGTCACAATAAATGAATGGGGTTAATTTTGTTCTAGGAAATTTTGTCCAACATGTACAAATAAAATATAAAGAATGTTAATTTCACAAATTCAAATAAATCAACAGGGAACAATTAATTAAGGTCCCTCTAGTTTCCTTTGAAAATATGCTGCTGGGTTGAAACACAAATTCTGTCTCTATTCCAACTTTACTGTAAATTCAAGAATAGCTAACTAACATCAAACTGGTGCGAAAAAAATGGAAGCTTGTTCCCTCAGAGAGTGGAAAAAAGAAACTGTAGTATTTCATCAATAGTTAATTCATACTTTTAATTATTTATTTTACTGTACTGCTTATTGTCACATGGATCGCAAGGGGTGCGAGAGCCTATCCCAGCTAACTACGGGCACCAGGTGGGGAACAGTCCCTTTGTGTCTACTTGAATTGGATGCCCACCAATTCAGGGCACAAGGAGACAGACAAACATTCGCACTCACATGCATACCAAGGAGCAAATTAGTGTCTAACCAGCCTACCACACATGTTTCGGGATGTGGGAGGAAACCAGTGTACCTGGAGAAAACCCACGTAGGCCCGGGAAGAACTTGCAAACACCCTACTTGAAGGTCCGGACCTGGGAACGATCTCAGAACTGTGGGGCCGACACGCTAACCACTTGCTCCCCAAGCCAAATGAACAATTCATTAAAGTATTAAAGTTATTTTCAAGATCCAAGATGTCTGGTCTTAGCATTATGTTGTTTGTAATGCCACTACTGCACAACAAAACCACAACATTGGTCCAGAATGTTTCAAATGGTACACATACAAAACCAGAACATTTAAATCATATCTTTTAAGAAGAGAAATTAATAAAATTCCTATTTTCCAGACACACTTTTTAGAAGACTCTTTCCATGGCTTTCATTGAACCAGTGACACTTCAAACTTATACAAAACGGTCGAGATGACAGTATGATGTTTTACATGGTTCATTCCTCGGAATCCTTGTAACTAGAACATGCAAAGATGAACGATGAGTGCTTATGCGTAAAAATGAACAATATACACAAATGAAAGCATAGTGAGTCCACAGACTCTTACTGCACTTTGCTGTCTGAAGCGAAAAATTGTAAAAACACCGACTGTGCCACAAATCTCTTTGGAGCCACGTGTGCCGTCATCACAGAGGTCAACTGGCGAACTAGCAGAGCATGAATAATGTCTACATTTGTAAAAGCCGGTCTGGCTTTTCACTGTGAAATTGTATTGTGTTGAGCCACTGCTTCTCATTACTTTATTGGGATGATTCCTGGAAGCTTGAAATTACTACTTCCTCAGATGCGAGCACATATACTATACTAATATATCTGTTTTTATCTTTTACTCTAGATGACATTAAGATAATTACTGCATCTGTAACAATTGCTACACCTTACCGGTATTACTTTACCTGACCAAAGATTATGAAAGTGCTTCAAAGTTTTTGTTCAACTGTAAGTCAGGCAGTTAATTTTCAAACTCAAAAATAGTTTTACAAACATGAAAAAATAGTTATTTTCTTTTTGACTGAATAAAATACATAAATAATAAGGACTAATAACCAATTAAATTACAAGTTGCTTTCAAATTTTGGCTAAAATAAGCCTTATAAAAACAAACTAAATAAAACTAAAAAACCAAAACTAAATGTTCTTGGACAAAAAAGACGATACCGAGACCTTTGATTTTGTTGCACACAATTTAGATAGGTTCCACACATGAGCGCCCTGCGATTGCCTGGCCACTGATTCAGGGAGGGTGTCCCCCACCTGGTGCCCGTAGTTAGCTGGGATAGGCTCCTGCACCCTCCGCGGTAACTGAGTATAGCATCTTGAAGTCAATTGGCTGTGTTGACATTGCTGGAATTTAGCGCCACCCATTTGGCTTTCAAAGCAGTGTTAATCCAAACTGAGCCCAAAAAGCCTCTTCGCATTTCAAAATTCCAGCTATCTTGGAACAAAGTTAATAACTGTTTAAATAGGGCCACCATGACTACAAACGGATAGCACTACAAGGATGTTGATTTGTTGGAAAAGCAGATACACACTTGTTTACTTGGAAAAAGTCATTGGTGGGGAATGTAAGTTGTTTAAGGTGGGATACTTCTTAAATTCTGTTTGTGTTTGTGTGTGGCCTTTAATATGTACAGTTTGCAATTGGATGAGTCTGTGCGTATATAGATTGTTATTCTGACTAAAAAATTCAAACGTCAAAATATATTTGCACTTCTAGATCTTTTTGTGTAAACTGTCATTGGAAATAAGTGTGGAATTAGAAACACTTAATTAGTACACAAACAGGCTTTTACGTGACATTGAAAAAGACTGGAGACACCTGCACGATATGTGAGATCATTACATTCTCTAAAGGAGGTTGTGTTATACTAATGGAGTCTAATCAGGCAGAGTAAACAAAGAGAAGCCAATTTTGAAATCAAATAACGACAGGTCATCAACAACCCATCTATGCATGAAAGGCCTGTACAATGCAGCAATTATTGGGAATTGTGGTGCTGTTTTAAAAACATGTCTGAAAAACTTATGCCCAAAAGGAACTCAGTATTGAGTATATGTGATTGTTTTTGCTACTGTTTAGCAGATTTCTATTGCCTTTATTATGTTCTGATCTTGGTGGTGAGGGACAGAGAATTCTGAATTAATGCATTTATTTTCTGTACGGCTTATCCTCACAAGGGTCGTGGAGGGTGCAGGAGCCTATCCCAGCTGACTTCGAGTACCAAGAGGACCAAAACACTAAAACTGAAAGTGGTATTGACGCAAGCAAACAGCTTGGTAGCCTGCAGTACTACTATCGCAACATGTGTACAAAGTACACAAAGTACGGACAAATAGGCTCAAGGACAGTTTTTCCCCACATCCATCAGGACTCTAAACTTGCGGTAACACAACACACAATCCCTTCTGTGTAATAACTTCGGGGTGAGGTAATATGAAAAGACGTTTGGGCGGTGATCTGCCTCCTACTGGCTGACTGCAGGTAAGTGAAAGACTGAGAGGTAAGTGATCCGCTCGGGGTGGTGATGCGATGTATCCATAACTGCAGAATGCTACATTACGAGTCCGAAATTATCACTTATTTGGGTCTTTTGCCGAGAAAACGCACCTTATGGAGAAGCACTACCAATTTCGTCATATGCAGTTTCTGGGTGTGATGACAATTGGGCTTTGTTGTTGATGATGACGACAGGGCCTATGTCCGATTATTATTATTATTATTATTGTTATTATTATTATTATTGTTGTTATTATTATTATTATTATTATTATTATTATTATTATTATGTGTAGTGAATGAGGGTGTGTTGGCTTTGTGCAGCGATTCGCACTTATAGTAGAACAGCACATAGTAAATGCTCTAGCCAGACAATCTTGACTGCATGTAATGCTATGATGGTGAAGTGGAAGATGAGTGAAATGAACATATTTTACATTGAAATAAAACAGCTTTCAAAAACACACTCTTTACATACAACAGCATAAATGCCAGATTACACTTGACAGTATCTGAAAATGCTCCTATCTTCTGGAACAAGTATGGATTTATTAAACTTTGGCCATTCTTCTCACAATAATATGAAGGGGAATGTTTTGAGAAGTTTATCAATGCCTTGTGAAATGAAGAATGTGTAATTGTTAAGGAAGGCGATGCTCTGGCATGTCATATTCTTCATAATGGTATGAGACAGATTCTTGGTTCACATTTAACCAATTATTGCAAATCTGATTGGACAACAGATGGATTGTGACCCATTACATACTGTGAGACAGTGAAAGTAATTCTTTCAGAATGCTAATAAATGATACAATACAGTGTTTATCTATCATTGAATTGTTTAATCTGAAGACCCACAAACAAGCACCAACCAAAAATTGTCATGAAGTGGTGTGACTGTTATGAAATAGGAAAATAGTACCAAACCAGATGTATTACATCTGGTGGGATTTCTACATCACAGAAACACAACAGTTATTATTAAAATTACTCATGTTATACCATATAATTCGACTTCACAGGAAAATTAGTCTGCTGCATTTTAGCATCACAAATAAGGTGGAATTTTCGTGCCAGTACAGTTAACTTGGACTCTAATTGGACACATGTGGTGGGACTTGTTCAAGTAATAATTCATCAACTAAAAACGAATCCACATTGAATGGTAAACTGAGAACATATGTGCTATTAAGCTGCTTGAACTGTCATGTAATACATTAATTTCAACAATAATTTTGCTTACATCAGAGTTATTTAGACAAGATCTAGACGATTCACCAAAAGTAAAACAGAAAAAAAGCTAAACAGATTAAGCTGAATTAACTGTCATGAAATACAATTTACCTGTTGTCAAACAAGCAAAAATGTCCCATTTTATATACAATGTCCTCACTCTACGTCGTTTTGACTTTAGAATGCACATATTTTGTCCGCCATTAAAACGTTGCTTAAAACGTTCCTTAGCTTGTGTGCTTGAAAGTTATGTGAGTCTTTTCTTTTTATTAGTATTATTAGGGTTAGTTGAGGTTATGGTTGGTTTGAATGCTCTTTTGGCTATTGTGTCGCTCATGGTTTCCCCCTCCCTCATGTGATCAGGTGTGTACTTTGTAATCAACCCTTGTCTGTCTATTTAAACCCTACATGTTTTTTTTGCGACCATACTAAACTATACCTTCCTGGCATTGAACCCCCTGCTGAAGTGAGAGGTAGAAGTGAGTGAATAATTATTATATATTTTTTTATAATTGTGAAATAGCAAAGCGGCAACCCAGTGGAAGAGTGGTTAGTGCATTGACCTTACAGTTCTGGGATCGAGAGTTTGATACCAGGTGGGTCCTCACTCTGTGGAGTTTGCATGTTTTCCCCGGGCTTGCGTTGGTTTTCTCCAAGTACTCCCATTTCCTCCCACATTAAAAAAACATGCAGGGCAGGCTACTGGAACACTCTTTATTGCCCGTAGGTATTATTGTGAGCATGAACGGTTGTCTGTCTCCTTGTGCCCTGCGATTGGCTGGCCACCAATTAAGGGTGTCCCCCGCCTGGTGCACGAAGTAAGGTGTGCGAGGCTCCAGCACCACCTGCAACCCTTGTGAGGATAAGCGGTTTATAATATAAATGAAAAAGTCAAGCTTGATGTCATTGCCTTGA